>NW_006159454.1:1042380-1047688 GCF_000334495.1 Tupaia belangeri chinensis | reverse complement strand
ACCCTGTCTGTCTGGGGAACGCACTCGCCCTAAAGCAAAAACCTCTAAAAAAAAAAAAAAAAAAACTTGATCAGAGAGAGATAGACAGAGAAGAAAAGTGAGAAAGCAAGCCTCTAGGCCCAAAACTTGAACCACAGTCAGGCATCTTCTTCTGCTGTTTTTTCCCCCTTCCCTCTCATTCCCATGGGATGTTCAGTACCTATTTCATTAACTTTTGTGCTGGTTTTTGTTTTGGGGAGGGGTTGCCTTTTTTTTTTTTTTTTTTTTTTTTTAGGTTTTGCCATAGGGTGTGTGTACACTCACTGGAGAAGAAAAGAGACAGAGAGAGGGTAAGTGAACAACACCCTCTAGGGGTGATGGTCATGCTTCCATCCCTTCCCATTCTTCTCGTGGGATTTTGGGCATGCACTCACACATGTCTGGCATGCTTCTGAAGCTACTGGGTCCGGGACTCGAACCACGATCAGTTATGGGAGAGATGGAGGAGAAGGGATTGTGGTGCGATCATCCCCGTGGGGGAATGCTTTCTCACTTCCTCTGTCTCTCACCCTGGTGAGTACACTAGCCCCTGGTAAATTTAAAAAAGCATTTTTTTAATCAAAATATTACCAAATTCCAATTTTTGAATTGTCTATTAGGCTCCATATCAGTGGTGTTTATCAACTTCCAAACATATTAACATATTCTAATTATATATTTGTTATTGATTTCTAGTTTAATTGTACATGCTTAGGAAATATATGTTGACTAGTTTCGGTCCTTTGAAATTTTCTTTGTAAGAACTTGCTTTATAACCCAAAATGCAGTCAATTTTTTTTTTTTTTTTGAGAGGTTTTTGCTATAGGGCTCATGCACTCACCAGAAAGACAGAAAGAGACAGAGAGACAGAAAGTGAGAAATCACCCCCCCCAGGGGGATGGCCATGCCACAATCCCTTCTCCTCCATTCTCCTCTCGGGATCTTGGGCACGCACGCACATGCGCCCGGCCTGAGTTTAAGCCACCAGGTCCGGGACGCGAACCGCGGTCGACCACATGGGAGTCCAGCGACATAGCCATTACACTAACTGCTGGTCCGGCAGCCCACATTTTTCAAAGTTGTTACTATTTCATTTTTTATTCTAAGGAACAGCCAATGAATTACAGTTAGGGTGCTTGTGGCAGTCTTCAAATTTCATTCATTGTTTTCATGATTCCAAATCCGCTTGGGATTCTAGGACAAAACCCATGAAAACTTGCTGGGTATTGAATATCAAGGAAAATCTAGTGCATTTACTAAACTGCAATTAGGATTTGGACCCAAATGCAAATGTTTGCACCATAAATTTCCTATACATTCTATAGATGTAGGAAGTTTTGTAGTTTATATTTGATTTAATCATATTTCGTAGGCTGGATTGGGGGGGTATTTTATTGATTGATTGATTGATTGATTTCCTGGAGAGAGAGAGACAGAAAGCTAGAAATTACCCCCCAGGGGGGTGGTCACGCTGCAATCCCTTTTCCTCCACTCTCCTCTTGGGATCTTGAGCACACATGCACACGCGCCCAGCGTGTTTTAAGCCTCCGGGTCCGGGATGCAAACCACAGTTGACTACATGGGAGTCCATTGACGTAATCATTATGCCAGCTGCTGGTCCCTGGGAGGTATTTTAAAAGTGCTTGAGAGTTCAGTGTTTGTTTTTGTAATCCAACCACTTTCTTCAAAAATGCAGAAAATTTTCTGGCTGGCCCAGAGGATAACATTTCAGTGTTGATAAACCACTGAGCGTAACAGCCCAGGAAGCTCACTGCAGGTGCAGCAGAAGAGATGCCCCTTTGTGCTGCTGCCTCGCCCAGTCCAGCTGAGGGCTGCTCATCAACTTTTCATTTATAACCAGCGCGAATGGCGTTCTTCTCTCCAGAGTCTCCAAACCGCTTCCTGCACCTGCGTGACTAATAACAAGATCTGTGTTCTGAAGGTTATGTTTTTCTTTTTTCTTTTCTTTTTTTTTTTTTTAAGAATTCTTTTATAGGGGCCGGCAAGTGGTATGGTGGTTAAGGGCACTGGACTCCCACATGGATGACTGAGGTTTGCATCCCGGACCTGGCGGCTCTCTCTCTCTCTCTCTCATGTCTTTCTCTGGTCAAATTAAAAATGAATGAATGAGGAACCAGCAGATGGCGTCATGGCTATGTCGCTGGACTCCCATGTAGTTGACCACAGTTCAAGTCCCAGACCCAGTGGCTTAAACTCACGCTGGGCGCGCGTGTGTGTGTGCCCAAGATCCCGAGAGGAGAATGGAGGAGAAGGGACTGCGGTGTGGCCATCCCCCCTGGGGGGTGATTTCTCGCTTTCTGTCTCTGTCTCTCTCTGTCTTTCTGGCAAGTGCACACACCCTATAGCAAAAACTTCTCCCCCTCCAAAAAATATAAATATATAAAGTTAAATAAATAATTTTTTTTTTTTTGGAGAGATTTTTACTGTAGGGCGCGTGCGCTCGCCAGACAGACAGAGAGAGACATAGAGACAGAAAGCGAGAAATCACCCCCCAGGGGGGATGGCCACACCGCAGTCCCTTCTCCTCCATTCTCCTCTCGGGATCTTGGGCACACACACACGCGCGCCCCGCGTGAGTTTAAGCCACTGGGTCTGGGACTTGAACTGTGGTCAACTACATGGGAGTCCAGCGACATAGCCATTACACTAACTGCTGGTTCCCAATAAATAATTATTTTTAAGAATTATTTTATTTAATTTTATCCACTGTCATTATTATTTGAAGTTAACCAGAGAGAGAGAAAGTGAGAGGAGAGACTGAGTCCTTGTCCTGCTGGCTTGGGAGCTGGGTGAAGGGGCCCCGAGCTGGGGTTGCAGTGACCTTTAGAAGCTGGACCAGGCAAGAAAACTCTCCCCAAGAATCTCCAGAAGGAGAAGAGACTCACAGACAGATTGGTGTTCGTGCCCCAGGACTCATTCAGACCTTGACCTCCAGAACCGTGAAAGAATAAATGCATAGTTATTTCCTGTTTTGTTTTGTTTTTAGGTTTTGGCCATAGGGTGCGTATGCTCACAGGAGACAGAAAGTAAGAAATCACCCCCTCCCAGGGGGATGGCCACGTTGCAATCCCTCCTTCCCCATTCTCCTCTCAGGATTTTGGGCACACACGCACACGCACCTGGCATGATTTTCAAGCCACCAGGTCTGGGACTCAAACCAGAGTCTGCCTTGTAGGAGTCTTGTGCCTTAACCACCATGCCACCTACTGGCCTTGAAATGCATAGGATTTTAAGCCACTCCATTTGGGGTGATGCATTATGGTAGCCACAGGAAACCCCAAAGGAGCTGCCAGTGTCCTGTGCCCACTCTGACCACTGTTAGAGAAGTCGAGGGGCCAGAGGGGGCCAAGGGGGACAAAAGGGACCAGGCCTGGGCTCGGGCCGAGCTTTCTCTCACTCAGTGACACCTTTGCTCTCAGAGTAGCTTCACTGTCACTGCAGACTCATGAACCTCAAAGAGAAAGTCCCCATATGTGAACTGTTCTCCCCGCCCCCCTTTTTTTTAGAGAGAGATTTTTGCTATAGAGCACATGGGCTCACTGAAGAGGCAGAAAGACAGAAAGCAAAAAATCACCCTGCAGGGGGGATGGCCATGCTGCAATCCCTTCTCCTTCATTCTCCTCTCAGGATTTGGGGCATGCACGCACACGTGCCTGGCGTGAGTTTCAAGCTGCAGGGTCCGACATTCGAACTGCGTGACCTGGTTTTCTGAGATGTGTTCCCAATAAATAATGCCCCTCTATCTTCCCGATGGGAAAAGGGATGAGTCTCTGTGTCACGTACCTGAAAGAGCGACCGTGGCCTGGGGCCACTGGCCAGGTCTCTCGTGGATGTGTCAGAGCCCAAACCCCCTTGAGGCTCAGCTCGGGAGTGAACGTGTCCCCACCTTAACTGGGGTACGAGAGGCCTGGATGCAGTGTTGAGAACGCTGTTTTCCTCCCCACCAAAGCTTTGTTTAATCTCATGGAAATGATGAGGTGCCTGTTTGCCTCCTTGCCCTGGCTCCTGGGAAGCTCATCACGTGTCTGTGCACATGCCCTGAGTCTCCAGTTTGTTCTTGGCTCCCCCCCATCCCTCTCATGTCGCTGAACCTGCCATTGGGGTGGGTCCCAGATTTAAGAGCCCCTGAAGCCGGCGTATCCTGGACCCTGTGGACAGCCCAGTTCTTAGGAGTGAAGGGCAGCAAGTGAGGGTGGGCAGGAGTCGAGCTGGGCAGAGAGGAAGGAGGGGCTTCCCAAGGGGCAAAGGGAGCCCAGGCCTAGCGTGAGCTTCCCAGGGTAAGGAAAGGACACGGGAGGGCAGAGGTCCCCACCGGGGCAGGAAGAGAGAGTATCGGAGTTCAGGCCATGGATGACTCTGTCCAGGGAGGCGGCAGGGGTGAGGAGCCCTGTGCTGGGAGGAGGAAGGGGAGGAAGGAGAGGCCAAGGGCCTGATGTTCCGGTGTCCTGGCCTTGATGACCGGGGAGCCTCTCCCCTGCGCAGCTTTCCCGGGGGTGTCAGATTCTCCCCCCACCCTGCCCTGAACCCCGAGAGGCTGCAAATGAAATATGAAATGAGATAATGAGATAGGATTTCCGATGGACCCAAGGATGTTTATTGAGGGTTTATGGGCGTCATGAAGAAGGCTGGGATAAGCAGCGGTGGGAGGGGAGACCCCTCCTGCGATCCTGTGGCTCCAGACCCCAGGGGGCGTGGGGGGCCCTAAGAACATCCCGCGGGGGTCACGCTCTTCTCCACGGTGCTCCCCTCGTGCGTGACCTGGCAGGTGAACGCGCTGCGAGGTCCCCACTGCCGGGCGGACAGGCTCAGGAGGCTGCTGGCCGCGTACCTGCCATTGCTCTGCTTGGAGGGCTGGGAGGTCTCCACGCCCTGGGAAACTGGAGTGCCGTTCACCTTCCAGGCCACCGTCACGGAGCCCGGGTAGAAGTCGCTGATCAGACACACCAGGATGGCCTTGCCGGCTCTGAGCATCTCACGGGAAGGGGCGAACAGGGTGATGGTGGGGGTGACCTTGGGCTGACCTGTGTGGGCAGGGAAGGGGTGAGATGACGCAGAGTCCGGGGCGTTGGAGAGCTCCGCCTCCCTGCCTGCATCACCGGGACTGTCCAGGGGTGGCTTTTTCTGGCACCCGGGGGTGAGGTGGGGTGGGGTGGGCCTCCTTCTTACCTCCTCCCTTCCTTTCCCATAGAGCCCCTGGATGGCAGACACCCTGCCCCTTCCGACAGTCCCTTCCCAGTGGCCTGCCCCCCCCCCATGCCCCACTTTCCCC
>NW_006159454.1:1037442-1041742 GCF_000334495.1 Tupaia belangeri chinensis | reverse complement strand
CCTCAGTTTCCCCGTGGGAGACCAGTGCAGGCCGTGCTCCTGCCTCCCCGCCGCTGGAGTCCAAGTTTGGCATCTGGCTTGGCCTCCTCAGCCCTCATCTCTGCCCAGATCTGCACCTCCCTTCTTTCTGCCAGTGCCTGGGCCTCCTCTGCCAGGAGGGAGTCCCCGCACAGCCCAGAAGGAAGGTCCTGGAGGCGCGGGGTGCGGCGGGGGAGGTTCTGGCCTGCGCCTGGCACACAGCGGGGCCTGGAGTCTCCTGTCCCCACTCAGCCCTCCGGGAGACAGCCACGTGGCCCCCTGAACCCTCTAGTCACTACGTCCTGTGTCTGACGTAGCTCTTGAGGACTCCAGGGGACTGACCCAGGGACAGGTGAGACATTGGGCCCAGGGTTTTTTGTTTTTGTTTTCCTCTGGGTGACACATGCTCTCCGGAGAGACAGAGAGAGACAGAGAGATAGAAAGTGAGAAATCACCCCCCGCGGGGATGGCCACACCACAATCCCTTCTCCTCCATGCTCCTCTCGGGATCTTGGGCACGCACGCACACGTGCCCAGTGTGAGTTTAAGCCACCGGGTCTGGGACTCAAACCACGGTTGACTACATGGGAGTCCAGCGACATAGCCATTACACTAACTGCTGGACCCAAGGGCCCCTGGTTTTAAGAGGCTCTGGGGACAGATGAACCCCTGCCTTCTGATGCCCGTCTAGGGAGGGCTGAGCTCCGGGCACCTCACCCAGTCTCTGGCCGTCTCTCTGTCCCTGTGTCCTCCCAGCCCAGTGAAGCCCAGAGAGCTGCCGCCTGGACCCAGAGCCCTCTCCCTGCCTCTCACTGGTCTCCCCTGGGAGTGAGCTCATGCACCCAACCCAACCATGGCCCTGGGCCTCCTGTGTGACTGTCACAGCCCGCACGGCAGCCAGCCCTCTGCCCGGACCCAGGGGCTAAGGGACCGTCCCCAATACTGTCCCAGTGTCTCTCAGCAAAACTAGCCTCTGACCCCGCTCTGCCGTCTGCCCTGGAGGTGGGGAATGCCACCCATCCATGGCCAGCCCCAGTGCAGAGACCGGGCCCTGACCATTGTGTCTCAGGGTGGCTGCTGTTATCCTAAGACCAACCGGCCTCCCCCAGACCCCACAGAGAAAGGGAACCATCTGCCGTAGAGCCGACATAGGCAGAGGGGAAGGTACCCCCCGAAAGAGAAGCAAGCTTTCTGGACACGGGAAAGGGTGGGACAGGCTGGCAGAGGTCTTGAGAGCCACTTACCAAGGACGTGGAGCTGGGTCCCACTGCCAAAGACAAACCACGGTGACTCAGACCAGAACCCGTGCGGCCAGCACCTGGGGCCTGCTCCCTGGGGCACGGGCCTGAGCAGGAACCTAGGGCTGTGATGGGCACAGGGCTGCAGCAGGCAGGGCAACGTTCTAGCTACCGGGCAGGTGGGTGATCCGTCCCCCGGAAGCCGAGATCACCCCTGAGTGGGCCCCGGTCTGGAGGAGTTCCCAGGACTTTGCCCCTGTTGGAGTCTGGTGGTGCGCATGGCCTGGGAGTCCCCCCAACCCCAGGGACGGCCTCTCCTTTGCCTGCCTCAGAGCCTCCCCAGGGCTGAGAACACGCTTCCCAGGCAGCATGTGTCCAAGGGATTTATTTATTTATTTATTTAGCCCTAGGGCACGTGCACTCACTGGAGAGAGACAGAGGAGACAATGAGAGAGAGAGTGAGGAATCACCCCCCAGGGATTAGCCACGCCGCAATCCTTTCTCCTCCATCCTCCTCTCGCCATTTGGGGCACACAAGCACACACACCCAGGGTGAGGTTCAAACTGTCAGATCTGGGACTCAAACCACAGTCGGCCATGTGGGAGTCCAGTGCCTTAACCACCACACCACGTGGGTGGCCCCTTCTCCTCCATTCTCCTCTCAGGATCTTGGGCACGCACGCACATGTGCCCGGCATGAGATTAAGCCACCGGGTCAGGGGCTCGAACCTCAGTCAACTACATGGGAGTCCAGTAACATAGCCATTACTCCAACTGCTGGTCCCATCCAAATAGCAACATCTTAAATAAAGCTAGTGTCTGCCCAGTCACTGCTGCCCTCCTTCTGGTCGCCTATTCCAGCCTCCAGTCCAAAGGACCCACATCCCCCTGGGACTCGTGGTCCCTTACCTGCCCCACTGGCTCCGTGGGCTGGACCGGCTTCCTGCCCAGCCCCGGGGGCCGCGGGCCTCTCTCCGTGGTGCCGTGGTCAGGGGCAGCAGGCCGTAGGTGCCCACGACCAGGCCCAGCAGCAGCAGGGGCCGGCGCTGCCTGGGGTCAGGGCCCAGCCTCCGGGCGGCCTCAAGGCCCACCTGGCCGGTTCTGAGCCTCATCTGCCTTCACAGCCCAAGGCAGCGCTGACCCCCTCCCTGGAGGGCCTCCCTCGTCCCTCTTGCTGGCAGTCACTCCCCAGACCACCTCTGCAGTGTGTCTGGGCCTCACCTTCAACCTTCTCTGGTCCCTGCCCCAGTTTAGCCTCCGCCAGGGCCCAGGACTGCCACACCTCCGTGTCTCTCCCAGAGGGACAGTTGCCAACTGCCCTGCTGTGGTTGGGAGCCAGGATCCAACTGCCTCCCACTGCAGTTGCCCACCTGGCCCTCCCCTGGGGCCCTGGATGGGGCACACGTGGCCCACCCGCTTCCTCAGGTCCCCAAGGGGCAGCCTGGGTCTGTGGAGCATCTCCCTGAGGCCTGGGGGGTGGGCGGGAGGCATTGAGAAGTGGAACGGAAGTCCCCAGGCTTGGGTTTCAGGGGTGGGGCTGGGCTGGGCGTCTCTTCTGCTCGTCCCCCAGGCTGGGCCTGCCCCACTGCACTCTGGCCCATCCAGATCAGCCCTCTTTGGCTGGATTGCTGAACCTCGCCAGCTCCCTCTGCCCTCTCCTGAGTCAGGCCAGGGCCCTGCAGGGAAGGAGCAGCAGGGAGACCGTGAATGCGAGTCCGTCCAGACCCAGGTCACCTCTGAGCCTCAGTTTCCTCATCTGTAAAGTGGGGAGAGAGCCCTCTGCACCAGGGAGGTCACCAGGATAAACAGAACCATGTGTTTGCTGAGCACCCAGCGGGCCCCTCTTTGCTTTCCTTTTATCTGGGCTTCAGACAGCTCTGGTGTCCTTGGGGCGAGTGTCGCTGTTTACAGATGAGAAAACCGAGGCCCGGGGGTGGGAATGCAGGGCCCGCGGTGGCTCCAGGGTGCGTACAGGGTGAGCTGGGATCTGGGAGTGAGCTTGGCCCCTGAAGTCGTCACCCTCCTCCCACCCGCAAGGCTGGCACCTTCGGTCCAGTAGCCAGCTCCGAGTTCTTCTCTCCGAGGAGAGGGCTGGGCGGGCGCTCTGGGCTGTGTTCTGCTCTGCAGCCCAGAAATGCACGACACAGTGATGACAGAGACGCTGTCCACCCTGCCTGAGTGCTCCACACGCCTCCACTCAGGAGCTGAGGCCACCCTCTTCCCTCAGTTCAGGGTGAGGAAACTGATGACCTGCTAGATTTCTTACTTTCTTTCTTTCTTTCTTTTTTTTTTTTTTAAGAGAGATTTTTGCTATAGGGCTTGTGTACTCACTGGAGAGACAGAGAGACAGAGAGCGAGAAATCACCCCCCAGGGGAGATGGCCATGCTGCAATCCCTTCTCCTCCATTCTCCTCTCAGGAGCTTGGGCATGCACGCACACGCGCCCGGCATGAGTTTAAGCGGCTGGGTCCGGGACTTGAACCGCGGTTGACTACATGGGAGTTCAGCGACATAGCCATTACGCTAACTGCTGGTCCCAGAGCTCCAGATTTTAAAGGACCCACAATAGCTACACCCGTGACCAGAACCAACTATCTATTGTATGCCCCACCAGGACAAACCAATACATAGACAGTTTTCTTTGCTTGGACGTGGAAGCAGTTTGGAAGTCGCCAGGTGGCATGGTGGTTAAGGGCTCTTGACTCCCACATGGCCGACTGCTGTTCAGGTCTCAGACCTGGTGGCTTGCTTTCTCACTTTCTCTCTCTCTGTCCCTCTCCAGTCAATTAAAACAAACAAACAAACAAACAAACAAACAAGACATGGAAACAGTTTTAACATAGCCCCTTGTGAAGCTACAATGTAACAAAAGTACTACCCAAACATTTATAGCTTGTATAAAAAAATTCCACATCATGGGGCCAGTAGGTGGCCTGGTTTTCTCCCACATGGTTGACCACGGTGTGAGTCTCAGACTTGGTGGCTTGCTTTCTTACTTTCCTTCTCTTACTTGCATACATGCCGTATAGGAATTTAGAAAAACA
>NW_006159454.1:1036549-1036981 GCF_000334495.1 Tupaia belangeri chinensis | reverse complement strand
CTGGAGGGTGATTTCTCACTTTCTGTCTCACTGTCTCTCTCTGTCTTTCTGGTAAGTGCATGCACCCTCTAGCAAAAACCTCAAAAAAAAAAAAAGTAAATGATGCCAATAATGATAATAAATATAATTAAGTAAAAAATTATCTTAAAAAAAAAGCACATGGGAAATATAGAAACTCAACTAGAAGTAACCTAAACCTGCCATAAATTGTAAATAAAAAGCTATTTGTGGGACAGCCAGATGACCAATGGTCTACTGTGTCAATTTTATAATGAGGCAGACAAAAGTTGGAAGGCTGGTTAATTTCCCCCTCGCTCCTGCTCCAGCGACATCTCCCTGGGGTCTCCTTGGGTATCCGATGTCCACAACGTCAAATTGTCCCTTGGGCGACCAGCAGTTAGTGTAATGGCTATGTCGCTGGACTCCCATGCA
>NW_006159454.1:1035353-1036346 GCF_000334495.1 Tupaia belangeri chinensis | reverse complement strand
CTCCAAAAAAAAAAAATCGTCCCTTGGCAGCTGCGTCGTGAGTGGGCTGTCTTTGTGGGGCTCTTCCCTTCCTGTATCAAGCAGAGCACCGGCTTCGTCAAAGGCTGTCCTTACATGAGAGCAGGCTTTCTTGGGGAGTTCAGAATCTCCTCATGGAACCCAGAGGAGTTCAGGCCCAGCCCCAATCTGATGGGACCTGTGGGCTGCATTTCCTTTCTGCTGACTTCCAAGGCTCCTTGGTATGCCTGGGACCGAGCCATGCTCCCTCCCTTATCATCCGCAGCAGCGACCGCAGCCCAGTGATGGCAGAGTGGCCTTCCACGTTCCAGGACGAGATTTTACTCTCCGCTTGTGAAGCATGAGGGATGCAAGCCTTTTCCAGGGCATCGTGGCAGGTGACTCAGCTCAGACTCTATTGTCTCTGTGCTCCTGAACCGCCTGCTGCTTTTTCTCATCTTCCATCTTTAGCTCAATATTTTTTTTTAAGAGACTTTTTTGCTATAGGACACACATACTCACTGAAGAGCTAGGGGAGAAAGAGAGAAATCACCCCCCAGGGCGGATGGTCACAGCACAGTCCCTTCTCCTCCATTCTTCTCTTGGGATTTTGGGCATGTATGCACATGTGCCCAGCGTGAGTTTCAAGCCACCAGGTCCGGGACTCGAACCACAGTCAGTCATGTAGGAGTCCAATGCCATAAGCGCTGTGCCACTTGCTAGCCTCTTTTGTTTAATGCTTGAGATGACCCTCCAAGATGACCAATGAGCTCCTATAACTGTTTTACTTTTTTAAGAGAGATTTTTGCTATAGGGTGTGGGTGTGGACACTCACCAGAGAGATAGAGAAACAGAAGGCGAGAAATCACCTCCCCCCAGGGGGATGTCCATGCCACCACGATCCTTTCTCCTACATTATCCTCTCGGGATCTTGGGCATACACACACGCACATGTGCCCAGCTTGAGTTTAAGTTGCTGGGTCCGGGACTTGAACT
>NW_006159454.1:1033772-1035174 GCF_000334495.1 Tupaia belangeri chinensis | reverse complement strand
TGAGAAAGCAAGCCCCCAGGTCTGGGACTCGAACCATAGTCAGCCATGTGGGAGTCCAGAGCCTTTAACAACCATACCACCTGCCGGACCCCCTTTAGTGTCTTTTTATCTAAAAGTTGTTGCACCTTTTTAGTTTGATACTCACTTTTTTTTTTTTTTTTTTTGCCAAAGGGGAGGGGCCCCCCCCCCCCTTTTTTTTTTTTTTTTTTTGGAGAGGTTTTTGCTATAGGGCGCGTGCACTTGCCAGAAAGATAGAGACAGAGAGACAGAAAGCGAGAAATCACCCCCCAGGGGGGATGGCCACACCGCAATCCCTTCTCCTCCGTTCTCCTCTTGGGATCTTGGGCACACACGCACATGTGCCCGGCGTGAGTTTAAGCCACCGGGTCCGGGACGCAAACTGCAGTCGACTACGTGGGAGTCCAGCAACATAGCCATTACGCTAACTGCTGGCCCCGGTACTCACTTTTCAAATAGTCCAAATTGGGGCCAGCCTATAGGACAGAGTTGTTAAAGGCCGTGCCTAGAATGCCAGAGCCCAGGCCACAAGAGTTCTTCCTTAATTCAATACAGAGGCTCTTACACAGATAAATAATATTTTTTGAAGGTGGAGAACTGAATGCCTAACATTCATCCAAGTGAAATATATAACACATGTTGAGGGCAAATTTTCTTTCTTTTCTTTTTCTTTTTTCTTTTTTATGCTTTTGCCATAAAAATTCCTTCTCTCCTAGTCTCTTCTTGGAGATTTGGGGCACGCACACACATGCACCTGGTGTGATGTTTAAGCCGCCATGTGTGGGACTCGAACCGTGATTAGCCATCAGCCATGTGGGAATCTAGCACCTTAACCACCATAGCACCTGCTGGCTCTGCAGGTAAGTTTTCTTTCTTTCTTTTTTTAAGAGGTTTTTGACTTAAGGCACATACACTCACCAGGGAGGAAGAAAGACGCAGCGAGAGGGAAAGTGAGAAATTAGCCCCCAGGGGGATGGCCATGCCACAATCCCGTCTCCTCCATTCTCCTCTCGGGATCTTGGGCACGCACGCACAAACCACCAGGTCTGGGACCCAAACCATGGTTGGTCATGTGTCCAGTGACGTTAACTGCTATGCCATCTGCTGGTCCCGAGGGGGCAAGTTCTCTTTCAAAGATTTCCTAGCCAACACGTGAAGGAGGAATGCTTAATGAAAGCATCCCATGTCTCATTTTGTAATGGCCAGGTGGATCTGGGTGGTGAGTGTGCGGGATGAGAATGCAACTTAGAATGAAACGGAAGGGTCCTCTGTGCGTCTGAACACACCTCTGTGTGCCGATCTCACCATTCCTTCTCCCAGGGAGCTGCCTCCCTGCTCCTCCTACCAAACCATGTCACAACCAGACCAGCCTTCTCTACACACA
>NW_006159454.1:1032790-1033741 GCF_000334495.1 Tupaia belangeri chinensis | reverse complement strand
GCTCTTGGGTTCCATTCCAAGTCTGACGTCCCCCAGAGCCATCCACTCCTCAGATCACCTCCATTGACGATCTCATAGCCTTTTGGCTCTTTGGTCTTTGGTTGACTTTGACCACTGGCAACGTGTCCAAACCCATTGGTCCTGTGCTTGTCAAACTCAGCAGCTGAGTAAAGCAACTCTGTGCATCGACTAGAACTCAGCACGTCCTGCCCTTGTTGCGCCTTACTGTCAGAGTCCTGTTGGTGCCCAGGTGTGTGTGTGTGTGTGTGTGTGTGTGTGTGTGTGTGTTTGTGTGTATGCGCATGCGAGGGGTGGGGCTGTGAATCCAGATGGTGGATCTGGACAATCTGGAAATTCTACCACTGTGGTCTGAATGTACCCCCAAAAGTTCATGTGCTGACATTTGGTTGTTGAGATGAAGAGGATGAAAACTTAATCGGACCATGGTGTTGAAATGTGGGGTCTTTGGGAGGAGATTAAGATATGGGGCCCCCCATGATTGACTCCTGGTAGGTTTATAAGGAGAGGGAATGAGATCAACAGATTCAGGGACACAGAGGTTCACCCCTTATCCCTGCCTCCTTATGATAGCAGCAGCAGACCCCGAGCAGATATGGACTTCCAAACCGTGAGCCAAATAAATCTCTATTCTCGTCAATTACCCAGACTCGGATGTTTAGCGATAGAACAGCCTAGAATATCTACCCACTCAACATTTCTCCCCTCCAGTTCAAGCTCAGGAGCTTCCCCAAACGTTCCCATCTTTGCATTGGCCTCTTTAAACCGTTCCCTTTCCATGCACTCACTTGCTGGATATAAACAAATGCCTTTATAAAGTGCCCGATATTGGAAGGGGTGAGAGAGAAAGAGACACAGAGACACAGAGACGGTGGCCAACCACTAATGTGGCAGAAAACACCTGGGCTCGTTCTCCCTTCTGTTCTTTCTTTT
>NW_006159454.1:1031984-1032518 GCF_000334495.1 Tupaia belangeri chinensis | reverse complement strand
GTCCATCTCTGGTCAAATTTAAATAAATAAATAAATAAATAAAGTTAAATAAAATAATTCTTAAAAAAGAATTTGTTATTTAATTTTATTTATTATTATTTTTATTTTTTTAAATTTACCACAAGGCATACATGCTCACCAGAGAAAGACAGAGAGATGGAGAGAGAGAGAGAAAGTGAGAAAGCAAGCCACCAGCTTTTGAACTTGAGCCACAGTCAACCATGTGGGAGCCCAATGCCTTAAATCCCATGCCACCCACTGGCCCCATGGTTCTCCCTTCTCAAGAAATCACAATAACCCCAGTCACGTAATGGGATCCTGGAAGGGCAGGGTCTTTGGAAGCCAAGAATTCACTCAGCCATGCATTCATTTCCCCACTCACTGATTCTCTCTCTTTTTATTTTTATTTATTTTTATTTTTTATTTTTTGAGAGATTTTCACTGTAGGGCACGTGCGCTCACCAGACAGACAGAGAGACATAGAGACAGAAAGCGAGAAATCACCCCCCAGGGGGGATGGTCACGCCACAGTCC
>NW_006159454.1:1030031-1031909 GCF_000334495.1 Tupaia belangeri chinensis | reverse complement strand
GGACACGAACCGCGGTCGACTACGTGGGAGTCCAGCGACATAGCCATTACGCTAACTGCTGGTTCCCTTTTTATTTATTTTTTTGGAGAGGTTTTTGCTATAGGGTGTGTACGCTTGCCAGACAGACAGAGAGAGACAGAGAGATAGAAAGCGAGAAATCACTCCCCAGAGGGGATGGCCATGCTGCAATCCCTTCTCCTCCATTCTCCTCTCGGGATCTTGGGCGGGCACGCACACGCACCCAGCATGAGTTTAAGCCACCAGGTCTGGTACTCGAACTATGGTCAACTACATGGGAGTCCAGCAACGTAACCATTATGCCATCAGCTGGTCCCACTATTATTTCTTTATAATTTGCTATAGGGCACACATGCTCATCACAGAAATAAAAAGAGGGAGAATGAGAAAGCAAGCTGCCAGGTCCAGGACTCAAGCCACGGCCCCTCCATGTGGGAGTTCAGCACCTGAACCACCATGCCACCTGCCAGCCCCCAGAACTGAATATTTCAGCTGAGACCATAGGAACCACAAAGCCAAAACCGTTGAGTACCTGGCCTATTTTTACAGAAAATATCTGAGGCCTCTGCCAGTCTGGTGTGTGGAAAACTCAATGAATTTCTTTCATCTAGACCACTGATTTCCAGCGGGGGCGATTTCACCACCCAGGGGACATTCATCCGGAGGTATCTGTGGTTGTTGTAACTGGTGGTGGTGGGGGGAGGGGTGCATCTGGTGAGTATAGGCCGGGGATGCTATTCAAAATCCCTCAATGCACAGGACAGCTCCTTGACCAAGAACTGTCCAGCCCAGAGTGTCCAGAGGTGACACCTGACATGGGTAGGAAGCTATGCTGGCCTGACCACTTGACACCAGTCCTCCTCCCTGGTCAAAATGTTTTCTGCGCTTCTTTGCCTCTAACTCCTGGGCAGAATCAGATGACAATAGGGGTTCTTGTCCTAGGTAGGGATGTCCCTTCAGATGCATGGGTCAGTTCCTTCCCTCCCCTGGCTCACAAGGGCAGAGACTCGGGTGAGCCAGCTCCTCAGAGTCTCAGCCATGCAGACCATGAATGGGCCAGTCTCCTGGGACTTTGACTCTAGGCCAGTTCGTTCTTCTTCTTTTTCTTTTTTTTTTTAGAGAGAGCTTTTTGCTACAGATCACATGTGTTTGCAAGAGAGACAGACAGTGATAGAAAATGAAAATTCACCCCCAGCGGGGATGGCTATGCTGCAATCCCTTCTCCTCCATTCTCCTCTCGGGATCTTGGGCACACATGCACATGCACCCGGCATGAGTTTTAAGCCACTGGGTCTGGGACTTGAACCGCGGCTGACTACTTGGGAGTTCAGCAACATACCCATTATACGATCTGCTGATCCCTGGGCCGGTTCTTAGAGATCACACACAACTCAGACCGAACACAGCAAAACAACTTGCCAAAAACACAGCAACTTTAATCCCCAAACCAAGCCCCCCACAGGGTTTACAGCGACACGGCTGGACAAGAAGCTGAGTGTCTCGACCTCCCAGGCTCACCACAGCTCTGCTGCCCGGGGGGAGTAAGTGGCCTTTCCTTCCTTCCCTCCACACCAGCCTCTCCAAGCGGGCTCTTCCCCTTCTGCCTTCAGTTCAAGGTATGCATGTCTTGGGGTGCCTGGGACCCTGAAGCCACAGGCTCTTTTTCTTCCCCCCTCTCCCTCTCCCTCTCCCATCGTTTCTCCTTGTCGAAGCTCTGGGTCCCCACAGAGCAGTAATACATAGCCTCGTCCTCAGGCCGCAGCTCCGAGATACTCAAATATCCCCTGTTGTTGGCCACGTCTTTGGATCCAGTGAAGCGAGGGGGCCTCTTGAGGTCTTCGTTCTCATCTGAGAAGTGTC
>NW_006159454.1:1021090-1030000 GCF_000334495.1 Tupaia belangeri chinensis | reverse complement strand
ACTTGGGAGGCTGGCCCGGCTTCTGCTGGTACCAGTAGATGTTATAAAGGCTGATGTCATGCTCACTGCTCAGGGTGCAGGGGAGGCGGATCGTGGTTCCGAGGGACGAGGACACAGAAGGTGGTTGGCGCACCACAGGCTGAGTCTTGCAACCTGGAACACGGACGCACATGGGTCCCCAGAGCAGGGACAGAGAAGGCAAGGGAAGGGACAGGGGTGGTGGGCTCTGGGGGGGTGTTCTCACCTGTGCAGAGGGTGAGCAGCAAGAGCAGGAGAGGAATCCAGGGCATGGTGCAGACCCGCAGAGCTCTGCCGCCCGTGGCCATGTGTTCTGGGGCCGCTGCAGGCTGGCCCAGCATCCTTCTCTCCGCTCTGAGGGAGGGGGCGCATTGCAGCAGGTTGCTGGCCACTCCCCCATGTAGTCTCCTGGGTTTGCAGCCTCGGGTGCAAGAACAAACCTTGGCAACCTTTGTGGCTCTGGTCTTGCCCCGCTGGAATCGTTAGGGGAGGAAGCACCTGCTGGAGCTCGCGGATCAGTGCCTGGCAGGCCAGCCTGAGAGTTCGGGTCCCCCAGGGACACTGGCGTCAATGTCCCCCCCGAGGAGACTGAGCTCTGCAGAAATAAGTTTCTGGTCCAAATTTAAATGCCTGGTACACCAGGAAGAGAGGACAGGCACATCCTCAGAGTGGTGGGAGCACCTGCTTTGTGCAGCAGAAAATGGGCCCTCCCGGGGGAAAGGGGGGCAGGATGCACTGGCCCCTTCCATACTGAGCACCGCCTTCAACCCGTTTGCTTTTGCTCCAAGAACAAAACAGAGTGGGGCTGGCAGGTGGCATGGTGGTTAAAGGCGCTGGATTCCCACATGACCGACCACAATTTGAGTCATGGATCTGGTAGCTTGCTTTCTCACTTTCCCCTTCTCTCTCTCTCACTCTGTCCTTCTCTGGTCAAATTTAAATCAATCAGGACCAGCAGTTAGTATAATGGCTATGTTGCTGGACTCCCATGTAGTCGACCGCGGTTTGTGTCCCAGACCTGGTGGCTTAAACTCACGCCGGGCGCATATGCGTGCGTGCCCAAGATCCCGAGAGGAGAATGGAGGAGGAGGGATTGCGGTGTGGCCATCCCCCCTGGGGGGTGATTTCTCACTTTCTGTCTCTCTGTCTCTGTCTGTCTGGCGAGTGCATGCGCCCTATAGCAAACACCTCTCCAAAAATAAAATTAAAATCAATCAATAAATAAGGTTAAATAAAATAATTCTTTAAAAAAAAAAAAAGAACAAAGCATAGTGACAGACAGGACGGGAGGAGGCCAGAGGCACCAGGGTGTGGGTGTTTTGAGAAAGAAGCACCAGGAGGAACCTGGCATCTTTCCTTCCCCACTCTCTAGGCACACCTTGGCTCTGATAGGGACCAAACTGTGGCCCCTCACCCCATTCATATATTGAAGTTCTAATTCCCAATATGAGTGCATTTGGAGATAGGGCTTTTAAAGAGGGAGGTGGGCCAGCAGGTGGTGTGGTGGTTAAGGCACTAGACTCCCACATGGCCAACAGCGGTTCAAGCCCTGGACTTGGTGGCTTGAAAATCATGTTGAGTTGGGGCTGCCAGATGACATGGTGGTTAAGGATGCTGGACTCCCACACGGCCAACCCTGGTTTGAGTCCCAGACCTGGCGGCTTGCCTTATCACTTTCTAACTCTCTCTCTCTCTCACTCTATCCCTCTCTGGTCACATGAAAAATAAATAAAAGGAATGTTTTAAAAAAAGAAAATCATGCACGAGTGCTCAAAATCCCGAAAGGAGAATGGAGGAGAAGAGATTGTGGTGTAGCCATCCCTCCTGGGGGGTGATTTCTCACTTTCTCTCTCTGTCTTTCTGTCTCTTGGTGAGTGCACACTCCCTATAGCAAAAATCTAAATAATAATAATAAAAAAAGATAATAAAGGTTAGATGAAGTCCTAAACAAGGGACTCTAATCTGGAATGACTGCTGTCCTTATGAAAAGGGGAAATTGGACCAGCTGGGGTGCCGTGGTAATGCAGTACTCCAAATGTTGATATCTTATGAGAAGGTCCCGGGTTCACATCCTGAGGTCTCCTTATACACACTGGGTACATGTACACATGCAGGTGATCTTGGTTGGCTGGGGCTTGGGGTGAGTCACGGCATGAAGACCCTATTGGATATTTCTCTCTCCTCTCTTATGGAAGAAATGAATTTTAAAAAAGGAGGCTAGCAAGTGGCACGGAAGTTAAGTTGGATCCCGTGGCCTGCATGATTCGAGTTCTGGACCCAGCAGCTTGGAAAACACACAGGGCGCATGTGCGTGCATACCCAACATCTCAAGAGAAGAATGGAGGAGAAAGGATTATGGCATGGCCATCCCTCGTGGGGGGGATGATTTCTCACTTTCCCTCTTCCCTGGCAAGCACATAGCAAACAAACAAATAAATCACATAAAGTATTTAAAAAGGGAAGGAAATTTGGACTTAGATAACATAGAAAGAAGGTAGTCTGAGGAGGCAGAGAGAGGACAGCCATCTCCCTGTAAGCCAGGGAGCGTGGCCTGGAGCAGATCTTTCACTCTGAGCTCTCAGGAGGAATCCGCTTGCTGACGCTTTGGTTTTGGACTTCTGGCCTCCAGAACTGTGAGACCATCAGTTCCTGTTGTTGAGGCCACCCAGTCTGTACACTCTGTCACTGCAGCTGTAGGAAACAAGGAAAGATGTCCCTTACCCATCTGGGCTGTTCTAACAACACACCATAAACGGGGGGCTTCTCATCAACAGATATTTGTTTCTCACAGTTCTGGAGGCTGGGAAGTCCAATGCCAAGGGGCTGGCTAGAAAAATTTTTTTTGTCTTCTCCTCCTCCTCCTCCTTCTTTTTCTTCTTCTTCTTTTTTGAAAGTTTTTTGCTATAGGGTCGTGCGCTCACCAGAAAGACAGAGAGAGACAGAGAGACAGAAAGTGAGAAATCACCCCCCAGCGGGGATGGCCACGCCACAATCCCTTCTACTCCTTTCTTCTCTCAGGATCTTGGGCACACACGCACACGCGCCCGGAGTGAGGTTTTTGTTTTTGGAGAGGTTTTTGCTATAGGGCGTGTGCGCTTGCCAGACAGACAGAGAGAGACAGAGAGACACAGAGAGACAGAAAGCAAGAAATCACTCCCCAGGGAGGATGGCCATGCCACAATCCCTTCTCCTCCATTCTCCTCTTGGGATCTTGGGCACACACGCGGCCGGCGTGAGTTTTAAGCCACCGGGCCCGGGACGCGAACTGTGGTCGACTACATGGGAGTCCAGCGACATAGCCATTATGCTAACTGCTGGTCCCTGTCTTCTCTAAGTGTAAGTTATCTACTGAAGCCATTGCTTGCTCCAAGAAAAGGATGAACGGCCAGCATATTGGCCATCATTCGCTACAAGTGAGAAGGTGAGCTGCAGGTCCTGTGTACTTTTCTATTTCCCGCACAGAGTAATGGTCCAAACCAGTGTTGAGCCTGGGTAGTGGGCCGGGTTCTCTTTATCCATCTTCACAGCCAGTTGGCTGCCCAAAATCCTGAGAGGGAAATGGAGGAGAAGGGATTGCAGCGTGGCCAGTACACCCAGGAGGTGGGGAGGAGGTGATCTCTCACTTTGTCTCTTTCTCTCTGGTGAGCATGGATGCCCAGTAGGAAAAACAAAAAAGAGCAAGAGAGAGGAAGGAAGGGAGGGAGGGAGGGAGAGAAAGAAGCCAGGTGCAATCCTGCATGTGTGTCTAAAATCCTGGGAAGAGAAGGGATTATAGTATGGCCACGCCCACTCCATCCTCCCCACTGCCACCTGGGAGGGTGCTTTTTCACTTTATTTATTTATTTGTGAGATTTTTGCTACAGGGTGCATGCTCTCATCAGAAAGACAGAGGCAGACAGAGAGTGACAGAGAGACAGAAAGCGAGAAATCACCCCCAGGGGGGATGGCCACGCCGCAATCCCTTCTCCTCCATTCTCCTCTCGGGATCTTGGGCATGCACTCACACGTGCCCGGCGTGAGTTTAAGCCACTGGGTCCGGGATTCGAACCACAGTCGATTGCATGGGAGTCTAGTGACGTAACCATTACGCCATCTGCTGGTCCCAACTTTCCCTTTCTCTCTCTCTGTCTCTCTCCAGCAAGTGCATGCACCCTGCGGCAAATACAAAAAGAGGAAGAAAAGGGCCTGCACACTACGCCCTGCAAGGCTGCTCACTGTTAACAGTGTTAGCAACACCGTGGCCCAGCCTCTGCCCAGCCAGAAACAAGGACCAAGGAGTCCTCAGGCATCCCCCAAATCATCACCAGACACCTGCTCAGCAAGTGAGGAGGGTGAGGAGGAGGCGAGAAGTCCAGGCCATGGTGGAGACACCCAGGACTCTGCCTCCGGGAGTTCCACCGCCGGGGCTGGCTCCCTGGTTTCTTTCTAAGGCCTCTTTCTCCCCTTAGGGAAGTCACTCCATGCAAATCCGCCCCTGCTCCTTAGGAGAGCTCAGCCTCTCCCTGGCCACTGGGAAGAGGAAGGCCCCTCCAGCTGAGTGGGCTCTGGCCCCCTACCCCATCTGAGTGAAGTTCAGGGGAGGAGTCACAGTGGGAGGGAACCTCAAACATGTTGAAGCTTTCTCTGAATCTGGGTCATCTGTCAGCCGAGGTTTCAGGGCCAGGCCTGGCCCGCAGTTCCAGAGAGGCCTTGGAGTGGAGGGGTGGCTGGGGCTCAGCTGGGGGGCCCTGCAGCATCACACACCGGCTGGGGTTTGGTCAGTTCTGACATCGCCCTAGAGACAGCCAGACCTCCAGAGCTGATCACAAAGCGCCCCCTGCTGGATCCAGGCCACAGGGCTTCCTCCTGCTGGGCAGAATGAGCCCAGAGACGGGATTAAATGAACAGACTGGCTCTGATTCTGCCTCTCTGCCAACTGGGCACACCCCTCTGAATCAGCCTTAGTCCCGGCACGATACCTGAAGGCTGAGCAGACAGCCAGGAAGCCAGGAGGGAGCTGGTGAGGCTTGGCTCAGGGTGGCGGCAGCAGAGGCAGGGAGGATCCAGTAGGATCTCCAGTGTATTTTGAAAACCACTGTTAATTAAAAAAAAATTGAGGAGGGGCTGGCAGGTGGCGTAGTGGTTAAGGACGCTGGACATGGCTGACCACGGTTCAAGTCCTGGACCTGAAGGCTTGTCCTCTCAATTTCCCTCTCTCTCTCTCTCTAGCTCTGTCCCTCTCTGGTCAAATTTTTAAAAATGAAATAAAGGAATAAAAAAAAAGTAAGTTAAATAAAGTAATTCTTTTTAAAAAAATTGAGGTGGTGTGGTAGTTAAGGGTGCTGGAATCCCCCATGGCTGATCATCTTCGAGTCTCAGAACTGGCAGCTTGCTTTCTCATCCCACCCCAACTCTGTCCCTCTCTGGCCACATTAAAATAATAATAATAATAATAATAAAGTTAAAATTAAAAATTTGGGACCAGCAGTTAGCACAATGGCTATGTCACTGGACTCCCACCATCCCCCCGGGAGGTGATTTCTTGCTTTCTGTCTGTCTCTGTCTGGCGAGCACACACGCCCCATAGCAAAAACCTCTCAAAAAAAAAATTAAAAAGTTAAAATAATTATTCAAAAAAATTTTTTTAGAGATTTTTGCTATAAGGTGTGTACGCTCACCAGAGAGACAGAGACAGAAAGTGATAAATCACCTCCCCAGGGGAATGGCCGGTGACAATTCCTTTTCCTCCATTCTCCTTCTCAGATTCTGGGCACTCACACACACACACGGCGTGAGTTTTAAGCTGCCGGGTCCAGGACTCAAACTGTGGCAACTATGTGGGAGTTCAATGACATAATAGCATAATCATCTGCTGGCTCCAGGTAATTCTTAAAGAAAAAAAAAAAAGATGTGTCCTTAGCTGGGCTCAGTGCTGCAGGTCTGTATCCCCAGCTTCTTGGGAAGCTGAGGCAAGCAGATCACAAATTTTTTTTCTTCTTTTTTTGGAGAGATTTTTGCTACAGGGCGCATGCGCTCACCAGAAAGACAGAGAGAGACAGAGAGATAGAAAGTGAGAAATCACCCCCCAGGGGGGATGGTCACGCCACAATCCCTTCTCCTCCATTCTCCTCTTGGGATCTTGAGCATGCACACACACGCGCCCGGCGTGAGTTTAAGTCACTGGGTCCGGGACTCGAACTGTGATCAGTTACATGGGAGTTCAGTGTCATAGCCATTATGCTAACTGCTGGTCCCAAGCAGATCATAAATTTGAGGCCAGCCTGAGCAACCTAGTGAGACCCTGTCTCTAAAAAAAGAAAGAAAGAAAGGGAACCAGCAGTTAATGTAATGGCTATGTCGCTGGACTCCCACATAGTCAACTGTGGTTCGCGTCCCGGACCCGGTGGCTTAAAACTCACGCTGGGCGCGTGTGTGTGCGTGCCCAAGATCCCGAGAGGAGAATGGAGAAGGGATTGTGGCGTGACCATTCCCCCTGGGGGGTGATTTCTCGCTTTCTGTCTCTCTGTCTCTCTCTGTCTCTCTGGAGAGTGCACGCGCCTTATAGCGAAAACCTCTCCAAAAAAAGAAAGAAAGAAAGCAAGCAAGAAAGCCTTCAGATAAAAGTGCAGGAGTTGTAACTGCCTGCATGCACTTATCTCTTCGGGTCAGTTTAGCAGACCTTTTATTCCCTAAACTGCTTTGAACTCTTTTCCTCTTTCGGCAATGGCAGGATTTCCAGATGGATAAGGAACGAGAGGGCCTCCCTGATCAACAGGGAAGATCGAGTTGCCATTTTGGAGATGGAGACCCTGTTGAGCAGTGGATTTGGAATCAGGAGCTTTGGTTTGAAAATGAACTCTCAGGGGCCAGCAGGTGGCATGGTGGTTAAGGCACTGGATTCCCACACAGACAACCATGGTTTGAGTCCCGGACCAAGTGGTTTGAAAATCACTCTATGAATGTGTACCCAAAAAAAATCCCTAGAGGAGAAAAGATTGTGCAGTGGCCATCCCCGCAGGGGATGATTTCTCACTTTCCTTCTCTCTTTCCTGCTCTCACACACCTTATGGGGTAGAAAAAAGAAAAAAAAAAAAAAACTTCAAAAAAATGAAAAAAATGAACTCTCAGAATGACTCTAATGTGTGGCATTTCTCAACTTTAATTTGCTCAATACTTTTTATTGTTCTAGAGCATCTCTCAGGGTTAACATTCCAATAAAGACAGGTTGAGGAAATTGACTACAGGGAACAATGGAAATCTTTGTGTTATTATTGCAAAGATATTAAAATAAGATCGTGAAGATTATTTTAAATGATTCAAAATCCTAGTGATCCAATACATACACACACACACATTACTTTTATTTTTAAATTTGTCTTCAGATGTATTTTTTTATTGATGAGTCATTCATTACAAAAATGTTTGTAGCTTTAAAGGGAGCCTGCTATACACACATTTGTAATTTATTATCTTTTTGGAGAGGTTTTCGCTATAGGGTGTGTGCGCTTGCCAGACAGACAGAGAGAGACAGAGAGACAGAAAATGAGAAATCACCCCCCCAGGGGGGATGGTCACGCCGCAATCCCTTCTCCTCCATTCTCCTCTCCGGATCTTGGGCATGCACACACACGCGCCCGGTGTGAGTTTTAAGCCACCGGGTCCAGAACACGAACCATGGTCGACTACATGGGAGCCCAGCGACATAGCCATTACGCTAACTGCTGGTTCACATTTGTCATCTCTTTAAAAGAATTATTTATTTAAATTTGACCCGAGGGGGACAAGGAAAGTAAGAAAACAAGCCACCAGGGACTGGAACCACAGTCAGCCATGTGGGAGTCCAGTGCCCTTAACCACCTGCTGGTCCCCGCATTTGTAATTTTAAAAAATTATTGATTAACACTAGGTATTTTTTTATGCCACTTTTCAGAACGATAACTGTCATTATGGTCTCCCTGTGGCGGAGAAAAAATAAGAGTGGTTTGGTGACAGCCTGTGACCTACAGCGTGGGAAGGTCAACCCCCGGCAGTGCTCCCGGAACGCGCGAGGCGCGGAACTCGCGGACGCCGGCTCACGGGGAGCCGGGGAGGCAGAAGCTGACACGCGCACGCGAGGACAGCAGAAGCGGCCGGACCCGGAAGTGGGGTTGCCAGTGGCGGCCGGGGACCTGCTGCTGGAGTCCCCGTGAGGCCGCAGGTGAGTGGCAGGGGGCGGGCCCCGCGCCGGGAGGCTCTGGGGAACGGAAAGCGCGGTCCATGACCGGGTGTATTTCGCGAATGCCGTCCGGGCACGGCCTGACGGGCTGGGCGCGGGCTCGAGAGGGGGTCCCGGACCGGGTTCGGCATGCTCGCTGTCTTCCGTCCGGGGGACTCTGCTCCTGGGCTTGGCGGGGCGGTTCGGTGGGGTGCCAGTGCCTACCCCCGTGTCTGGAGGCAGCAGGCGCCGTGGTTAACCCTCTTCATCGAATCCTCCCACTGTTCTTTGAGTCGAGCTCTGATGCCCGCAGGGAGTTCGTGCAGGTCCGCACTGTCCATGCCCAGTCTGCCTCCTAGGTCCCTGCCCCGCCTCGAGGACGCCTGGGGTCCCTGAACTGTTTTGGTAGTTGAAAGAGGGTACTTTGGGAATAAATGAACCAGAATCCAGGGTCAGTGCACCTCGCGGAAGGAATAGGGAAGATGATGGCCTCTTTGTCCACCCAGTCTTTGGGAATGGGATCCAGAGGGCCATTGGGCTTTGTGGCCAGTGAGCCCTTGAATTCCCTGGTCAGGGTCACCTGACACTAGTCTGAATTGTTCTGAACCTCACTCAGTTCACTCGTTTCTCTTCTTTTCTTTTCTTTTCTTTTTTTTTTTTGAGAGGTTTTTACTATAGGGCGCGTGCACTCGCCAGAAAGACAGAGACAAGAGAGACAG
>NW_006159454.1:1013387-1021073 GCF_000334495.1 Tupaia belangeri chinensis | reverse complement strand
CCCCAGGGGGGATGGCCATGCTGCAATCCTTTCTCCTCCATTCTCCTCTCGGGATCTTGGGCACGCACGCACACGCGCCCAGTGTGAGTTTAAGCCACTGGATCTGGGACTCAAACCGCGGTCGGCTACGTGGGAGTCCAGTAACATAGCCTTTGCACCAACTGCTGGTCCCTCACTCATGGTTTAAAAAAAGTATAATGCTTGCCTTATAGGATTGTCGTTGGCAAGATTAAATAAAGCGATGTTTATTACTATTGTATGTCTAATACAAAGGAGGAGCTTGCGTTCCCTCTTTTACTGATTCTGTAGGTGGCAAAATTACTGAAGTGGGACACCATAGGACTCAAGCTAAATCTATTCGTTAGTAAGACACTGACATGAAAGGAAAGTTCTGTATTTATAGTGTCTTCCACAGGACGCATAACAAGGGTGGTATTACTGGTGAAAGTTGGTAGGCTGCTAACAGGCTAAGCTGCCTTTTCATTCACTTTCAGTCCTAATTGCAGTCCCAGTGTGGGTGGTTTACTGTTAGTACCCCCTTAGCACATGCCTTGTGAACTGAAAGGGCAAATTGCAGGCCCAGAACTTTGATAGGCCACAAGATTGAATTCGATATACCACATGGCTTACCGTAAAGAACCTATTTCTCGGTACTAGCAGTTAGCGTAATGGCTATGTCTCTGGACTCCCATGTGGTGGACCGCGGTTTGAGTCCCGGACCTGGTGGCTTCGTGCCCAAGATCCCGAGAGGAGACTGGAAGAGAAGGGATTGCGGCGTGGCCATCCCCCCAGGGGAGGTGATTTCTCGCTTTCTGTCTCTGTTTTTCTGGCGAGTGCGTGTGACTTGTAGCAAAAATCTCTCAAAAAAAAAAAAAGATAATATTTTGTTCATTCTATTCAGAAGATGTTTTGCAACTTTATTTATGATGACAGCTTTTTAAGAAAAGGTCACCAAAGTTAACTGGACAATCAACTAGACAGAAAGCACTTTCCAGAAAGAGGAACAGCCCCAAATGCCACTTTTTGTCTAGGACCCACAGTTCAGTTTTATTCAGAGCAGAGAAAAAAGAAAAAAGAAACTTTAGGGGCCATAGGTGGTGTAGTGGTGGGGGCACTGAACTTGCTCATGGCCCACTGTGGTTCAAGTCCTGGACCCAGCAGCTTGGAACTCATGCCGGGTACATGTGCGTGCATGCCCAAAATCCCAAGAGGAGGAATGGAAGGGAGGGGGTCGTGGCATGACCATCCCCCTGGGAGGTGATGTCTCGCTTTCTTTCTCTCTTATCTCTCTGGCAAGTGCATGTGCCCTGTGGCAAAAATCTCTCTCAAAAAAAAAAACACAAAAAACAAAAACAAAAACCCACTGCAGGTCACGCTAGAAGAGACACAGTCATAGGTTTGGAGTCTGCACAGACTCCACATGCAGTGAGGTCGGTGTTCTGCCAGTGGTGTTGAGGGCTCTGCCTCTGTGCTGTTTGTCGACACTAACAGCCGCACACCGCAGGGCGACGAGCACGTGGAGCAGCCCTCGGTGTCGCCAGGCACAGCCCCTCACCCTCTGCTGCTCCGGTACCGGGCTTCCTCCCTGCAGGGAGTCAGTTGCCGTTGAGGGTCTCAGTGTCTCCTTGGCTTGCGGGCTGCGGTCTCACATGGAGCATTGAGCAAACCTTGGATGTCCACGTCCTCTGCCGCCAGGACAGGTTCCAAAAGTGCTCCCCAGTCAACCTGTGGGGATTCTCGGTCCCCAACAGGAGTGCCACGTGTCGGCCCTTCTCTGCTCTCGTCCTCCTCTGGGGGAGGTCGGCCCGAGGTCAGCACAGCACTCAGTGACTTCTAAATATGGCCGCGTGAACACTTGGGAGAGGAACCGGGTCGCCTCCTCCTTCGTGGTCCATTCCCAGATGTCCCGACGGCCTGGACAGTCACAGGTGGTCAGTTTCCATGCCACCCTCGGGTCTCTCCCTGTCGGCGCTGCAGCTGGATTGCAGGCAGGGCGTTTGGGCTCTTGGAGACGGGTCGCCTGAGGCTGGGGAGAGTGGGGCAGCATCAGCGGACAGGAGAATGGGGTGGTGGACAAGGCCACGCCCTTACTGAGTTGCTGTTGTCGAGAGAGAGAGAGAGAGAGAGGGAGGGAAAGTGAGAAATCACCCCAGAGGGGATGGCCGTGCTGCTGTCCCTTCTCCACTCTCCTCTTGGGATTTTGGGCACGCACACACATGTGCACCCAGCATGAATTTCAAGCCACCGGGTCCAGGACTTGAACCACGCAGTCGGCCGTCTGGGATCCAGCCTCCCTAACCACCACGCCACCCTGCTGGCCCTTGTTTAAGCTGATTTGCCTGGTTAGCGGTATAGCTTCTTTTGGGAGTGTTGCTATTTCTGAGTGCCTCTTCTCCTTAGGAGTCAGTGTTGCCAGGCGTGTCGAGCTGCAGGAAACTGCGGTGTCCCCAACTTTGCCGCTGCCGTCGCCCTGAACTGGAGCGGGAGGGCCAGGGGCCCTGGCAGCTCTGAGACAAGATGAAGACCGTGCTCATGGTTGCAGAGAAGCCGTCCTTGGCTCAGTCCATCGCCAAGATCCTCTCCCGAGGTAGGAGACACCAGCCCTGAGCTCGCGTCACGGCTTCAGTTCGCGAGCACAGTCGTGGAGACGTCACAGGGCGTTTGATTGATTGCAGTGATTCCGCCCAGGCTGGATTCGATTCCCTTGAGGTCAGGTGGCATTAGGAGGCACCTCTGTATTTGTCACCAGGGGATACGTTGGCTTCCCAGAAGAAAGGGGTCACCGTTCACAGTGAAGAGGGAAGTGTTGTCATGGTCGGATGGCTGTGCTAGTCGAGGTGCGAATGATAAGCAGCAGAAACCAACCGTGGGAGGAAGACACGGCCAGGACCCCGCCCCCGCCTAGCAAGGCCATATCACAGTTTTGTCCCCACCAGGCACTGGCCACTGCCTTCTGGACCCTGCCTCAGCTTCAGCCCCTGTCATGTCACTCAAGAGTAACCTTGGCCACAGTCCCTAGGACTCCATGGGGCCGCCCCTCTCTGTCCTCAGGGGTGGTTGGTGGGGTGCTGTTTCCCCTCCTGTGTTTGAATTCCTTCTGAATAGGAAGGGCATTTGGGTGTTGGGTTCCCAGAAATGGCAGAAGACTGCCGGACCTCCCCTTGGTCCAGAGGTCGGGGGAGGAAGAGACTCTGGGGCAGCTGAGAAGGTGTGGCCCGAAGGGGAGAGGAGACCCGGGCGGTGGCGTCTGGTCTCCAGCGGGCAGGAGCGTTCGGCTGGGGGCCCTCAGTGGAGGGCGGGAAGGCACCATGGATTTGATAACTTGGAAGCTCCTGGTGACTTTGAGTAAACGTGGATTGGCAGGAAGCAGAAACAGAGGCGAACAGCAAAGAGAGAGAGCCCAAGGCCATCTGCTCCCAGCCCCCGCCAGCCTGGGGCTTGCTTTGGGGCATGCCATGCCAGGTGGTCACAGATGTTGTTGCCCAGAGCACCGGACATCTCCGTACCCAGTGTCCCACCATGGCCTGAGGGGAAGGAGGGCGCTGGCCTCGGTGAGGTGGCACCTGGGCCCAGGGCGTCACGTCTCCCACAGCTCAGTGGACACTCACCGTGTGCCTGTCTCCCCAGGGACCATGTCCTCACACAAAGGCCTGAACGGGGCGTGCTCGGTCCACGAGTACACCGGAACCTTTGCCGGCCAGCCAGTCCGCTTCAAGATGACGTCCGTCTGTGGTCATGTGATGACCCTGGATTTCATAGGTGAGCCCACGGCCGACCCCACTCTGCCGACTCCCTGGCAGGTCCGAGGCAGTGCCTGGACCCTATGAGGTCCTGCTCCTTGTATGAGAGAGGGTCTCCCAGCAGTGCCGCCTGCTTCCAGCACTGCCGAGGGCTCTGTGTAGCCGTGAAGGGAGAGTGCTCAGAGTGCCGCAGGGCCTGCCCACAGCGGAGCCTCAGCAGTTGTCCTTGTGTCACTGACAACAGCAGTGACAATGGGGTGACTAAGCTGGGTTGTGTGGCCAAGCATGTGGACCCCACGCTGTATCTCCAGTTGGCAGGTGGGGAGCCAGGATTTGAACTTGGCTCTGTCTGACCCTATTCTCTCAGGTTGCAAGAAGTAGAACCTAAGAGCAGAGCATGCACGAATGCACAAGCTGGGCTTTCAGTAGAGAAGAAGGTGGAGGTAGAGGAGCGAGGGTAAAGAGGCTGACCCTCCACAGGAGCGGCCGAGCACTGGGTGGAGAGAGCCTCCCAGAAACCCAGGTCGGAAGAGAAGACGGGCATGAGCTGCATGGTTCACGGTCTGACAGAGTGGCCAGTCTAGGAATGGTGCTTCCGGCCCTGGGGGAGCCCCAGAAGCAAGGCTGGAGCAGCAGCCCCGTGGGGAGCTGGCGTGGCGTCTGCGGGTGGCAGGGTGTGACGTAGCCAGCAGGGAAGAGGCTGCAGTGCCGGGCGGACAGCTTGTCCAGAGCCCTGCCCATGGCGGTGAGCCGGGCAAGTCCTCCCCGCCTCCCTCTCCTGATTTGTGATTTGAGACCGCCACCTGCCTGGGGTTGTGACCAGCATGCAGGCGGAGCCCGTGTGAGTTGTGAAACGAGACTCGACGTCATCGTGGCTGTGGTTTCTAGGAAAGTATAACAAGTGGGACAAGGTGGACCCCGCAGAGCTCTTCAGCCAGGCCCCGACAGAGAAGAAGGAGGCCAACCCCAAGCTGAACATGGTGAAGTTCCTGCAGGTGCGGGCTGGCTGGGCGTGAGCACTCCGGGAGGCCCCTCCCCTGCCTCCCTGCACCCTGGGGCTGCACCCCTCTGCCCACCGTTGTCTGAGCCCTTCCCATCCTGGACGCTAAGGCCCTTGCAGGCAGCCCTTTCTGAGCATGCCCCTGCTGGCCCCTGGGGCACTTCAGGCCTGGCCCTCCCCGCAGCAGCCTGTCACCTGTGCGCAACGGAGCAGCCTGCTTGGACAGTCGCATGTTTCCGTGACGTCTTTTCCTTCCTGATTTTAAAACATACAGACACATACAAAATTAGAAATTAAAGGTAACTAGAGAGGCCAGCAGATGGCGTAATGCTTACGTTGCTGGACTTCCACAGCTGCGACCGCAGTTCAAATCCCAGACTCGGTGGCTTAAACTCACGCCGGGTGTGTGTGCATGCATGCCCAAGATCCCGAGAGGAGAATGGAGGAGAAGGGATCGCTACATGACCATCCCCCAGGGGTGATTTCTCACTTTCTGTCTCTCTGACGAGCCCACACACCCTACAGCAAAAATCTCTCTTAAAAAGTAAATTAATTAATTAATTAAAAACATAAAGATTAGAAAGAAGGAGGAGTTACTGATAATCCCAGCACCCGAGATGACCACCGGTAACATTTAGGGTTGTTTCATTTCAGCCCTTCCCCCATCTCATTTCCAGGGATGAGGTCATATGGCAATTATGATTCTTTTTTTTTTCCTGTCCAAAACTCAGCAGTTTTGAGCTAAACTCTTGCCTGAGTGGGAGCCAGCGTCACTACAGCCAGCTCCTCGCTCTGTCCGGGCACCACCACTCCTAACCACGGCCCTGCGCCTGGGCCTGGGGCCTGCCTCCCATGACGGGCGGGGAGCACCGTGGGTGGGCATGGTGGGGACCGGGCTGTGCAGGGGTGTCGACACGCGCTGTGTGGCAGGTGGAGGGCAGAGGCTGCGACTACATCGTGCTGTGGCTGGACTGCGACAAGGAGGGCGAGAACATCTGCTTCGAGGTGAGCGCGGGGCCCGCCTCGGTCCTCACCGTCAGCCTTTCGCTGCTCACGCTGGGGCTGAAGCAAGGAATTAACTATTGGCTTAAAAGTGCCCCCTGCCCCCACCCCCAGCACCAAACGGTAGCGTGATGGTTAAGGAGCTGCATTCCCACATGGCCAAACGTGGTTTGAGTCCTGGACCTGGAGGTTTGAAAATCCTGCCAGGCGCTTATGCGTGCATGCCCAAAATCCTAGGAGGAGAATGGAGGAGAAGGGACTGTGGCTTGGCCATCCCTCCAGGGGGTGATTTCTCACTTTCCCTGTGTCTTTCTCTGTCAATATGCGAGCCCTTTGGCAAAAACCTTTTAAAAAAAAAAAAAAAAGCCTGCCCCTTTAACTTAGAAATTCTGTAGACACTTTAAGGTGTAAACCCTAAGGGCGATGGAGTGTTGCTTCACTTGTTGGGGACCCTGGTGCCAGTGGGTGTGGAAGGGCAGCACTTCCTGGGTGGATGCACATTTCAGAGGAGCTGTCGGGGGCAGCTTAGTCCTCAGTATGCAGGCCCAGCCTGGCCCCCCTCTGGGACCTCTGGTTGACACCCTGCCTGTGCCATACCACTTACTCCTCACCCCTGCCTCTGCGTGTCCTCACCCCACCCAGAGCACCCTCCCGCCTCCTCCCTCCCAGCCATCGCCCGGGAAACCCTCTCTGCAGGGAAGCAGGTGGCCATTCTCTGCGCCCTGTGTGTGTCCCAGCCCTGGTGCCCTTCCTGGCCATGGCCACTTCTGTGTGCCTCATGGCCCTCATGCTGCGGCCCTGCACAGGTCACCCCCATGCCTCTGTGCCCCTCGCTCTTACCTAGGACCAGGTGCACCTTGAGCTTAGAAGGTGGTTCCATGAGACAGGGCCGCTCGGGACACCTGCGTTCCAGCGCAGCAAACTCAATCATGCTCTGTCCCTCCAACTCTTCCCCTTGCTCCTTTGGGAGTGGAGAATGGTGACAGCTCTCAGGACTCTCTCCCTTCAAAAGGGAAGCCACCTCTGCCTGTGAGGCAGCTGCATGGCCAGGCTTTGGCGGTGCCTCCCCTCCCACTGCTCGGTCTCCTTAGTGAGTCCCGGCCCTGGACCCCCCTGTCCTGCAGCAGCCCCTGGCGCCCAGGTCCCCACTGCTCAGCCTCCTTAGCGAGTCCCGGACCCACACCCCACTGTGCTGCAGCCCCTGGTGCCCGGGCCCCAACTGCTTGGCCTCCTTAGTGAGTCCTGGCCCAGACCCCACCGTCCTGCAGCCCCTGCCTCCCAGGCCCCACCCGCCCACTCGGCCATTTCCTTTTCCTCTTCGTTCAATTTTCCTCCCCTGCCTTTTTCTCTCGTCTCTTACAAGTTCCTCCCAGCCCTCCAAGCACTCCCATCTAGGAGAGGAAATGGGGCAGGGGGGACAGATTGGGGGACTGTGAGGTCCCACATGTGCTTGGCAATAACATCTCCTGGTTTAGGGGATGAGAGGTGGAGGGCAGCAGTGAGCAGGGCCTTAGTGAGACACCAGGTGTTGAAACGGGCTTGTGGACAGAAGAGGCATCCGAGCAGCCGGGGCATTGTGGAGAGACTGAGGCTTCCGGAAGGGGAGAAAGACGGAGGAGGGTCAGGCAGGGGCAGGGGCAGGAGACGGGGTCTTGCACACACCGAGGTGTAGCCCTGAGGCCCCGGGTTCCCGGGTGAGTTCTGGAGTAGGAGACAGATCTCTGATCACACCGGGTGCCCGCCCTCCAGGTCCTCGACGCCGTCCTTCCTGTCATGAACAAGGCCCACGGCAGCGAGAAGACGGTGTTCCGGGCCAGGTTCAGCTCCATCACCGACACGGACATCTGCAACGCCATGAGCCGCCTGGGCGAGCCCGACCACAACGAGGCGCTCTCGGTGGACGCCCGCCAGGAGCTGGACCTGCGCATCGGCCGGGGGTTTCCC
>NW_006159454.1:1004207-1010495 GCF_000334495.1 Tupaia belangeri chinensis | reverse complement strand
CCCCCCACCGCGGGGCGCCCGGGGGGCCCCCCCGCCAGGAGCTGGACCTGCGCATCGGCTGTGCTTTCACCAGGTGCGCCGCACCCTGCCAGGCCCCCTCGCCCTCCCTGTGCCAGAGCGCCTACCTCTGCTGGCCTGGCCTGGAGCCCCAGGGCCTCCAGGGCTCCAGCGAGCGACAGGGTTTCTCACCTTTTGTTTTTTTAAGTCTGTTCATTTATTTCTTCCACGAGCCAGAGACGGGCACCCCCAGTAGAGTCCCCACACTGTGGTTCAGCCGGTCTCAGGCAGCCTGCTTCACCACGTGTTCTGAGGTTCCAGCACGCGGGCCCAGGACCTTCCCACGTGGAACCCGTTGTACCGCCGCTGTGCCCCTGCCTGCCCTGACTTTCCCCAGGAAAACCATGGAAAGGGGACCAGCAGGTGGCATAATGGTTAGGTTGCCAGACTCCCGTGTAGTCGACTGCAGTTCGAGTTCTGGACCCATGGCTTAAAACTCAGGCTGGGCACGTGTGCGTATGTGCCCCAGATCCTGAGAAGAGAATGGAGGAGAAAGGATTTCAGCATGGTCATCCCCCTGCCAGGGGATGATTTCTCGCTTTCTGTCTCTAACTTTCTCTCTCTGGTGAGCACACGTGCCCTATAGCAAAAATCTCTCTAATAACAAAAAAAAAAAAAAAAAAAGGAAGAAGTGCTGGCAGGTGGCATGGTGGTTAAAGAGTCGGACTCCCACATGGCCAACTGTGGTTCGAGTCCCAGACCTGGCAACTTGCTTTCTCACTCTCTCATTTGTCAACTCGAATAATAATAATGAATTAATTCTTTTTAAAAATAGATTATTTTGCTGTAGGGCGTGTTTGCTCACCAGAGAGACAGAAAGTGAGAAATCACCCCCAGAGGGAATGGCCATGCTCCAATCCCTTCTCCTCTTGGGCACGCCTACACATGGGGCGTGATTTTCATGCCGCCTGGTCCGAAACTCAAACTGCGGTTGACTGTGTGGGAGTCCAGCGCCTTAACCACCACGCCACCTGCTGGCCCATAAATAATTCTTTAAAAAAAAAAAAGTTAGCCTGCACCATAGGGTCCTGAGGAGAGTGTGCAGGAGGGAGACATGAGAGGGACCCTGGTCCAAGATGGCAGGGCCCTCTGTCCCCTCTTAACTTGCTGCATGCCTGCAAATGCGCTAGACCTCTGCGGGGGCCATGGGCTGCCTGCTCGGCTGTCTCTAAGCAGCGAACGGTGCCTGTGCCACCCACCCACACGCTCCACCGCAGGCCCGTCTGGACTCCCGTGGTGCGCTCTCGTGTCTGGAGTGAATTCCTGACCACTACGTCTTTCTGTCTCCCACCCCAATCCACCCCTCTAGGTTCCAGACTAAATATTTCCAGGGGAAGTACGGAGACTTAGACAGCTCTCTCATCTCCTTCGGGCCGTGCCAGACTCCCACCCTAGGATTCTGTGTGGAGAGACACGATAAGATCCAGTCCTTCAAACCGGAGACCTACTGGGTGCTGCAGGCCAAGGTTCCTTTCCCTTCTCTATCCAGGGTCGGGGTGTGGACTCTGAGCCCCCATCGTCGTCTCCCTGCAGGCCCGGGCTGTGGGCGTGAGTGTGACGGCTGTGCCTGAGGGTGGTCTGCAGGCTCCCAGCCCTCACGGGGCAGTGGGGTCAGGCTAGGTCTGGCTGTGCCGAGTTTGGGTGAGAGTTCCGCTCTGGCAGTAGTCAGACCACTGCGGAGGTGAGGTCCAAACACTGGACCGAGGCCCTTGACTTTTAGACATTTAAAAAGCCTTAGAATTCTTTCTTCAAATAAACGCCTCCCCAGAAGCTCCTCCTTAGACTGAAATCATCATTGGAGCTGCTCTGGCTGACGCCAGGCTGGGACCCAGGGTGGAGCCATTCCTGTTGCTGGCTAGGCCTTGGGGGTACAGGGATGATGTGAGAGGTAGACGCTCAGGTGCTTCTTAAGGACATAGCGGCTGAGCTGGCTCTCTAGCATAGTGGTTAAGGGAACTAGATGCTACATGAACAACTGCAGGTTCAGATCCCAGCCCCAATGGCTTAGGAAAAAAACAACAAAACCCACTACCGTGCGTGGCCAAGATCCCAACGGGAAGGAGAAATGGAGAAGGGATTGCAGTATGACCATGCCCCATGGGAGGTGCTTCCTCCCCCCACCCCTGCAAGCACATGCACCCTCTGGTGATTAAAACATGAAGAAAAGGGAGCTGGCAGGTGCCATGGTGGTTAAAGGCACTGGATTCCCATATGGCCGACCACGGTTCAAGTCCCGGCCCTGGCGGCTTGCTTGCATTCTCTCTTTCCTTTTCTCTCTCTCTGGTGAAATTGAAAAAATAATCATGACAAATAGAATTAAATAAATAAATAAATGGTTAATTCTTCAAAACAAAATAAAGAAAGAAAAGGACACATCAGCCTCCGCTTTAACCCCCTCCTGAAACTGTGTTCCTGATCTCAAGGCAGCAGGGTGGGAGGGCTGGGGGAGCCTGTCTGCACCCCTGAAAGGCGCAGCTAGACTCCGGCGCCCAGCCCACTTTGTTCCCAGATGAGCACCAGCGTCCCCTGCCCCAGCTCTCGCCCCTGGTGCTGGCTAACCGGGTACTTTTTCTCATGTGTTCGCCTTCCGCTCTTGCCTCTGCAGGTTAACGCTGATAAAGACAGATCTCTCCTTCTGGACTGGGACCGAGTGAGGGTATTTGACCGGGAGATCGCACAGATGTTCTTGAACCTGACGAAGTCGGAGAAGGAAGCCCAGGTGCGCCTGCCCCGCCGCGCCTTCTTCGGGGTGGGAACGGGCCTTGGAGACCTCTGCCTGGAGGAGCAGCTTGTGCCCAAGGTCTTGTCTCTCTCCCCTTCTCTGACGCCCAGACACGTTTTTGGAAAGAGGAGTGGACACTCACGCGTGTCCTCCTGCTGAGATACTCCTGCCAGCGCAGTAGCTGCAGCGCACGGCCTACCCACCCCACCCCACCCCAGACGCCGTCCACACCTGCGGACTCGCTCCTCCCACTGCCCTCTCCACGGGGCCCAGGGCCATTACCTGCTTTGAGAGGGCTCCACACAGCTGTCCCCCTTCTGTGGTCTTGAAAGCCAGCTGTGGAGGGACCCACGTACACATTATGAACTCACCCAGGTCACACGGCCAGCAGGGGGCAGGCCCGGGATCCCACCCTCGGTCAGCTTTCATGCCCTGGTGTGTTTGCAGTTTACACTCAGTGTTTTTGTGAGTGGGAAGGATGTGCTGCTTGGCTGTTAGGAAGAGGGCGCTGAACCCTGGCAAGGGGCTGGCAAAGCTACAGCGGCAGATGCCCTACAGCCACGCCAGCAACCACAGCCCTCAAGGCACAGCCTGCCTCCTCAGGACCTTCTGGGCCTCAAGCCTCCTGGCACGCCCCTTTGTCCCTCTGCGCAGCTGTCTCTGGTTCCTAGGACCCCTCCCGAAGCTGCCCTGTGCGGAGCATCGATTACATTCTGCAGAGACACTGTCTCCACCACCAGACCTCCCAGCGCAGCCCCGGCCCTTCCACTGCACTTACACAGTCAGCCTCAGCGTTAGCACCCACACGGGCCGCCCTGGAATCCGGAGGGTGCCGTCCTGCCAGCCCACGCAGGACTGGTAAAGGCGAGGGCCTGGAGTTGAGCTGCTGGCCTTCTGTTTGCCGTAGGAAAGACAAACAGTTGGTCTCTTTAGATGAGTGCTCAGTCCAGGAGTGGAGAGCAGCAGCTCACCCGCCAGGCACGGCCCACAGATGCCTCCCTCTAACCCGGGTGGTATTTACGGAAATGTCAGAGCGGTTACCCACGCTGAAAAATCCTGAGATCTCAGCTGAAAAGCCTGACTGGGCTTATCTTGAACAATGGGTTGGGGCCAGCAGGTGACGTCATAGTTAAGGCGCTGGACTCTCCGTGGCCGACAGTGGCTCGAGTCCCAGACCTGGTGGCTTGAAGCTCACGCTGAGCACGTGTGCACGTGTGCCTAAAATCCCAAGCAGAAAATAGAGAGAGGATTGTGGCATGACCGCCTTCCCTGGGGAGGTGATTTTTTTGCTTTTCTGTGTGTGTCTGTCTCTCCAACAAGCACACACACCCTATAGCAAATATCTCTCAAAGAAAAAGAAAAATTGGAAGATGTCGCAGCACCACCAGGCCTTATCGTGGCCCCCGTGCGCCCAAGGAGCAGGCACTGCCCGAGACGGCCCGCCCTCCCTGTGGCCGGCTGGACTGGCCTCTGTAGGATTTGCACCCCGAACCCTTTCTCCAGGCTTTCTCTTTCCTTAGAAAGGAAGTGTCCTTTTCCCCTTTCTGGTCCTGAGTAACATTCTGCTCCCGCATCTCGCTTCTTGCCAGAGTGCGTGTGTACTCACCAAAGGGAGAGAGCACACCACAGTCCACTTGCCTCCACTCTCCACCCTGTTCGGATTTTGGACATTTGCACATACATACACACGTACACGCCCAGCATGTTGTTCAAGCCGCCTCAGCCAGGATTTGAACCGTGGTCAGCCACGTGGGATCCAGCTCCCCTGACTGCACTGCAGAGCCGGCCCCACGTCTTCGTTCTGTCATGGCGTCTCCTCATCTCAAAATTCAGCCTCTGTCTCGTCTTCTAGGTGGAGGCCGCGAGCAGGAAGGAGAAGGCCAAGCAGAGGCCGCTGGCCTTGAACACCGTGGAGATGCTCCGCGTGGCCAGCTCGGCTCTGGGTACGTGGGCTCTTCTCTAAAGCCCCCAGAAAGGGGCTTCTTTTTCTTTAAAGACCGGGTCTTCCCATGTCGCCGGCCGCCTGCCTCGGCCTCCTAAGTAAGTCACTGGGGTTTCAGGCACTTGCCACCACTCAGCCTTAGGTTAACCTGGGAATAGAACCGGGGCCTCCAAATGGACTCGAGGCAGGTGAGGACCAGGGGTGCAGGTGGTACTGAGCCCCCCTGCCAGTGATGCCCATGGTTAGAGACTGCAAGCCCCTGCAGAACGTGCTCTTCCGGGTGTGTGGGTAGAAACACGCACACAGGAGAGTGGTCCAGTCTCGCAGGACTGAGGGTCAGTGCAGGGCTGAGGGTCAGCGCAGGGCTGTGGTCAGTGCAGAGCTGTGGGTCAGTGCTGCGCTGTGGGTCAGTGCTGGACTGTGGTCAGTGCAGGGCTGTGGGTCAGTACAGGGCTGCAGTCAGTGTAGGGCTACAGGTCAGTGCAGGGCTGTCGGTCAGTGTAGGGCTACGGGTCAGTGCAGGGCTACGGGTCAGTGCAGGACTGTCTGTCAGTGCAGGGCTACGGGTCAGTGCAGGGCTACGGGTCAGTGCAGGGCTACGGGTCAGTGCAGGGCTACGGGTCAGTGCAGGGCTACGGGTCAGTGCAGGGCTACGGGTCAGTGCAGGGCTACGGGTCAGTGCAGGGCTACGGGTCAGTGCAGGGCTACGGGTCAGTGCAGGGCTACGGGTCAGTGCAGGGCTACGGGTCAGTGCAGGGCTACGGGTCAGTGCAGGGCTACGGGTCAGTGCAGGGCTACGGGTCAGTGCAGGGCTACGGGTCAGTGCAGGGCTACGGGTCAGTGCAGGGCTGTCGGTCAGTGCATGGCTGTGGGTCAGGCCAGGGCTGTCGGTCAGTGCAGGGCTGAGGGTCAGTGCAGGGCTGTCGGTCAGTGCAGGGCTGAGGGTCAGTGCAGGGCTGTTGGTCAGTGCAGGGCTGAGGGTCAGTGCAGGGCTGTTGGTCAGTGCAGGGCTGAGGGTCAGTGCAGGGCTGTTGGTCAGTGCAGGGGGGTGGGTCAGTGCAGGGCTGTTGGTCAGTGCAGGGCTGAGGGTCAGTGCAGGGCTGTCGGTCAGTGCAGGGCTACGGGTCAGTGCAGGGCTGTCGGTCAGGGCATGGCAGGCTCTTGGGATCTGCATGGGAAGCATAGGCCTTTTCTCCGCGTGGCGTCCAGGCAGCTATTGCCTGAACTGAGCCCCCAGGAGGGCTGCCCTCCAGGTGGAGCTGCCCATGTCCCTGGCTCAGTGGAATCGTTCCAAGGTGGTGAACCTGGGGTTCCAGCCACGCTCTGCTCCAGGACCCAGCTCGGCTACTTCCTTCATGTCCCAAGCCTCGGTTTCCTTATGATGTTCCCGGTCGTTGATTCGTATGGATAAAGCGATGTGAAGTGTCACATGTGCACAAGAGCACTGTGGTGTCCACTCCCTGAGGGGGACATGAGGACCTGGGGGTTGTGAGGACCTAGAGGGACATGAGGGGGGGGTGTGAGGACCTGGGGGGGATGTGAGGACCTGGGGGAACTGAGGCCCTGG
>NW_006159454.1:992368-1001597 GCF_000334495.1 Tupaia belangeri chinensis | reverse complement strand
AGGACCTGGGGGGGATGTGAGGACCTGGGGGACCTGAGGCCCTGGGAGTCCCTGAGCAGCTTCTGCTGGTACTGGGGAAGCCTCAGCCGGTGCCGCCTCCTGGGATCTCCAAGCCCCTTTCCTCATAGCGGAAGTGGCTGGTCTGGAGAGTGGGCGTCCCCCTGTGGGGAGCCCTGGGCAGTGTCCTCTCAGTGGTCCCTCCAGGCTCTTGGGCCATGTGCCACCTCCGGGGTCAGGGAGCAGCACCCCGAAGTACCACGAGGACAGAGACCCCCAAGGGCTCTGAACTGGGCCCACCGTTAGCAGTGCCCAGGTGTGACTAGGGCTCTGGCCACAGCTGGGCCAGGCGGCTGGGAAGGCCCCGCAGCACCTCGGCCAGTGCCGACAGAGCAGAGCTTGATCTCCAGCAAAGCTGCGCAACACAGGGGGCTGCCTGGCCACCTCAGCCCCGGCTGTGCACGCTCAGGGCCACCCTCACCCTCCAGGAGGTGCTGGCCACCTTTCAGGGAGCCCGCGTGCCCAGACCCTTGGGCAGGCCCCGGCTGTCCTGCGCGTTGGGCCACCCGGCTGCTATCTCTTGCAGGCATGGGGCCGCAGCACGCCATGCAGACGGCCGAGCGGCTCTACACGCAAGGTTACATCAGCTACCCGCGGACGGAGACCACCCACTACCCCGAGAACTTTGACCTGAAGGCCTCTCTGCGGCAGGCGGGCCAACCACCCACACGCAAGGTTACATCAGCTACCCGCGGACGGAGACCACCCACTACCCCGAGAACTTTGACCTGAAGGCCTCTCTGCGGCAGCAGGCCAACCACCCACACTGGGCCGACACGGTGAGAGGAGTGGGCCCCGCCTGCCCTGCACGCACTTGTCACCAAGCCCACGGCACCAGCTCCAGCTCTTGGACCAAACCCAGAACTGGGGCGAGGGTGGCCGTGAGCAGCCCGAACTCTGCCCTGCCTTCCCACTCAGGTGAAGCGGCTGTTAGCGGAAGGGATCAACCGCCCACGGAAAGGCCACGATGCCGGCGACCACCCCCCCATCACCCCCATGAGGTCTGCCACTGAGGCCGAATTAGGTACCTGGTGCCCCCACTCCTGCGCTGACACACTCCTCAGACTTCCCGGGAGGGAGGGTGAGAAGCTACGGAGACCCAGCACCATCGACAGTACCGCCCCGTGGCAATGCTCGGCTCCCGCCCCTGCCTGTCCCTGCCTGTCACCGTGGGTCCAGGGCAGGGGGAGTGGCAACAGATGCTAGCAACTGGTCAGAGAACAGGGTGGGACCAGGGCAGGGAGGGATGGGTAGCCTCCTACCTCACACCTGCCCAAGGCAGGGCTGGCGGCCCATGGGCCAGGAGGCAGAGGAGAGAGAGCCAACAGGTGGGGACAGGAGCCGCTGTACACAGTGTGAAGTGACAGTGACATGTCATAAGACAGCAGAAGGACAGGCCCGGCACCGGAGAACAGTTGCACTAGAAGCAGGTGCAGGCGGTTGTGTGGGGAGCAGGAGCTTCGGCGCCCCCGGATCCACTGAGGCCCGGGCACTCGCTTTCCTTCCCCGTGCACTGGCCGGCTCCCCCCCTCCTTTCTCAGGCTCTGGAGCAGGCAGCCTGCACCGAAGCCTGTAAACAGGGTCCTGCCTCTGGGCGAGAATGTGGGGGGTGGGGAGGTCCTCAGAGCCAGAGCCCCGGCCAGGCCCGCGGTGACCAGCTCCGGGCCTGCGGCAGGGGGCGACGCATGGCGGCTATACGAGTACATCACCCGGCACTTCATCGCCACGGTGAGCTACGACTGCAAGTACCTGCAGAGCTCCATCTCCTTCCGGATCGGGCCGGAGCTCTTCTCCTGCTCGGGGAAGACCGTCATCTCGCCAGGTGCGACCGCGGCCCGCTGCTCCCGTCTGTCTCCGCACGCGCAGGACGCTGAGGACGGGCCGGGCGGGGACCCTGAGTGTCGGTGCTGTCTCTCCAGGCTTCACTGAGATCATGCCCTGGCAGAGCGTGCCCCTGGAGGAGAGCCTGCCCACCTGCCAGAGGGGCGACACCTTCGCGGTGGGCGAGGTGAAGATGCTGGAGAAGCAGACGAGCCCGCCCGACTACCTGACGGAGGCCGAGCTCATCACGCTCATGGAGAAGCACGGCATCGGTGGGTGCCCGCCGGCCGCCGTCCAGCCCCCAGGGCGTTTCCCTGCACAGAGCTTCCCGGTGACCCGCGCATGTCCTGCCCAGCACCGGCTCATGAGCCAGCGTCTGGAAACTGCTGGGGCAGCGCGTGGCCAGCCAAGCCGGGCAGGACTCAGTGGGCAGCCCCTCGCTGGCCTCCCATCAGGGCCGCAATGTGCCCTCAGCCCTGCAGGGCTGACACGCACTAATGCCCACAGGGCAGAGGTCGGTGGATGCCCAACAACTCACAGAAGGCGGGTCAGTGTCCTCCCACGTCGACACAGCCAGCCTAGGCGACAGGGAAACCAGATTCTCATGGGAGCCACTTCCCTGTGAAGGGAACGGAGGGTCCTGTCCCAGGGATGGGGATCCCACAGGAAGGGTCCGATGTCTGGCCGCGTCCCCGGGCCTCAGGGCTGACCCCTGTCTCCCTCTGTGCAGGCCTCCTCCCCAGGCAGCTGGTCGCTGCCCCTGCTGACAGGCCCTGGGGCTGGGCCATCTGGGTGGCTGGGCCAGGCTCTACTCTGGGGCCTCCCAGGGGGACAGTGTCAGAGCATCTCACAGCAGACCGAGTCCCGGTGGCCACGGCAGGAGAGCCGAGCTCTGGGCCTGCTGCTCCCGGGGCCTGTGCTCCTGCGGTGGCCCTGACACATCAGCCGACAGCCTGCGGCGGCTCGTGGGCACTGCTCCCCGGCAGCCCCAGCCCTTCCCCGTCGGGCAGTTCATCGTGGCTGCTGGCGGCATGCGCTAGGCAGCGCACCAGTGAGGGGGACTCCTGTGCTCCCTTCTGAGCGGGAAGGGGGCTGGGGGCCTGCCCACTGAGCCCCAGGGCTGCGTAAGAAGGCCTGGCCGGAGCTGCGGCCAGGGCTGTGCTGCGGAGCCGCCTCGGGCAGCCTCGGGCCACAGTGGCACCTCGGTGGGCCCCTAGCCTCGGCACCAGTCCCCCCACATGACACTCTCGGAGTTGCTTTGGAAAGTGTCACTGGTGCCAGCAATGACGGGCGTCTCTCTTTTGTCCCTGTGCCTAACACACAGCACAGAACGCCTCGTCAGCTTTTCTGTTCCTCAGAAAGCCTCCCTGGGTGGGGCAGGCGTCCCTGGAGCTGGGAACCTGCCCTGGTCCGTGAGAGGTCCGGGAGGAGAGACAAGGAGGAGATGAAATGGGCAGACCCAGCTGGGTTTGGGGCAGGGAGCTTGGCAGTGAGTTTGCGAAGGCCATGTGTTCGGGGTGCTGGGCTCTGTCTCGGGAGGAGCTGGGCCCGCGGCATCTGGGCACGAGAGGCCAAGGTCACGTTTACCAGTGTGACCTTGGTGCTGGTCCTTAACCTCTCTGAGCCTCTGTCCTGTACCGCGAAGCACCCACGCCGTGAGGGCCGTCCTGGGCTCCCAGGCAGTGAGTGAGTGGCATGCAGATGCAGCATGGTGCCGGCGGGGAGAGGCTGAGCGTGGGGCCAGGGCGGGCGGGGAGCAGTTGGAGTGCGGTGGGGCCAGGAGGGAAGCTCCCGGGCTCGCTGTGCGTTGCAGGGACAGACGCCAGCATCCCCGTGCACATCAACAACGTCTGTCAGCGCAACTATGTCACCGTGGAGAGCGGGCGCCGGCTGAGGCCCACCAACCTCGGCATCGTCCTGGTGCACGGCTACTACAAGATCGGTGAGGCGCGGGCCCACCTGCCGGCCACCGGGGTTCCGGCCTCTCCCGGCCACGGCTGCCACCTCCTGGAGGGGCCCCAGCCCCGCAGGGAGCCCCACGCCCCACGGGCACTCCCGCTTCATGGGGTGCTGCCCCGAGGCTCCCGGAACCTGCCCAGAGCAGGACTCGGTGTGTCTGGTGGGTGAAGGGACAGTTGTGAACCGGAAGGGGAGACGAGGGCCTGGGGTCCTTGCTGAGGTGCTGTCCGCTCTGTAGACTGTACCCCAGGGGTACCCCAGGGGACTATGGGAGACAGGCTGCACGGACTGGCCCAAGGGCAGCCAGGAGCACCCTGCAGTGTGGCCCCAGACACAGGCTGTCCCTGGCCTGGCCGTCCTGCACGGCACGTCCCAGATGGGAAGTCAGGAAAGGCCCAGGGGTGGGAGCCAGCCTAGTGCCGGCCACCTGCAGACGCGCAGCCCAGGGAGAGACAGGGTGGGCCCAGGGTGGCGGGCACGGGCCCGGGTGTGAGCGCTCACAGCAGCACCCGTACTACCCCAGACGCGGAGCTGGTCCTCCCCACCATCCGCAGCGCGGTGGAGAAGCAGCTGAGCCTGATTGCCCAGGGCAAGGCCGACTACCGTCAGGTCCTGGGCCACACCCTGGACATCTTCAAGAGGAAGTTCCACTACTTCGTGAGCTCCATCGCTGGTGAGGCCCGCCTCCTCCTGCCCCTCACGGAGGACCCCCGTCAGGGCCCACGAGACCAGCTCCCAGGCCTGGGCTGCAGGCAGGGGCCATGAGGCCTCCTTGCTGGGTTCCCGCCAGGGCTGAAGAGCAGGGGCCAGGAACTCGCTCACCTGAAACCATGAAACCCCACCTCCCGCAGATGTGCTCACACTCAAACCCGTGCCCCCAGGATGCCTCTCCCTCCAGCCCCCACCCCAGTTACACCAGGCTGTCTGCAGGGAACCTGGCCCCCTCCTATCCCCGCTGGGCACCGCAGGCTGTCCAGTGCCGCCCCGCTGCAGAGGCAGAAGACGTGACCCTCCTGTCCCTGCTGGGCACCGCAGGCTCTGTCCAGTGGCAGCCCGCTGCAGAGGCAGAAGACGTGACCCTCCTGTCCCTGCTGGGCACCGCAGGCTCTGTCCAGTGGCAGCCCGCTGCAGAGGCAGAAGACGTGACCCTCTTGTCCCCGCTGTCCAGTGGTGGCCCGCTGCGGAAGCAGGGATGTGACCCTCCTGTCCCTGCTGTCCAGTGCTGCCCACTGCAGAGGCAGGGACGTGACCCGGCCCCGGCTGTCCAGTGGCGGCCCGCTGCGGAGGCAGGGACGTGACCCTCCTGCGCTCTGCTTGCTCTCAGGCATGGACGAGCTGATGGAGGTGTCTTTCTCGCCCCTGGCGGCCACGGGCAAGCCCCTGTCGCGCTGCGGGAAGTGTCACCGGTTCATGAAGTACATCCAGGTAGAGTGAAGTTGGGTGGGGCAGAGGCTGTGGCTGCCCACGGTCGTGGGGACAGTGCATTCACGCAGGCGGGTCGCTCCCCCACCCGGGGCCTCTGCTCTGTGGTCAGTCACTCAGATACGGCTTTTCGGGGCCAGCTGCTGGCATGGTGAAGGCTCCCGGATTCCACAGGGCCGACAGTGCAGTTCAAGCCCCAGACCCGGTTGCTTGAAAAACACACCAGGCACATGTGTGCATGCCCTAAATGCCGAGAGAAGGATGGAGAAGGGATTGTGCGTGGCCATCTCCCGGTGGCTCATTTCTCACTTTCCCTCTCTCTCTCTTTCTCCTGTGAGCACACGCACTCTGTAGCAAATTTTTTTTAAAAAGGAAAGGAAAGGAGATCGGTTCTTTCTCCTGGTTTTCACACAAGACAGCCGAGAGCTGCAAAGCAGCCTTGCCAGCAGACACCGCCGTACCCGTCGGTCCAGGAGTGCGGAGCCCTGAGCCTGCTTAGCCACACGGCACCTGTCTCTCCTGACACCACGCGGGACATTAGAACTGCCCTTCTCTGTGTGGAGCGAGTGCCCCGAGACTCCGGGGGGAGTCGAGAGGTCCTTGCCGGGCGGCGTGCTGCATGTTCTGTGTCACGAGGAGGACGGGGCTGGGACCGAGGGGGGGCCCAGCGGCCCTCACGCCCTCCCCAACGTCACCGCAGGCCAAGCCCAGCCGCCTGCACTGCTCACACTGCGACGAGACCTACACCCTGCCCCAGAACGGCACCATCAAGCTGTACAAGGAGCTCCGCTGCCCGCTGGACGACTTCGAGCTGGTGCTCTGGTCGTCGGGCTCCCGGGGCAAGAGCTACCCGCTGTGCCCCTACTGCTTCAACCACCCGCCCTTCCGGGACATGAAGAAGGGTAAGTGTGGGTCCTGCTCAGCGCGACCCCTGCCTCGCGCCATGCTCAGCTTCGCGGGGACCACCCCTCCCTGGCCCTCCCGTGCCCGCTGGTGCTGAGATAAGAGATCCCGACTTATCTGGGCACTGCCCAGGCCCCAGCTGGCTCCTCTGCCACCCTCTGTCCAGATCATGCTGTGCGGGCAACACTAGTCCCCGCTCGGGATCTGACATGGGAGCCGTGCTCCCTCCCAGGCTGGGTGAGCGAGAGGGTGCAGCAGGTGAGGGCCTGCCCGGCAAGCACTGCCTTCAGCCAGCGTCCACAGCCGGTTTCTGTCCAGCCGCTTGTTCCTGGAGGAAGGAGGACGTGTGCACCTGGGCAGGGCAGGAGCCTGAAGGGTGCCCGGGGCCTGGTGCGCTCACCATGGCCACGCTCAGTCCCTTCCACCCGCGCAGCCTCTCGGGGCATCACCAGCCCACACTCCAGACCAGGAAGCAGTGGGGCGAGGTGTGGCCCCACACTCGGGGCTGAAGGGCCTCCAGTTTGCGGGGAGTGAGGCCTTGCCTGGCCTTCCAGCAGCTTCCGGAGCAGCTGCAGTGCAAGCAGGGCAGGGACGTGAGGGCCAGGCGGGGCTTGCACTAACAGGCAGCCAGAGCAGAGAGGGGAGGGCGACGGCAGGCCTGCAGGGAAGGGTTAGCCAGGGGCCTTACAGGTTGATGAGGTTTTAGATAGGGCGGGAGGACCCTGTGCTGGACAAGGGGCCAGGCTAGGGCCGCAGAGGGAAGCATGCGGGCAGGCGTGCATCACGGGGCTCCCTCTCCCCGCCAGGCATGGGCTGCAACGAGTGCACGCACCCCTCCTGCCAGCACTCGCTGAGCATGCTGGGCATCGGCCAGTGCGTGGAGTGCGAGAGCGGGGTGCTGGTGCTGGACCCCACCTCGGGCCCCAAGTGGAAGGTGGCCTGCAACAAGTGCAACGTGGTGGCGCGCTGCTTCGACGACGCCCACCGCGTGCGGGTGTCCGCCAGCACCTGCAGCACCTGCGAGGCCGCCCTGCTCGACGTGGACTTCAACAAGGCCAAGTCCCCGCTCCCCGGGGACGAGACACAGCACACGGGCTGCGTCTTCTGCGACCCCGTCTTCCAGGAGCTGGTGGAGCTGAAGCACGCCGCCTCCTGCCACCCCATGCACCGCGGCGGGCCGGGGAGGAGGCAGGGCCGAGGAAGGGGCCGGGGCCGGCGGCCCCCCGGGAAGCCCAACCCCAGGCGGCCCAAGGACAAGATGTCGGCCCTGGCCGCCTACTTCGTGTGACCCCCCGCAGCCTCCTCTGTGAGGTGTGCTCTGGGCCACCGAGACCATTAAAACACATTTGGTCAGCTCCAGAGCTAGAACTCGGGGCCTCTTGCTGGTGCAGCGATGTTAGAGGGCTGCTATGTCCTGGGGAGCCTGTGGGACCCCTCCTTTCTCTCTCCTGCCACTCTACACACACGTCCAGCGCGTCCCTGTCCTGCCCATGCTGGGCAGAGCCAACAGTCTGGAGCCGCGGGGAGCGGACTGGCCCCGCTTGCCATCTCAGTACGTGTGTGATGGTGGTCGCTATGAGGAGGGTGGCACTGACAGCCCGTCACCACAGGCGGCGTAGGAGAGGCCGGTGGGGCAGGCAGGGCTGGGAGCAGCCCTCCACTGGGCTCAGCTCCAGCCAGTGTGCGGCCGCCCTCTGACCCCACACAAGCGCGCCCTGCTCCCAGCCCAGCTCAGCATGCTGTGTGGGACTCGTGGCTCCCCGGGACCTCTTCCAATTTCTGTTCTCAAAACAAGCCCTTGTCCCAGACAGGCAGCTAGGCGCCTTGCTGAAGCCGTTTGCTTGCCAGGTTTAAAAAGTGCCCTGTAAGCCAGACCGTCTGGTGGCAGCTGGGTGCAGGCCGTGGGCTGTCCACCCGACGCACCGGTGGCAGCTGGGTGCAGGCCCAGGGCTGTCCACCCGACGCACCTTCCTGTGCTGTGCTGGCCACTGGAGGAGCAGCCTGTGCCCAGAGACCCACCCAGGCCTCACCACACGGTAGCAGGAGCTCGGCAGGCCTGCCAGGGCCAGCCGGTAGCATAGGCTTAAGGTGGCTGGATCCCACGTGGTTGACTATGCGGTTAAAGTCCCAGACCTGGCAGCTTGAAAAACATGGTACGGGACCAGCAGGTGGCATAATGTTTACATCGCTGGACTCCCACGTAGTCAACCATGGTTCCAGTCCTGGACCTGGTGGCTTAAAACACGTCGGGTGTGTGTGCATGCGTGCCCAAAACCCCAAGAGGAGAGTGGAGAAGGGATTGTGGCGTGACTGTCTTCCCCTGGAGAGAGATATCCCGCTTTCTGTCTCTGTCTCTCCAGCAAGCAGACACACCCTATAGCAAAAGTCTCTCTCTAAAAAAAAAAAAAACACTGGACACTTGTGCATTGATGCCCAGAATCCCAAGTGGAGGATGAAGGAGAAGGGATTGCGGTGTGGTCATCCCCCTCAGGGTGACTTCCCACTTTCTCTTCCTCCACCCCTCCTCCGGCAAGCACACGCACTCAGTGCTTCCGACGACAGTGGAGCACTGCGAGGCGGGCCTAGGGGTCCCGGGGTTTGGGAAGCCACGCAAAACTGCAAGAAAAGCAATGGCGGGGCAGGGCGGTGTCATTTTGGAAAGGCTGCCCCAGAGTACAAGCTCCTGGGAAGCTGCGCTCAGTGGGACACACCTCGGAAGCTTGAGGGTCGGGAAGGAAGGGCTCCCCTGAGCGCCTGCCCCCTGGCTGCCTGCTCTGGTCACACCCTGGGGCCCTGAGGGCACATTTAGTGGTGCCTGGCACAGAGCTGCGACTGCTCCCCCACCCACAGGGCATCTTCCTTCCCAGGGGAGGGTGGCCAGCGCCCTTGTTCCCGGCCCTCCCGGGGAGATAGCCCAGTCACATGGTTCGTTTGGGCTGAGAGGAACCCTAACTGCCCGTTCCTCCCCTCTCGGATTCGGCCCTGCAATTTCAGCCACTGCTGGGACCCATCACCGTGTGTCCTTTGCCCCTCTGCAATGGCCCTTGTGTGTAAATCCCTCCCAAGG
>NW_006159454.1:982368-987368 GCF_000334495.1 Tupaia belangeri chinensis | reverse complement strand
CTTTTAAAAAGAGAGAGAAGACTATCCTGGATTATTTGGGTGGCCCCAGTGTCTTTACAAGGGTCCTTAGAAGTGGTAGCAGGAATCAGAAGGCACAGAGGGATGGCAGGGTGAGAAGGGCGACTGGCTGGTGCTGTCTGTAAGGAGGAAGGACCATGAGCCCTTGCAGGTGACTTTTAGAAAAAGCATGAACTGGCAACAAAACAAAAAACGAACAGGGGTTCTCCCCTGGACTCCCCGGAAAGGAACACATCTTGCTGACCCCTGGAGCTGGGCCCACTGAGACTGCGGACTTCCGGTCTGCAGAACTGTAAGAGAACAGATCCGTGTGGTTTTAAGCCTCTTTAAGTTTGTGGACTGAGCACAGCCCCCCAAAGTATGGTGGGCCTGGAGCGTGTGCTTCTGCCAGTACGTTGGGAACTGCGAATCACGTTCCTGCCCTGTCGCTTTCCAGCTGCTGACGGCACAAGCTGCTTCATTTCTGGGGTTGTGAGGTAGGGATCGCTGTCCCCCACCTTGCAGCCCACCCGAGGCTACAGACAACGCGAAAACAGCTCGCTCAGCAGGGGCAGGGCTGCAGTCACGCGTGGCGAGGCCGCCAGGGGGCAGCAGTACCCCGGCCCCGCCCGCCCAGGGTCCCGACTGCGCCTGCGCGGCGCCCGCGGCGGCGAGGGACGGGAAGTGGGTGGGGCCGGCTGCAAAGAGCTCGCGGGGCGCCGAGCAGCAGGGCGACAGGTGAGGCCCGCGGGGGTCTGGGGGTGAGGAAAGCCTGGGGGCGGGATCGAGAGGCTGATGGGGGCTCGGGTGAGGGTCACAGGTGAGGCCCGCGGGGGTGTGGGGGTGAGGAAAGCCTGGGGGCGGGATCGAGAGGCTGATGGGGGCTCGGGTGAGGGTCAGGTGGGGGCCTAAAGCGCACAGGGCTGAAATGGGGTGATGAACCCGCGAGACGGAATAAGGGGGCTGGGGAGGCATGAGGCCGAGACGAGGCTCCGATGGGGGACCCCAAGGTGTGCTGGGGAGGAACCGGGTCTGAAGAGCGGAGGGAGCCGCCGGGCAACTGAGGAACCCGAAGTGGTGAATTGGGGGGCCGGGACCGAAGGACGCAGAACTGGGGGTTCGTTGGACACGGGGGGTGTGGCCGAGCCCGGCCCGTGAAGCAGAATGGGGTGACATGTCCCCATTTTCTGGCATCTGGTCCCTTCACCCCTATACTGCACCCCAGCAGCCCCTGAGTCAGGCCTCTTTCCCCAGCTCAGCCCCACCAGCCCCTGCACCCTCCGGGGACCCCAACTCTGCCCCAGCGATCACAACCCATGTGTCCCTCCTTAGTTTATTTAAGGCGAATGTTCTAGTTACTACCCATGCTTGGGCTGCCGCTAAGCCGCAGGTGTGTAAGATAGAGCCTCAGGCCTGGAGGCCTGGGGCTCCAGCCACTGCAGCTGTGTGACCTGGGGCAACCGCCTTAACTTCTCTGTGCAGTAGAGACCCACCCCTGACTAGGAATTTCATCACAGGGCCTCACACATAGGAGGGCGCATGGAATTTCTGCCGGCCTTCCCAGCTGTGCCCCCACCGAGGGGCGTAGGCTAGCCCTCTTGAGTCCACCCGCAGCTCCCTGGTGGCCTGGGGACCCATATCTTCCCTGCTACGGAGGCCAAGGCCCTGCCTGGGTGGCAGAAAACCTCGGCTGGAGACCCTCTGCCGTTTCCCACCCGGGTGCTTACCTAACTCCCAGAGCCTGGTCCTTTATCCTGCCATGCACCCGGATTGTAGGTACTTCCCAGCATATAGTTTTTAAAGACTTATTTATTTAATTCCATTTATTATTGTTGTTATTTTTAATGTCACCAGAGAGAGACAGAGAAAGAAACGGAAAGTAACAAAGCAAACGGCCAGGTTCAGAGAGAGACAGAGAAAGAAAGGGAAAGCAACAAAGCAAACAGCCAGGTTCGGGACTCGAACCGCAGTCAGCCGTGTGGAATCCAGCTACGTTCAGACCCGCAGGTGGTGTAATGATTACATGGATGGACTCCCCTTGGCTAAATCACCGCCATGTAGTCGACTGCAGTTCGAGTCCTGGACTCGGTGGCTTAAAACACGCTAGGCACGTGTGCATGCGTGCCCAAGATCCCAAGAGGAGGATGGAGGCGAAGGGATTGCAGCGTGGCCCTCTGCCCTGGGGGGAGTGATTTCTGGCTCTCTGTCTCTCCGTCTCTCCGTCTCTCTGGCCCTACAGCAAAAATCTCTCCAAAAGACAGACAGATTCTACTTGGAAGGCTTTACTGTAAACCTTGCCAGTTCCTATGCATGAGGTCCCAGGAAGGTCACGGCGTATTTTCCTGTTTCTCTGTGCAAACGTGCATCATGACTCTCCCAAAGACCGGGTAGAATTCCTTGGAGATCTTGCTGAAGCCAGCCGTGTCTTGAAGACCTGTCTGTGCCGTGCGGAGTAGTGTAGCTTCCTGGTGGAAACGCCAGGCCTCGGCCACACCACCTGCTGCGTGCTCTTCCCTCTGCCCTCGGACTCGCCATCTGCTGTGTGCACACAGGACGGGGGTGGGCGCCTGACCGCGGGGAGCTGGGGGAGCTGGCGAGAAAGGCTTTAAACAGGAAAATAACGGTTGTGCAGTCGTGCAAATGTTACTGGGCTCCCATGATCAGCTTTCCATGTATGTTCATATATGCGAAAGTATATGCATGAAAGTGTTTAGAAGGATTTACCCTCAGGCTGTTTCTGGTAGTTACTTGTGCATAGAGAAATAAGAGTCTTCATTGGTAGGGGAAAATTGTGGTATTGAATACAATGCTTTTGTGGCAATAAGGTAGTTTTCTCTTTTTAAAAAGTTTTTGCTATAGTGCGTGTGCACTTGCCACAGAAAGAGAGAGAGAAACGAGAAATCAGCCCCCAGGGGTGGTGGCCACACTGCAGTCCTGCCTCCTTGGGGTGCTGTTCCCTGCGCCTTAGGCTTGTTCTCTTTTTAAAAAGTTTTTGCTATAGTGCGTGTGCACTTGCCACAGAAAGAGAGAGAGAAACGAGAAATCAGCCCCCAGGGGTGGTGGCCACACCGCAGTCCTGCCTCCTCTCTGGATTTTAGGCTTGCGTACACACGTGCCTGGCCTGATTTTTCAAGTTGCCAGATCCCAGGCTCGAACCACTCAGCTGACCCTGTGGGATCCAGTGCCTTAACCTCCACACCGCCTGCAGGTCCATAATTTCCTTTTCTAAGCATTGGTGATTTTTTTTTTTTTTTCATGACCTGGGTTCTGCCGTTAAGCAAGTCTCAACAAGTAGTTTGTCTCTCCCACCTAGAAAAGTGCCCTTGTACAGCTGGCTGTTAGTTGCGTGTATGTTCCCAAACTGCTGAGCGAGAGGGAAATAAATATTTCAAAAGAAAAACGCTTGCAAATTAGAAGCGAGTGAAAGGGATTGGCCAGACTGGTCAAGGCAGTTGGCACTGAGCGTTGGAGTCCAGCGTCCCTACCATTACCCACTCCAGCCCTGGTGACTGACGCGGGCTCAGGCATGTGACTCTCCCCAGGCCCCTTCCCTGGTGCATCCAGTGGGATGAACCTAGCCAGGACCTCTGGTCCTCTCCCAGCTCCACCTCCTGCCCACAGCCCCTGGTCCTGCAGCCGCAGAGGAGCCAGCAACCACATTGCTGCTGACACTGTCTCCTTCTGTCACTCGGTGTCCCCTGTCCCTCAGGACACACTTTCAGGGCTGCCTCTGGCTTTGGCTCACGGGCAGGAGCTTCTCCCACTGGCCAGCTCTGTTTCTCTGTGGTGGGTTCCCGGGGGCAGGAATTGTTCTGTTCCTATCCGTATTGCTCACATCAGATTCCAGAGTTTATTGGAAAAAGGAAGGAAATGATTCCTGTCCTTTGTTCCCGCCGGGCCCCAGGGAAGGAAGCCTGTGGCCTGGGTCCTCCCCCCCACCCCAGGCTGAGCCTGGCAACAGTCCCCAGCAAGCAAGCGGCTCTGGGTGCTCTGCCTTTCCAGAAAGTAAGCCAACCCGACCCTCCCGCCAGCGAACACACCTTCACAAGTGTGCGGTGTCTACCACGTGGCTGCACCCCTCGTACCCACGTGGCCTGCTGGAGCTCACGGCCGGCGAGGCCCTTCCTGGGCCTGGGGATCAGGGCAGTGGGTACGGGGCTCAGAACAGGCCTGTGGCTGGGCACTCAGCCCTGCCCCATGGGGGCACATGAATGGGGGGGTCTGTAGTGCTGCACTAAAGAGGGGGGACAGCAGCCCCAGAGGGACTCCAGGTGCAGGGCAGAGCACCCCAAGACTAGGAAACGAGTTGCCTGCGTCCCAAAACACCCAGCGCACATCCCCAGCAGTGGGGTTGGAGGTGAAGGGTCTCCCGTTCTGTACTCTAAGGGGGACCTATCCCTGTGGGTCAGGGTTTCTCCAGTGGGGATCCTCTATGTGCTGGAGGGGGAGGGTGCCACGGCGTGCTTTCATTCTGTCCTTGTCGTCATCCGTGGATGCGAGCGTGTCGTGCACAGCACAAGTCTCCACGCTCCCAGATGGCTTAGCCTTGCAGGAGGCGGGCAGCGTTGCCCAGACCCAGGCTGGGCACTTCTCGCCCTTAAGTGCCAGCTGTTCACAGAAAGGGGAGATACACCTCTTTGCTTCAGGGCGTCCAAATGTGCTGGGAGATCAAGCCCCATCTCCACGCTGCCTCTGCATCCCGTTCATTTTCCTGTCGGTCATTTCCTGTCGTGCAGCTGTGCAGGGCGGCGGCCGGTGGCCCTGCCTTTCTCTCACCGGCCCTCCTTGTCACCCCCACCCTGTGCTCCCAGTGTCTCCCGTCTTCGCTTTGCAATTCTAGTATGTTCTCTTCTGACTTTCCCTTCTCTGCGTACCTTTTTTTTTTTTTTTTTTGAGAATTATTTAATTTTATTTGTTTTTGTTTTGTTTTTAGTTTGGTCAGAGAGAGAGAGAGAGAAAGGGAAAGTGAGAAAGCAAGCCTCCAGGTCTAGGACTCGAACAGT
>NW_006159454.1:979036-982155 GCF_000334495.1 Tupaia belangeri chinensis | reverse complement strand
CTCTCGGGATCTTGGGCACGCACGCACACGCGCCCGGCGTGAGTTTTAAGCCACCGGGTCCGGGACGTGAACCGCAGTCGACTACGTGGGAGTCCGGCGACATAGCCATTACGCTAACTGCTGGTCCCTGGGTTGCATTTTTAATCTCGTTACCCATTTGCCTTCTGCAACCTGGCTTCGTTGTACCTACGTCCGCTTGTGAGTAAACGGGAAAGAGACGATGGATTTAAGCCACCCCCATGACTGCATAATGAGTGTTTATATTGTCTCTACTGAAATTAACTTAAAAAAAAAAAATTGGTGTACAGTGAAGGCCCTCGCCAGAAAGGGACAGTGAGAAAGCACCCGCCAAGGGGTTGGCCAGGCCACCACGTCTTCCGCTCCGTTCTCCTGCCGAAACCTTGGACACGTGCGCGCGGGTGCCTGGCGTGTTGACTGTCAAGCCGCGGGTCCAGGACCTGAGTCAGCTGGCCCTGTGGGAGGCCGTTAAACCTCTCTGGTTAAAGCTGGCCCCTAAATTAACTTTTGGTTCCTGTCTCTGAAAGAAGGGAGAGGTTTTGTGTGTGTGCGCGTGGGGGAGGGGTTGGTTTTTGGGTTTTTTTTTTTTTTTTTTTTTGGGTCTATTTTTGCTTTTGGTTTGAAGTTTGTTTATTTCTTCCTCAAGCTAAAGAGACAGTGACAGACAGAAAGAAGCACCCCGAACCAGCCCCGGGTCATGCGCACGCATGCACCTAAAGTGTCAGGGAGGCTTCCAGACACTAGCTGGAAATCCCTGTGAGTCAGCTTTGTGTTGTGGTCTTTTTTTTGTTTTGTTTTGTTTTTTAGGTTTTTGCCATAGAGTGTGTGCGGTCACTGGAGAGAGACAAAAATACAGAGAGGGAAAGTGAAAGATCACACCTGCGCGTGCCGCAATCCCCTTGTCTCTGTTCTCATTTGGGGTTTGGGGTGCACATGCACCCAGAGTGATTTTTCAAGCCACTGGGTCCAGGACTTGAACCGTGGTCGACCATATGGGAGTCCAGCACCTTAACCACCGCACCACTTGCTGTCTCTGTGCATCGCATTTCATTGTTGCATCTTTGGCTTGTTTTGTGTGTGTGTGTGTGTGTGTTTTTTTTAATTTTCCTGGCTTTGCCCTTTGTAGTCCAAATCCTTCCCTGTTAGACTTGTGTGTGTGTGCGTGTGTGTGTACACACACACATACACTAGATAAAGGCCTGCTTTATTTAGGCATTATTTGTGCAATGGCCAGTGACCCAACGTAAAAATGAGAGGGGAAGCTGTATTTCTTGGCCTCTTCTTTCTTGGAAGGAGTCTGGATGACCTCGTCCTTCTCTGGAGGCGCTCCTCTGTGCCTCCTCGGCCCTGGAGCTGTGGGGGCTCAGCCGGGTCGGCCAGGAGCTTCTCACGGGCTTTGCTTTCAGCGTGGGTGTGCTCCAAGAGCATTCACTTGTTTGTCTGTTTTGTTTCATTTGAGAGATTTTTGCTATAGGGCACTTGTTCTCTGAGAGACAGAGACAGAAAACAAGAAATCACCCTCCCCCCACTTCCCCCAGGAGATGGCCACACCACAATCCCTTCTCCTCTATCCTCCTCTTGGGATTATGAGCACGCGCGCACATGTGCCTGGCATGAGGGTTTTTTTTTTTTCCTTCTTTTTTGAGAGGTTTTTGCTATAGGGTGCATGCGCTCACCAGAGAGAGACAGACAGACTGAAAGCGAGAAATCACCCCCCAGGGGGGATGGTCACGCCGCAATCCCTTCTCCTCCATTCTCCTCTCAAGATCTTGGGCCCGCATGCACACATGCCCGGCGTGAGTTCAAGCCACCGGGTCCGGGACTTGAACTGCGGTCGGCTACATGGGAGTCCAGCAGCACAGCCATTATGCTAACTGATGGTCCCCTGGCTTGAGTTTTAAGCTGCCAGGTTCGAGACTTGAACCGTGGTCGCCTTCATGGGAGTCCAGCGAAATAACCATTACGCCATCTGCTGGCCTTGAACCCGCTTGGTGATGAACACACTCCTTTCCCCTTCAGGTGTCGCCGATGATACACGTGGCGCTCCATCTTCTTTCTTTTCTTTTTTTTTTTTTTGAGAGATTTTTTGCTGTAGGGTGCACATGCTCACCGAGAAAATCACCCCCCGGGGGGAAGACCATACCTCACTCCCTGCTCCTCCATCCTCCTCTCAGGATTTTGGGCACGCACGCACATGGGCCCTGCGTGAGTTTCAAGCTGCTGGGTGCGGGACTCGAACCACAGTTGGCCAGGTGGGAGTCTAGTGACATAACCATTACGCCATCTGCTGGTCTCATGATCCGTCCTCTTCGATTCACGGTATCTTCTGAGCAGCCGGCAGGGTCCTTACTCTCCTCATCCAGGTCACCTTCTCCGGTCTGCGAAAGTTGTGTGTTTTCCTATGTTTTTATATGTAGAGATGCGTCATGACTTTCCCGACGACCCAGAAGCACCGGGCATGGCCCTTTGGTTGCCCATTGCCCACACGCCTGCCCTTCTGTGGGCCAAGGTGTTTTTCCCGCACCGAGCTGGGAACAGACAGCACAGGCTTGCGGGAGATCGGCCATCTTTCTTTCCTTTTTAAAATTTTTGCAATAGGGCATATAAGCTCACCAGGAAGGAGAGAGAGAGAGAGAGAAGGTGGAGATATCACCCCCGGGGGGATGGCCACACTGCAGCCCCTTCTCCTCTACTCTCCTCCTGGGATTTCGGGCACACACGGCCACACGCGTGCGTTTCAAGCCTCCGGGTCTGGAACTTGAACCGCAGTTGGTCGTGTGGGAGTCCAGCTGCCTTAACCACCCTGCCACCTGCTGGCTCCGATCAGTCTGTCTTTGATCAGCTTCCAGATCTGCTGATGGGAGTTGGCGTTGGCAGTTTTGGGGGTCTCATTGGGGTCCAGCCAGGCCTCCTTTCTGCCCCAGTGGACACTAGAGGCCAGCCCCTTTTGCAGCTGGAGTATACTCATGCCTGCGGTCAAAGGCCACTGTTCGACTTTTTTTTTTTAAAGAATTATTTCATTTTATTTGACCAGAGAAGGACAGAGAGAGAGGGCAAGTGAGAAAGCAAGCCATGAGGTCGGGGACTTGAATTGCGGTCGG
>NW_006159454.1:966337-978866 GCF_000334495.1 Tupaia belangeri chinensis | reverse complement strand
GGGAACGTGAAAACGCAAGCCCCCAGATCCGGGACTTGAACCGTGGTCAGCCATGCGGGAATTCCAGCACCCTAACCACCACGCCACCTGCTGCCTCCCCCTTTATTTTTCACTGTTAGACTTTTAACTTGACCCTGAGACCTTTTTCTCGCCCCCCACCCCTGTATTTCTTTTTCTTTTCTTTCTTTCTTCTTTTTTTTTTTTTTAATCTTCATGCTTCCAAAAGACTTATTCCAAGTTAGCCACCCTTGGTAAGGACGACCCTCCCTCAGCAGTGTTCTCGGTGTCGTGGGCTCTCTTCCACCTTTCTCCCTTTTCACGCTCATCCTCACCCTTCAACTCCAGATGCTGCCCACCACTGTCCTGTTGGCAACGTTCAGAGGCACGGTTAAGACTGATGATTCTTGGGACCAGCAGTTGGCATAATGGCTATGTCGCTGGACTCCCGTATAGTCGACCACGGTTCGAGTCCCGGACCCGGTGGCTTAAACTCACACCGGGCGCGTGTGCGTGCGTGCCCAAGATCCCGAGAGGAGAATAGAGGAGAAGGGATTGCGGCATGACCATCCCCCCTGGGGGGTGATTTCTCGCTTTCTGTCTCTCTATCTTTCTGGCGAGTGCACGTGCCCTATAGCAAAAACCCCTCAGAAAAAAACAAAAATAGACCGACGATTCTGGAGCCAACAAGTAGTGTCGTGGTTGTGGCTCTGGACTCCCACATGGCTGACCGCAGTTTGAGTCCTGGACCCAGCAGCTTGAAATTCACGCTGGGCACAAGTGTGCACGTGCCCAAAATCCCAAGAGGAGAATGGAGGAGAAGGGGTTGCAGCGGGACTCTCCCCCTAGGGGAGATTTCTCTCTTTCTCTGTCTCTCTCTGTCTCAACCACCGGCCCCTAAAAAAAAAAATTATTAAAAAAAAAAAAAAAAAAGAAGTAAGAGAAGACTCTGGCCCGCGGTCCTGCTGTCTCTATTCAGGTGTCAGAGCCTAGATGGCCTCAGGGGTGGCTGGGCTATGAAACTGCTCCCCTGATTCTCCTGCCTAGGATTCAGGGTGCTCCTCACACTCGAGACAGGTGACCCCTGGAAGGGAACCCTGTGTTTGCCCTGGGCTGTGTCTGAGTCAGGACTTTAGGCAAAGTCTGAGGTGGAGGTGGGAGGCAGAGGTTGCATTAGGTGATACACCCAGGTGCCTGTGACAGGAAGCGGGGCCTGAGCAGGGCCGGGCTGCGGCATCGGCCTGTGACTGGGGGAGTAGGAGCCAGGTGGGGTGGAGTCGAACCCCTGGGAGTGATGGCAGTGAGGGGAGCTCCAGGAACCTTGCGCTGGGACAAAAGGCAATCCAGGTGGGCCCTCGGGTGTCCAAGGGAGTAACAGACCAGAAAGCTGCAGAGACTGGCGGCCTGGGGGTGGGGGTGCAGAACCAGGCAGGGTGGATCGGCCAGGTGGTTCTGAGCCAGCCTGGAAGAAAAGCCGGAGGCCCGCCCTGGGGAGGAGGGTCAGGCGGTGACGCCTGGAGTTCTGGAGTCCCTCTCAGACCACGTCCTCTCTGTCCTCAGAGCTCGCACGAGAGAAAGCCCCCGCAAACCCCCATGTTCTCATCTGGGAAGTGGGGGTGTCCTGGCTCATGGGGGCCACAGGACCTGACAATTCCTAAGCCTTGGTGTTCTAAGAATGGGGGGAAAAGGGCCTGAAAGACGGGGAGCTGGTAACCCTGGGGGGCCAGCAGCCCAGGACAAACACAGCCTCTCCTCCAGGGAACTGAGATGCCTGAACCAGTCACAGTTCACCGCCCCCACGGTGAGAGGAAGGGACAGGCGTGACCATTCCAGAGCCCTCCCGCCTGTCCCTGGTTAACCCTTGCTTCTCTCGTGCCCATCCCTCAGCCAGCCCTGCCTACCTGTGGAGAGCATTCCGGCCCCAGCTCTGGTCTCCGGCAGCTGAGACCTGCCCCTGGCCCGGGGTGTGCTGGCCTTTTTCTTCCTCCCCCCTCGCAGCTGCTGTATCCGGGCAAGTGTCCCACTTCCCATCTGGACACCGCTCCCGGGCTCCTCACCTGGGAGCCCTCCTGGCAGGCGAGGTCTCGTGACCAGGGTGAAGCCTTTCTCCTGTCTGATGGCCTGGCCCTGGGGTCCCTCTCCTGCCTGTCACATCTGCCACCCCCTGCCGGGAGGATACCTTCCTTCTCTGTCACTTCCTTTTTTTGGGGAGAGGTTTTTGCTATAGGGCGCATACGCTTACCAGAAAGACAGAGACAGAGACATAGAAAGCAAGATATCACCCCCCAGGGTGGATGGCCATGCTGCAATCCCTTCTCCTCCATTCTCCTCTCAGGATCTTGGGCGCGCTATAAAACACACACCTGGCGTGTTTCTCGAGCTGCCTGGGTCCAGGACTTGAACTGCACACTTGGCCATGTGGGATCCAGCTGTCTTCACCACCACACCAAACTGACTCTATTTTTGTCATAGTCTAAAACAGACTTATTACTATTATTTTGGAGAGGTTTTTGCTATAGGGCACATGTGCTCGCCAGAAAGACAGAGAGAGACAGAGAGACAGAAAGTGAGAAATCACACCCCAGGGGGGATGGCCACACTGCAATCCTTTCTCCTCCATTCTCCTCTCGGGATCTTGGGCACACACGCACACGCGCCCAGCGTGAGTTTTAAGCCACCAGGTCCAGGACACAAACCGTGGTCGACTACGTGGGAGTCCAGCGATGTAGCTGTTACGCCATCTGCCATCCCTCGGAGCTCTCGTTTGTGCCTCTGAACCGTGCAGGCTGGTGCTTGGTGCCATGCTGTTCGTGGTGTGGGTGAAGACCGCTGTGCCCGCGCCTCGCACCGTAAGACGCTTGTTGCCTGGGAGTTTCTGACTCTGAGTTCCCTCCCCAGGGAGAAGGCTGAGTGGAGACCCTCTCCCCGGGCCCAGCCGCAAGCCCCCCGGGATGCTCTGGGCATGGCCTCTACAGCCCCACAGAAGAGCAGCCAGATGGCGTCTGGCACGGAGGAGACCCCAGGCTTCCTGGACGCGCTCCTCTGCGACTTCCCGGCCCCGCTGAGCCCGGACAGCGCTCTGCCATGGAAGGCCCCGGGGATGACGCTGAGCCAGGAGGAGGTGGAGGCCGAGCTGGCCGAGCTGGCCCTGGGCTTCCTGAGCAGCAGGTAGGCCGGTGCACCGTGGGCTGACGGGTCTGGGAGCGAGGCATGGCGTCTGTCACGTGTCCACCTCAACCCTGTCTGCGGCTGCTGGAACACAGCGCCGAGAACTAGGCAGCTGCAGCGACAGGATGCATTCTCTCCCAGTTCTGGGCCAGGATCTCAGATCACAGTCTCTGCGGGCCTTGTTCTCTCCAAGGCCGTGGGGGACCTGCGTGGGCTTCTCTCTTAGTGCCCAGGGCCGCCTTGTTATCTCCTGGCTTTGTAAGCTCATCCCCCGGTCTCGCCTTCAGGTTCCATGGCATCCTCCCCCTGCGTCTGTCTCTGCAGGCCTCCTCTCCCTGTCTGCATGTCTCTGTAGCTTCTTCTCTTAGAAGGACACCAGTCAGGGGCCAGCAGGTGGCGTAATGGTCACATAGCTGGACTCCCACGTAGTCGACCACCGTTCAAACCCTGAAACTGGCAGCTTAAAACTTACACCAGGCGCGTGTGCGTGCGGGCCCAAGATCCCGAGAGGAGAATGGAGCAGAGGTTGCGGTGTGGCCATCTCCCCTGGGGGGTGATTTCTTGCTCTCTGCCTCTCCAGTGAGTGCACGTCCCTATAGCAAAAATCTCTCACCTAAGGAGATAAAAAGGGGCACCGGTCACATTCGGTCACCAACTGCCCCGGTGGACGATGACCACACCTGAACATCACCAAGTGCATTTGATAAGACCTGTCTCACCAAAGGTCACACTGCGAGCCGCTGGGGGCTGAGACTTGACCCGTCTACCAGGGAGACACCGTTTAATGCATAACAGGCCAAGCAGCAGGGCTTGCGTCTGCCCCATCTTACAGATGAGGAGGCAGAGGTCGGTGGGTCAGGAAGTGGCTGTGGCCTTGTGTTGGGGGACGGGGGGCAGGACTATGTGGCCCCCTCTGGCCACAGTGGTCCAGAAGCTGGTGCTGTCCCCAGTTCACAGATGAGGCTGTGGCCCCGAGAGGCAGCACGCCCAGCTCAGGTCTCGTGGAGACAGAGTAGCGTGTCCACACAGATCCAGTACCGCCCCCTCCTGGGCCCACCCCAGGGGTCCCTGCCTCCGAAGACCCAGGCATGGTCCTGGTGGCCCTCCCCAGTTTCATTCATTCATTCATCTTGGACGTATCTGTCCCCTGAAAGACGGCGGAGGGCAAGGTCTCCCTCAGACCCTCTGCCCAGACAGCTGCGGTTATTGGAGTCGAGCTGCCCCGATGGCGTCAGGCTGGCTCACGGAGCGGGGAGGGCTGGCAGGCCACAGGCGTGTTTGGGAAGCGTGTCCCTCCCCAAGGGGATGTGCCATGGCCCCAAGTCCTAGCATTCCCCACGGGTCGTCCGTACCTCCCCCGACATGGACATGCCCTTGGCGTGGCGTCTGCCCACACCCTGGCCCGCAGCCTCGGCGCCCTCTGCTCAGCATCCCCCGGACGTGCAATTCCTTGTCCTTTGCGCCGATCGACTCCCCTGACACCCCGCGATGGCCTGATGGCCCGATTACTGGAACCCTGCCCGAGGCTGCGACGTGGTCACCGCACTCGCCCTGTGCCGTGTGGGAACCGAGGCAGGGAGCACGTCAGTTCCAGGGCCGTGCCCCACCTGCGTCCTCCACAACCACAAGACTCAGGGGAAATGCTCAATGACCGTGAGCCTCGGGGGGCATGAAGGGTGTTGTTGGCTTGTTTTGGAATCGGTTTGGGGGGGTGTCAGTGATCGCCCTTGGGATGGGCCAGCGTGGATGCTGGATTTGGGACGTGAAGGCAGGTCTCCAGAGGAAGTCCAGGGAGTTCTCAGGCCACTCCCAGCCCGATCCCCAGGAGCCATGGGGCCGCCCGTGGAGATGACAGGGGTCATCACTCTCTCAGAGTCTCAGGGGCAGTGGGGAGGAGGGCCAGGCCTGGAGGATCGGGGTTCCCTGGCCCCGGTGTGGGGAGGAGGAGGGCAGAGAAGCTGTCCTGGGAGACGACAGAGCCCTGGGTGTTAGACGGACTTCTGAGTGGGGAGGAACCAGCCATGGGGCCCAGAGGAGGGACACGCCTGGGGGCAGGAGTGGGGGATCAGGACTGAGGAAGCTGGTTTTGTTTCACAGCAGTGAAAATGGGAGGGGATGAGGGCCCAGCCGTGGTGGTGCCCAGAGTGCCTCCGCTCCGGAAGTCGCATGGGAGGCACAGGTTCGGTTCCCGGGCCAGCCCGAGCACCCTGGTCCAGTTGTATGTGCCTGTACTCCTCGCTGATTGGAGGATGGGACAGGACCTAGTCAGAAATTCCCCTGTCATTTTCCCTCCCCTTCCCCCTTCATACACAGGAAAAGGTCACGCGAGGCCGTGAGGTATGCGGAGGGCCAGGGCGGTGGCAGGAGCAGCAGGTAGTCTGCTCAGGGAGGGGCCTAAGTGGGGCCTTCAGGGGCCACAGGGCCTGGGAAGTGGGTTTAGTTCTTGTCTGAGGTGGATGGTGGTCGTTCGTGATGGGCGAGGGCAGAGGCGGCAGGGAGGGAGCAGTGCGGCTGGAGCTCCCTGGGCCTGAAGCTGCAGGGGAGCACAGAGCGAGGTGTGAACCCACCTCCACCACCTGCCCTCTGATGAAGCGCAGTCCTTGCGGTCTGGCGTCTCTACCGTCCCGGTGGGGATGGGCTCGTGCTGTGTTGTTCTTCTCTAGCATTTTGCTTCCTGTAAGATGCAGATTCATCAGTCATCACATGCACCGGCACCCACGCTCACCCCACGAGCGCCTGCACACACACACACACACACACACACACCCCTCAGCCCCCACGCTCACCCCACGAGCACCTGCACACACACATGCACCAGCCCCCACCACACTCACCCTACGAGCACCTGCACACACACACATGCACCGGCACCCACGCTCACCCCACGAGCGCCTGCACACACACACACACACACACACACACCCCTCAGCCCCCACGCTCACCCCACGAGCACCTGCACACACACATGCACCAGCCCCCACCACACTCACCCTACGAGCACCTGCACACACACACATGCACCGGCACCCACGCTCACCCCACGAGCGCCTGCACACACACACACACACACACACACACCCCTCAGCCCCCACGCTCACCCCACGAGCACCTGCACACACACATGCACCAGCCCCCACCACACTCACCCTACGAGCACCTGCACACACACACATGCACCGGCACCCACGCTCACCCCACGAGCGCCTGCACACACACACACACACACACACACACCCCTCAGCCCCCACGCTCACCCCACGAGCACCTGCACACACACATGCACCAGCCCCCACCACACTCACCCTACGAGCACCTGCACACACACACATGCACCGGCACCCACGCTCACCCCACGAGCGCCTGCACACACACACACACACACACACACACCCCTCAGCCCCCACGCTCACCCCACGAGCACCTGCACACACACATGCACCAGCCCCCACCACACTCACCCTACGAGCACCTGCACACACACACATGCACCGGCACCCACGCTCACCCCACGAGCGCCTGCACACACACACACACACACACACACACCCCTCAGCCCCCACGCTCACCCCACGAGCACCTGCACACACACATGCACCAGCACCCACCACACTCACCCTACGAGCACCTGCACACACACACATGCACCAGCACCCACGCTCACCCCACGAGTGCCTGCACACACGCACATACACACATGCACCAGCACCCACGCTCACCCTACGAACTCCTGCACACACACACACATACACACACACACGCACCAACACCCATGCTCACCCTACAAGCGCCTGCACACACACACACACACACACACACGTATTGGCACCTATGCTCACCTCATGAGCACCTGCACACACACACACACACACACACACACACACACACACAGCAGCATCACGCTCATCCCACAAGCTCCTGCAGACCCACATGCCCGCATGCACCAGACCCACGCTCACACATACTCCATGAGCACCTGCACACTCGCAAACCTGCATGCACAAGCATCCACACTCACACACACTTAAACGCTCTTACACGTAAGTGTCCCCACACCCTTGCACACTCATGCATGTGCATATGTGCACACACTCCTGTTTGACTTGCAGACCGGCTCTCTCTCCTGCTTTCTGTCCCCATAGCCAAGTTTGGGCTCTTGAGTGTAAAGGGCTCTGGCCTTGTTGGTCCATGGGGTTCTTTTTTTTTTCTTTTTTTTTTTTTTTTTTTTATTAAGTTTTTGCCATTGGGCACGTGAACTTACCAGAGAAAGACAGAAGGAAAGTGAGAAGTCACCCAAGGGGTGATGGCCACACCGCAACCCCTTCTCCAGTCTCCTCTTGGCATTTTGGGCAGGCCTGCATATGCACTCGGTGTCATTTTCAAGTCGCCAAGTTTGGGACTTGACCCACTCCATCAGCCGTGTGGGACCCCCATGACTTAGCCTCCATGCCACCCGCTGGCCCCCAGGGGTTCTTTTCCAGGTTGAAACTGGCGCCCTCCTGTGGCCACGCAGCAGTCAGATGGCTGCGCCCCCGGGTGGACTGGTTCCGTGTCCTTCCTCCCCTGTCCTCAACGTCTCCACGTCACATCTCTGGGTCCCGAGCAGTGTGTCCCCTACGCTGCGATGACCTACACGCAGCCTCCATCCCTGCTGGGCTGGGACCTGCTCGTAACCCCTGCCCCCTGCAGTGGGCACAGCTAGCTTTTCTGGCCTTAAGTTTGCCTTGCCCTGGTCCCTCTGCCAGGAGCTCTTCCCTGAACCGGCCAGACCAGGGGTGACTTTGGACCTCTAGGGCGTGTCTGAGGGTGGGACCCCAGGATGCAGCAGAGCCATGTCCAGGAAGGGGGTGCTGGGGGCCTGTGGGCAGGCATTGTGTGGGTCCTCTCTGCGGAAGCCGCCTCCCTGCCCCAGCTGCTCCGTGGCAGGCAGGAAGCCCAAGCCTGATGTCACCGGGCCAAAGAACAGGCGTCTCTCCTCCCTGCTGGGAAAAAGGAAAAAGCCCGCGCTTGGCAGGAAACCCCTGAACTGCGGAGGAACTCAGGTCTCATGTCCTGGCTGGTTGTTTTTCAAAGGCGGTTCCAGAAGCTTCTCCCCTGAGTCACCCTGTCACGTAAAAAGTCAGGAATTCGTCCCAGTAGATCCCTAAGACCATCCCTGAGACCTCCAGTCCCCTGCCAGCCCCCACAGGACGTGACCCATCAGCCAGGCTGGGAGGTCCTGGCCCTCCAGTGAAAGCTGGGCGTGTCGGGGCCACTGGGTGGGGTGGTGGTTAAGGTGCTGGACTTCCACATGGCTGACTGCGGTTTGAATCCTGGACCTGGCAGCTTGCTCTCTCACTACTCCCCTGCGTCTCCCTCTCTGTCTCTCTCTGGTGAGTACACATGCCCTATAGCACATTTTTAAAAAAAAGTAATAATAACAACAAATAAAGTTAAATAAACAATTAAAAAGGGACCAGCAGTTAGCATAATGGCTATGTCGCTGGACTCCCATGTAGTCGACTGTAGTTCGAGTCCCGGACCCGGTGGCTTAAACTCACGTCGGGCGCGTGTGCGTGCGTGTCCAAGATCCCGAGAGGAGAATGGAGGAGAAGGGATTGCGGCGTGGCCATCTCCCCTGGGGGATAATTTCTCGCTTTCTGTCTCTCTGTCTGTCTGGCGAGTGCACACACCGTATAGCAAAAACCTCTCAAAAAAAAAAAAAAAAGTAAAAAGTAAAATACAACTGGGAGTGTCAGCTTAGCAAAGAGGCACCGCGAGACACTTGGTGTCTCTGTCTCTGTCTGTCCCCCTAGAGACGGATGAATGGGTGGATGTGTATCATTCAGCTCCCAGGGACCCCCTGAGTGGGGAGGAAGATGCAGAGGGTCAGGGTGCATCCCAGAAGCTGCAGGAGTACCGGGAGGAGTGACCTGTCCTGTCTGGGGGAGCCAGGGAGGGCATCCCACAGACCGGGCGTGTGAGTCAGACCCCAAGGTGCAAAGCCTTTCCCTCTGGGGACAGGAATGGTCACGTGTGCTGCAGAATCTCAGACCACGTAACCCCCGTTCTCTTTGGCCATGGCTGGCTTCCGTCTCTACTGACACCCCGCCTCTTTGAGTTTCAGCCTGCAGCTCCCGTCTCTGCACGCTCCCTCCCTCTGCACCCTGCGGGCCCCTGCTCACGCTTCAGCTCTGTCCTGTGACATTCAAAGCCACCTGTCAAGTCTCACTGATCCGAATCGTTCCTGGGGGCCATTCTTGGGGGTCATCCTCTCTTCTCTCTCTGGTTTCTCCCTGGCTGTCCCCTGTGGGCCCCAGGCCCCCACCTCTTGCAGCTCCATCGCCTGCTCCCTAAACCTCTCATCCTCGAAGAACCTGAGACTCAGCATGGAAACAGCCCATTCCCCATTCCCTGGCCCACACCCACAGCTGTTAGGTAACTGCACTGTCCGGGCTGGCCCTGTAGCCCAGTGGTTAAGCACTATGCGTTGGGAGCCAGATCCCACCTGGCCACCTGCAGTTCAAATCTCGGCCCTAGAAGCTTGAAAAGCATGCCAGGTGCATGTGTGTGCATGCACAAGACCCCGATGGGAGGGGGGTGGAGGAAGGGGCGGCAGCACGACCACACCCTACTGGGGGGCTCCCGTGCACTCACTCTCTCTCACATTCTCTCTCTCTGGCAAGTGCACGCACACTCTGGGAATTAAAAAAAAATTAGCTGTGGGAACCAGCAGTTGGCGAAATGGCCATGTCGCTGGACTCCCATGTAGTCGACCGCGGTTCGCATCCTGGACCCGGTGGCTTAGAACTCACGCCGGGCGCGTGTGCGTGCGTGCCCAAGATCCCGAGAGGAGAATGGAGGAGAAGGGATTGCAGTGTGGCCATCCCTCCTGGGGGGTGATTTCTTGCTTTCTATCTCTCTGTCTCTCTCTGTCTGGCGAGCGCATGCGCCCTATAGCAAAAACCTCTCAAAAAAAAAAAAAAAAATTAGTTGCACCAGGGCTGGAGCGCGTGCATCTGTGCCCAGGTGTCTGCCCTGGCCCCTTTCCCTCTCCTTAGAACCCACCATATCAAGTAAAGTTCTCACCCTCTTAATACCTTCACAACAAAATCTCGACACATGAATTTTGGTGGACCATCCGTACCATCGCTGCCCCCATCCACCAGTTGCTCAGAACAGAATCTCTGAGGCTGTCCCTGTTCCTCCTCTCCCCCAGCTTCCCCCATATCAGCGCCCCCCTCCCCCCGATATCACTCTGTCCTGTCCTCTCCCGTCTGTCACCACCACCCCTTGCCACTCACTCCTCATCCTCTGTCCTCTGGACTGGGGTCACCGCCCCCCACCAGCGTCTACTCTGTGCTCAGGTCAGAGGTCTCCGTCCGGTTGTGCCACGTCCCACGTCAGAACAGACCGGCCAGTGGCTCCCTGTTGCCGTGAAGCCTGGCTCACCCCCTGTTCCCCTGGCCCCTGTACCCCGCCGCCCCAATGACCCGATCTCTCCAGGGACCTCGTGAGCTGCCAGCCCCCGGGCCGCGCGCTCCCTGGGCCACCTTCCTGGGGCGGCTGTACCGCAGCACCGCAGACCTGGCAGCTTGGACAGCGGCGGTCATGGTCCCACTGTCCTGAGGACTACAGGTCCTGGGTCAAGGTGTCAGCAGGGCCGGTCCCCCCGGTGGTTTGTGATCAGTCCTTCACTTGTGGGCTTCACCCGGGTCTCTGCCTCAAGTTCCCATGGCATTCTCCCCGTGGGCGTGCCTGTCCAGATTTCTTCCCTTGATAAAAGTTAATTGTTGAAGGGGCTGGCAGGTGGTGTGGTGGTTAGGGCGCTGGACTCCCACATGGTTGACCATGGTTCGAGTCCTAGACTTGGAGGCTCGCTCGCTCGCTCTCTTCCCCTTTCCCTCCCTCCTTCCCTGTCCCTGTTGCTTTTTTGGACAAATTTAAATAAATCAAGTAAGATAAAAATAATTCTTTAAAAAAAAAAAAAAGGTTTTAATGGTTGGTGCCAGCAGATGGCGTAGTGGTTACGTCACTGACTCCCACATGGCCGACTGTGCTGTGAGTCCCTGACCCAGTGGCTTGAAAATCACGCCAGGCACGCGTGCCCGAGATCCCGGGAAAAGAAAGGATTGAGGAGGTGCTTTCTCACTTTCCCTCTCGGTGTCTCTGTCTCTGTCTGTCTCCTCTAACAGAGACGCCCTCCTGCTGTTAGTGCGACGCAGTCCGTCTTACCTATTCTGTCTACAGCGACCCTACTCCAGATGAGGTCTGAGGTTCTGGGAGCCAGGGCCTCAGTGCATGAATTTGAGGGGCCACAGTTCAATGCACAGTGCTCCCCAAGCCCTGGAGACTGTAGGCATGGGTGACCCCGCTCCCCTCACCACTCCAGCCCCCCCGTGGCACATGGAAGGGGAACCGTCATCGGCTTGGATGGCAGGTGGTCTGCCTGGCCACCGAGGCCCAGGACACAGCTCACACACCTCTGTGACCCCCCCCTTCCTCCTCCCAGCCTGGTGCACGTTCAGCCCAGGCAGCTCCCCATGGACGGGTCACTTGAACGTCCATCCCAATTCCCAAGGACAGGGTCACCCGGCCGCAGGGTATGAGCCACCAGCCACCCTGGAGAGGCCTCCCCGAGTGTGTGGGGAGCTGAGGTCTCTGTGGGGAACACTGGGGCCGGCAGCCAGGGCCACGAAGCCAGGCGTGGGCTCGCTGGGGCGCGGCCCTGGCCTCACCTCGGTTCGATTCCCATCCGCAGGAACGCTCCGCCACCGCTGGCTGCGTCTCTGGCCCACGCGGCCGTGTCTCAGCTGCTGCAGACGGACCTCTCTGAATTCAGGAAGCTGCCCAGGCCGGAGGAGGACGAGGAGGAGGAGGAAGAAGAAGAGAAGACCCCTGTGACCCGTGAGTTCTCTTTCGTCTCAGGTGGCCCTGGGCCCGCGTCGCAGGCCACAGACCAAGGGTGAATCTGGGGAGCGCCCTGAGCAGGGCCATGGCAGGCGGCCGAGGCGAAGCCAGAGGAAGTGCGACACGCCGGAAGGTGGCGCCCAGTCGGTGCAGATCGGTGCCGACCCGCGAGCTGGGCGTGCAGGGCCGGCCGTGGTGGTGCAGCTGCAGCACACGCTCCACAGAGCCGGCTCCGGGTGGAAGTGGGGTTCAGTCCCCAGGAGCCCCTCGCTGGCCACAGGCATGTCTGCCATCCCCTCCCCCCCTACGTCTCAAGTGTAGCGGTTACATCGCTGGACCTCCCACGTGATTGACCGCGGTTCAAGTTGCTGACCCAGTGACTTGAAAATTATGGTGGGCCGGGGACCAGCAGTTAGCGTAATGGCTATGTCGCTGGACTCCCACGTAGTCGACCGCGGTTCGCATCCTGGACCCGGTG
>NW_006159454.1:964635-966315 GCF_000334495.1 Tupaia belangeri chinensis | reverse complement strand
AGAGGAGAATGGAGGAGAAGGGATTGCAGCGTGACCATCCCCCCTGGGGGGTGATTTCTCGCTTTCTGTCTCTCTGTCTCTCTCTGTCTGTCTGGCGAGCGCACGTGCCCTATAGCAGAAACCTCTCCAAAAAAAAAAAATTATGGTGGGCACACCTGCATTCATGCCCAAGATCCCAGGAGGAGAAAGGACTGCAGCGTGGCCATCCCCCTGTGGGCTGATTTCTCACTTTCCCTCTTGCTGTCTCTGTCTCTTTCTGTCCAGAGAGTGCATGTTCCCTAAGGCATGCACCTACGCCCCAAATCCCCGGAGGGTAGTAGAGAAGGGATAGCAGCGTTGCCACCCCCTCAGGGGGTGATCTCTCACTTTCTCTCTGTCTCTCTCCAGCAAGTGCACACGCCCGATAACAAAACTAAAAATAAATCAATAAAAAGAGACAGAGAGGGCATCTAGAGGGGGCCAGCACCCCGTCTTGGCTCAAGTGTCAGCAGCCCAGGAAGCCAACGATGCTTCTGCCACTTCGTACACAAGGGTACCACAGTCAGCGCCAAGTTGAGGTGTCCTTGCCGACCCCCCTCGTGTTCCTGGGCGCTGGCGTGCCTCTGCGGTGACCTGCCACTGTGTCAGGGGTGGGGAGGCAGCGTGGTCCAGGTGGTAGGAGACTTGGAGCTCGGGCCCCTCACCTCCACTGACCTGAGTCAGGACCCCATTAGGAAGCAGTGATGTAAGCTTCATGGGGAGGTTCTCATGGAAGCTTGTCACTCACTCCTGGGACAGCCAGCAGCACAGCACAGTCTAGGGGCAGTACCCAGGAACAGAGAGCCAAGCATCAGATTTGACAGAGAATCTAATCATAAGAGATGTACTCTTGGGACTAGCAGATGGCGTAATGGTTACGGCACTGGGCTCCTACATAGTTGACTGCGGTTCGGGTCCCAGGTCCGGCAGCTTAAAACTCAAGCGAAGGGGACCAGCAGTTAGCGTAATGGCTACGTCACTGGACTCCCACGTAGTCAACCATGGTTCGAGTCCCGGACTCGGTGTCTTAAAACTCAAACTGGGCACATGTGTGTGCGTGCCCAAGATCCCGAGAGGAGAATGGAGGAGAAGGGATTGCGGTGTGCCCATCCCCCCCGGGGGGGTGATTTCTCGCTTTCCGTCTCTCTGTCTCTCTGTCTTTCTGGTGAGCGCACGTACCCTATAGCAAAAACCTCTCCAAAAATAAAAAAAAGGAAGAAAAGAAAAAAGAAAGAAACAGAGGCTGTCTCTCTCTCTGTCTCTCCAGTGAGCACGCGCACCCAATAGCAAAAATCTCTGGACAGCAACCATCAAAAAGTCGGTGTTCTTCATGGCTCTCTTTCAGTTTCCTAGTAGTTCCCTTTTGTCATCTTTCACCAAAGTGTTGGCCGATGTCAGGTTAGAAGCACATGGAGTGCGGCCAGCCCCTGGCGTGGAGGTGAATGTAGCTGTATCCCACACGGCTGATGGAACAGTTCGAGTCCCAGACCCAGTGGTTTGCAAAACACACCAGGCCCGGGAACCAGCAGTTAGCGTAATGGCTATGTCGCTGGACTCCCACGTAGTCAACTGCGGTTCGAGTCCCGGACCCGGTGGCTTAAAACTCACGCCGGGCGCGTGTGCGTGCGTGCCCAAGATCCCGAGAGGAGAACGGAGGAGAAG
>NW_006159454.1:954147-964233 GCF_000334495.1 Tupaia belangeri chinensis | reverse complement strand
AGGCTGCAGGGGAGCTGGGAGGAGGGCCTCAGGAGGGCCAGTGCAGCAGCTCGCTGCAGGAACGCCCCTCATGGCTGGAAATTCACCCAGAAAGGCCAACCCGGCCCCAAGAATCCCCGTGGATTTTCCCTTCTTTGCCATGAACTTTCCGTTGTGCTTTTCAACATCAGCGCATGGTTGAGGGAAAATCGTGAACAGGATGGGGTGGGGAGTGAGAACACGCAGCCGCAGCCACTGACATCAGGAGGCGCCCGGCCATCCTGGTTGTGGTCCCAGCCCTTCTTTCTCCCTGGAGCACAGCCTCGCCTTCCGCCTGGCAACAGCTGTCCCCCGTGACAGGCAGCCATATTGTTCTCTGCACAGCCAGCTGGCTTCCTGCCGGTGGCAGCTGCTGCTGCTCAGCTCTGCGGCCCCACAAAGGCAGGGGGCCCCCACCTCCGCGCCCAGCCCAGCCCAGCCCAGCCTGGGCGGTGTCTTGGCGGGTCCAGGCGGTAGACAGCGCCACCTGCTGGTGGGAAGGAACACTGCAGGGTGACCGCAGCTGAGCTCTGCACCTGGGCTAACGACCTGCGAAGGCGGTGGGGGCGCAGCCAGAGGAAGTGGCAGAGGTCCCAGCTCAACGCTGTGCCTCCCGCAGGTCTGAGCTAGCGGCCTTGATCATGCCCTCTCTGTCATGGGAGCGGAATGTCGCTTAGTAACAAAGTCAGCCATCCCCAATCAGCGCCCAAGGGCAGAGGTGTGACTGAAATCTCTCATGGCTACCAGCGGGCCCTCCCCAGTCATCCTCATCTAAGCCACCCTTGGGGCGGTCCCGAAGCCACCAGGACTCCACCCTTGGCATGAGCGCTCCTGTGCACGGTCCCCGTTTGTAATGCCTCTGCGTGAGCAGATGTTCAAGTCCAGACACTTCATGGAAACGTGAAGTTACGCAGCGCCTAACCGAAGGCCCCGTGGGCAGCAGAGTGTCAGGACGGGGCAGAGCCAGGAGCATGCAGTTTCCTGAGCGCAGCCGTCTGCCGAGCAGTAAAAGAAGCAGGCAGGGACGCCAGCGGGCGGCGTGCTGGTTAGTGCAGCTGGATCGCACGCACATGACTGACCGCACAGTTCAAGTCCTGGACCCGGAAGCCTGAAGCAGTGCCAGCTGCATGTGTGTGTGTGCCCCAAGTCCCGAGAGGAGAAAGGGATCGCGGCCTGGCCATCTCCTCTGGGAGTTGACTTCTCACTTCTCTCTCTGTCTCTGTGTTTCTCTCTGACAAGCGCACACACCCTATAGCAAACAAACAAAAACAGAAGAGAACAGGGCCAGCAGGTGGCATGGTGGGTAAGGCGCCGGACTCCCACATGGCTGGCCATGGTTCTAGTCCTGGATCTGGTGACTTGCTTTCTCACTTGCCCTTCCTCCCTCTCTCTCTCTCCCCTTTTCTGTCTCTCTCTCTCGTAAGTGTGCATGCCTTGTAGCAACTTAAATAATAAGGTGTAATGGTTATGTTGCTGGACTCCCATGTAGTCTACTGCAGTTCAAGTCCCATACCCAGTGGCTTAAAACTCACACTTGGGGCCAATTGACCATGGTTCAAGTCCCAGACCCCATGGCTTAAACTCATGCTGGGTGTGTGAGCGTGCGTGCCCAAGATCCCGAGAGGAGAATGGAGGAGAAGGGATTGTGGCGTGGCCATCCCCCCTGGGGGGTGATTTCTCGCTTTCTGTCTCTGTCTCTGGCGAGTACACATGCCCTATAGCAAAAACCTCTCAAAAAACAAACACAAAAAACTCACACTTGACGTGTGTGTGTGCATGCCCAAAATCCCAAGAGGAGAACGGAGGAGACGGCCATCCCATGCTGCATGACCATCCCCCCGGGGGGTGATCTCTCCCTTTCTGTCTCTCCATCAAGTACATGTGCCCTATAACAAAAAGTCTCTCTCAAAAAAGAAAAAAAAAAAAAGATAAATAAAATTAAATAAATAATTCTTAAAACATGTACACGAGAGAGTAGGGGAGGCAGCATGCGGGGACTGGCCGAGTGGGGGATCTGCTGGGCCTAACGCAGACCTGCCTTCCTGAGCTGGGCCTTCCCACAGCCGTTCTCGGACCTTCTGCCCCCACATCCTTTGACCTGGTCATGCCAGTCCCCATTGTTTTCTTTCTTTCTTTTTAAGAATTATGTTGTTTATTTATTTATTTATGTATTTGACCAGAGAGCAAGAGAGGGAAAGTGAGAAAGCAAGCCACCAGGTCCAGGACTCAAACCACAGTCGGCCATGTGGGAGTCCAGCGCCTTAACCACCATGCCACCTGCTGCCGCCCTTCCCCCCACCCATTGTTTTCAAGTGCTTGAATGGCCCCTGTCCCAAGTGTGGTCCCACCCCTTGCCTCAATGCAGGGGCTCCCCATGGCCTTCTTTCCCCTCACAGCGACAACTCTCCTAGGGCAGGAGCCCTTCCCCACGGCCCTCGGGGGTAGCCTGCAGCCTTCCTATGCTGCCCTGTTTTCGGTTGCTGGACCCTGAGCCCTCCTGGCCTTGGTGCCTGGCCTGGCTCACTGACCTGCCATGTGGGTCTGGGCCTGTGGGAGCCCTGGGGCGGGGGCAGGATGTGCATTGAAATAAGGTGGGTCCTGAAGGTGCAGCCCCTGCAGTCTCCCTCGAACCTGCGCCTTGTTGATCTTTCTATGTAGAAGCCAGGCGCTTTTGTTTTTCCTTAATTTTATTCATTGTCATTTTTATTTTATTTTATTTTTTATTTTGAAGTTGACCAGAGAGAGACAGAGAAGGAAAGTGAGAAAGCAAACTGCCAGGTCTGGGACCCGAACCTCCGTCAGCCATGTGGGAGTCCAGTCGCCTTAACCACTACGCCACCTGCTGGTTCCAGAAGCCAGACTTGACTTTTCTTTTCTTTTCTTTTTTTTTTTTTTGTTTTTTTGAAGCCAGGCTTTTCAATGAGTGCTAGGACATGTTATTTATTACTATGTAACAAATTACGCCCAAATTTAGCAGCTTAAATCCAGAGACATTACTCCCCCCAGTTTCCGTGGGTCTGGAGTTTGGGAGCACCTTGGGTGTGGTACCCTGGTTGTGGCCCTACAGACACCAACTACGCTGGGGAGACCCCCTTCCGGGATGGGCCAGCCACGGCCTGGGCAGGGGGCTCAGTTCCCTTTCCTGTGGATTCTGTGTGCTGCTGGACCGTTCTCTCAGACACAGACATCTGACATCCGGCTTCCTCAGACCAAGCGATTCACAAGAGAGAGAAAGTGAGAGGGGGCGGGGCCAGCAGGTGGTGTGGTGGTTAAAGGTGCTCAACTCCCATATGCCCGACCACGGTTCGAGTCCCAGAACTGGTAGCTTGTTTTCTCACTTTCCCCTCTCTCTTTCTGTCACTCTGTCCCTCTCTGGTCAAATTTAAATTAATTAAATAAGTAAGTAAATAAGTAAAATAAAAGTAATTTTTTTGAGAGGTTTTTGCTATAGGGTGCGTGCACTCGCCAGAAAGACAGAGAGAGAGAAACACAGAGTCAGAAAGTGAGAAATCACCCCCCAGGGGAGATGACCACACCGCAATCCCTTCTCCTCCATTCTCCTCTCTGGATCTTGGGCACGCACTCATAAGTGCCAGTGTGAGTTTAAGCCACTGGTTCTGGGACTCATGCCACGGTCAACTACATGGAAGTCCAGCGACGTAGCCATTTTGCCATCTGCTGGTCTCAATAAAAATTGTTCTTTTTTGGGAACCAGCAGTTAGCGTAATGGCTATGTCGCTGGACTCCCACGTAGTCAACTGCGGTTCGCGTCCCGGACCCGGTGGCTTAAAACTCACACCGGGCGCATGTGCGTGCGTGCCCAAGATCCAGAGAGGAGAATGGAGGAGAAGGGATTGCGGCGTGACCATCCCCCCTGGGGGGTGATTTCTCGCTTTCTCTCTCTATGTCTCTCTGTCTGTCTGGCGAGCGCACGCGCCCTACAGTGAAAATCTCTCCAAAAAAAAAAAATTGTTCTTTTTAAAAAAAATGAATTTATTGATTGATTTTTAATTTGATCAGAGAGGGACGGAGTATAAGACAGAGAGTGAAAGCAAGCCACCAGATCTGGGACTCGAACCACTGTCAGCCATGTGGGAGTCCAGCACCCTTAACTACCACGCCACCTGCTGGTCCCAAAATAATTCTTAAAGAAAGAAAGAAAGAGAGAGAGAGAGGGAGAGAGCGCACACGCCGTACACAAACCCAACATGGAGACCGCCTTGGTCTTTCCATACCACATCTGAAGCCAGACCTGGTCCCTTCCACCTCATTCATTCATGCTTTCTTTTTTAAGCGAATTCATTAATTTCTCCCGAGACAGATAGACAAGCCCCCCAACAGGGTCTTGATGCCACCATCTCCCTCCCGTGTCAGCAAGCCTGGCTCACGACACGTGCACACCCCGTGTGTACAAGGAGATCCCAGACAGCTCAGGGCCTTCCCCGCGTGGGCTCAGTTGCCTTATCACCATGCTACGGCCTGGCCCAGTGGGACTTTTACAGCCATCACACAGGGACCAGCAGGTGGTGTGGTGGCTAAAGTGCTGGACTCCCACATGGCCGACCACAGTTCTAGTCCTGGTCCCAGAGGCTTGAAACTCCCACCAGGCATATGTGCGTGTATGCCCAAACTCCTGAGAGGAGAGTGGAGGAGAAGGATTGCGGTGTGGCCATCCTTCCTGGGGGGTGATTTCTCATTTTCTCTCTCTGTGTCTGTCTGTCCAGTGAGTGTTCACACCCTATAGCAAAAATCTCTCTCTCTAAAAAAAAAAAAGAATTAATGACACAGGGCTAACCCTTGTAACAGAACGATATTTAAAAAGCATACTTGGGCCAGCTCAAGGCCCAGTTGTTAAGCTGGCTGGATCCCATATGGCTGACCATGCAGTTTGAGTCCTGGACCTGGCGGTTTGGAAAATACACTGGGCATGTCTGTATGCATGCTCAAAATCCCAGTGGGGGAGAGGGGATCGTGGTGGGACCTTGCCCCGTGGGAGGGGACAAAGAGCTTTCTTTTTCTATCTCTGTCTCTGGCAAGGGCGTCCCTCTTCTCCCAATTAAAACAATATATATATCCAAACCAGAATCTTTTGTTTTATTTTTTAGTGAAAGGAAAGGGTAGTTTGCTAAGTAAAAATATAAGTACACTCCTGAGAGAGAGGAACAGGCCTGAGCAGACAGAAAAAGAGTGGGTCAAAAGGCCCAAACCAAATTTTTGCTTTTTAAAAAATTTGACCAGAGGGAGAGAAAAGAGAATTGAGAAAGTAAGTGCCCAGCTCCAGGACTTGAACCGTGGTAGGCCATTTGGGAGTCCAGTGCCTTAACCACTATGCCACATGCCGACCCCACCAAACCAGATTCTTTTTTTTTTGTTTTTTTTTTTTTTTAAGAATTATTTTATTTTAAAACGGATCCATGTGTTCACCACAGAGAGAGACATAGAGACAGAAAGTGAGAAATTAGCTCTCAGGGAGGATGGCCACACCACAATCCTTTCTTCATTCTTCTCTCAGGATGTTTGGCATACACACACATGTGCCCAACATGAGTTTAAGTCACTGGGTCCAGGACTCGAACTGTAGTTGACTACATGGGAGTCCAGTGACATCACCAGTGCTTTAAGAAAAGTTCCTTAGCATTTCTTTGATTTAAGTTAAAACTGGTTTTCTTAATAGTACCATATGAACTTACCATTGAAAGTAGTTAGATCATTTAAGAAATTGTGTGATCAATACAATGTGGGTGCAAAAGGAATGGAAGACAATTGTAGACAACAGAGACAGTGGGAGAAGAGGGTGGGTAAGGACGGAGGGTCAGAAAAGGGGTAAAAATTCTAGGAACTATAAATGGAAAATTTGGGATAATAATATGCATGATTAAGTCACTATGCAGTATATTCTGGATGGGAAATCACATTTTGTATGCTGTGATGATGCTTAAGGAAAGAATGTAAATTAAGTTACAAAAAAAAGAAAAGTTTCAGAAAAAAAAATCCATAGAAAAAAATCTTTCTAAAAAAAACAAACAAACAACATAGGGGCCAGCAGATAGTGTGGTGGTTAAGGTTGCTGGACTCCCACATGGCTGACTGCGGTTCGAGTCTTGGACTGGGCAGCTTGCTTTCTCACTCTCTCTCTCTCTCTCTCTCTCACTCTCTCACTCTCTCACTCTCTCACTCTGTCTCTCTCTGGTCAAAATTAAGTAAATAAATAATGTTAAATAAAATAATTCCTTTAAAAAAAATAGTCAAAGTATAGACCAGTTCCATCGCCAGATCCCACCCAGATCCCACATGGCTGACTGCAGTTCGAATCCTGACTTGAAAAACATGCCATGCACATACGTGTGCATGCCTCCAATTCCGACGGGATGGAGAAGCAGATAAGGGATTGCAGTGTAACCATGCCCTCTGGCAATTAAAAAAATGCATATAAATTGGGACCAGCAGGTGGCATGGTGATTAAGGTGCTGAACCCACATGTCAGATCGTGGTCCTAGTCCTGGACTTGGTAGCTTACTTTCTCACTTTCCCTCTCTGTATCTCTCTGTCTCTCTCTGATCAAATTAAAAAAATAATCATGATGAATAAAATCCAATAATTCTTTTTTTTTTTTTTAAGAGAGAGATTTTTGCTACAGGGCACATGCACTCGCCGGAGAGACAGAAAGTAAGAAATCACCCTCCCGGGGGGATGGTCATCTCCTCTCGGGTTCTTGGGCACATATGCCTGGTGTGAGTTTTAAGTTGCCACGCCACCTGCTGGCCCCAGAAAATCTTTTTTAATAATAATAATAATAATAATAATTCTTTTTTATTTTTTCACTTTTTTTTTTTGGAGAGGTTTTTGCGATAGGGCGTGTGCGCTTGCCAGAAAGACAGTGAGAGACAGAAACAGAAAGCAAGAAATCAACCCCCATTTTTTTTTTTTTTTTTTTTTTGAAGTTTGGCTATAAGGTACATGTGTGTGCCAGAGAGACAGGGAGAGGGTGAGTGAAAGGCAAGAAGAGGGAAACTGAGAAATCAACCCCTGGGGGGATGGCCACACCATAACCCCTTCTCTGTTCTCTCCAGATTTGGGGCATGCATGCACACGCTCTTGGCATCATTTTTGAACCACCAGATCTGGGACTTGAACAGTCCTAGTCGGCCATGTGGGACCCAGCCACTGACTGGCCCAAGATGGGTCCTTTAGACAGGGTCTCCCAGTGCCGTGACCCTCCTGCCTCAGCCTCCAGTTAGGGTCATAGGCACATACAACCACACCCAGAGTGTGCAAGGTAGCCTGGGAACCAAACTCGGGCCTCCCACGTGGCTCCCAGCTTCCCGAGTAGCCGTGTGCTCCCTGTGCTGCACCATGGCTGGCCCCAGCCCAGACATGTCCGTCCGCTGATGACAGGCCACCATGCATGGTTTATGAGGTCGGTGTGCTCAGAGTACCTGGGGGGTGACCGGCTGGTGGAGCCTGTGCGACTAGTCGTGGGGTGTCTGGGTAACCGGGTGCTGGGGAGCAGGGGAAGCTGGGGGAGAGCCAGCAGAGTCCCAGCTGGCCCGGTCGGCCGGGTCTCCCTTACAAATCCTTCATGGGCCCATCAGTGCTAGATGCCAAAGCCTTGGCGCGGAGTTTCTTTAACCACCTCTGGGAAGTGTGCAGCCAGTGGCAGAAGCAGGTGCCACGAGCAGCCCGGGCCCCCCAGCGGCAGTGGCTGGTCTCCACCCACGCCATCCGGAACACCCGTCGCAAGATGGAGGACCGGCATGTGTCTCTTCCCGCCTTCAACCAGCTCTTCGGCCTGTCGGTGAGCACTCCCTCCGGGGCCCGGGGCAGGCGGGCAGTATCCTGCAGCGGAGGGGGGGGGGGAGGGTGCGGGGCCATTTTTGTGGGGGGGGGAGGGTGCTGGCCACCCAGGTGCCCATCAAAGCTTGCCAGCCGGCAGCTCAGAGCCAGGCAGCCTCAGAACACTTCCTGGGGGGTCTGCAAGGCACATTGTCATCCTGGTGCCTCTGGGCCATGGCAGCTGCTGGTCACCTTGCTTTCCCAGCGAGGGACGGAAGGAAGGCAGCGGGCTGTTAGGAAGGGACACGTTCACCTGTCCCATGGCAGCTGAGCCCCGACGCCTCTCACTGAGTCGCAGGGAGCGACTCAGTCCAGACAGGGAAACTGAGGTTCCACACCTCCCAGCTCACCAGTGGCCAAGCCAGGCTGCCCTGTCCGAGGGCGAGGGCCTTCCCCGTCCCCACCCGGTCAGCCCCTGGCTCCGCTCTCCCGACCAGAGCTCCAACTGGGGGGTCCAGATCCGGGCAGGGATGAGACGGGCAGGGCTGTGACTCTCGCGGCGTGGCTCCCAGGACCCTGTGGACCGCGCCTACTTTGCCGTGTTTGATGGTCACGGAGGAGTGGACGCCGCCAGGTATGCCTCCGTCCACGTGCACGCCAACGCCGCCCGCCAGCCAGAGCTGCTGATGGACCCCGCGGGGGCGCTCAGAGAAGCCTTCCGGCACACCGACGAGATGTTTCTCCGCAAAGCCAAGCGAGAGGTGAGAGCTGCAACCGGATGCTAGTGCGGCTTGCAGGCTGGTAGCTGTCAGCATCGCGGGCCCCTGTCTCTGGGGAGAAGGGACCGAAGTGGGCGGTGATGCTGGAAGGCCCCGCCTGGGTGCAGTGGCCGTCCTGTCACCTCATTCTTCCAGTCAGGGCCAGGTGGCGGGGCCATGGGAGGAGGTGCTCATTTGTCATTTGAATGGACTGGGGGGACGCCCGGCCAGGCCTTCTCCGTGGCCTCCAGGGGAAGCCGGGTCGAGGCAGGAAGGCAGGCCTCAGCAACCATAAGATTGAGTCGTTGACAGAACCTCAGTGGGCTCTGCGCTACAGGGGTGGTCCCCAGCCCCTGGCCCAAGGCCCCCCAGGGCTGGGGGGAGTGTTGGCCCTGGGGGTTGAGGAAGGTGTTCAGTATGCTCCCCACCTCCCCTGGCTCTTCTGAGCAGGCTCTCAGCAGCTGCTAGAGAGGCACAGCCCCCTGTGGGGGTGACTCGGGCCCCTCGCGTGGAGCCTACCCACACCGAACCTTCCTGCAGAATCTCATCGGGGCCGCCCACCTGGCCCGTGAGGTGGATACTAATACTGTGCCCAGTTTAGACGTTGGGAACCGAGGCTCAGTGTGTAAATGACCTGCCCGCAGTGAGGAGACAGTGGGGGAGAGGCGGTCTTCATGGGTCTGACACAGACCTCATTGAAAATCAGCAGAAATAGGCTTCGTCCCCCCCAGCAGAAAATAGTGCAGTGTCCAGGCCAGCCTCGTGGCCTAGTGGTTAAGGGAACTGGATCCACAGAGCCGACCACAGTTCGAATCCCAATCCCAGCTTGAAAAACACGCTAGGCATGTGTGCATGTGTACCCCAAATCCCAGCAGAGTAGAGAAACCGAGAGATTGTGGCGTGACCATACCTCATTGGAGGGGTGCCTTCTCGCTCTCTCTCTCCTTCTCTCCCCATCTCTCTCTTTCTCTCTCTCTGGTGAGTGTTCTAGCAGATTTGAAAAATAAAATCAGGGACCAGTAGTTAGCATAATGGCTATGTCACTGGACTCCCAGGTAGTCAACAAGGTTCAAGTCCCAGACCTGGCAGCTTAGTGAAAAACACGCTAGGCATGTGTGCATGTGTACCCCAAATCCCAGCAGAATGGAGAAACGGAGAAGAGATTGTGGCGTGACCATACCTCATTGGAGGGGTGCCTTCTCTCCCTATCCCTCCCTTCCTCTCTCTCCTTCTCTCTCCATCTCTCTCTCTCTCTCTAGTGAGTGTTCTAGCAGATTTGAAAAATAAAGTCAGGGACCAGCAGTTGGCGTAATGGCTATGTCACTGGACTCCCATGTAGTTGACAGCGGTTCAAGTCCCAGACCTGGTGGCTAAGACTCATGCCGGGCATGTGTGCATGCGTGCCTAAGATCCTGAGAGGAAAGTTGAGGAGCTGGGATTGCGGCATGGCCATCTTCCCTGGGGGGTGATTTCTCACTTTCTGTCTCTCTGTCTCTGTCTTTCTGGCGAGTGCACACACTCTATAGCAAAAACCTCT
>NW_006159454.1:949708-953832 GCF_000334495.1 Tupaia belangeri chinensis | reverse complement strand
GAAAAGAGTACACTATCTAAATCTATAAAGAGGAGAACCCAGTGGAGAGTAATGCCCTGTGAGCCCTCCCCTCTGCCACTTTCACCCCCAGGAGGCAAAGAAAGTCTCTGAGCCCAGGGCCGCCTCTTTGGAGCAAAGGAAGGATTCTCTGAAACATATTTCTTTCCTTAAATGTTCAAGTTTATTTCTTATAAGAGAAAGAGACAGTGAAAGAGACTGAAAAAGACAGCTCCCCCTACAGGATCTTGTACCATGATCCACCCCCGGCCTCAGCCAGGTCTGGAGCGTGAGCACCCAGAGTTCCCAGACCTCAGGCCTCCCGTCGGGTCAGCCTTGGAGTCTGAGGCTCGTTACCACCGTACCACTATCTGCCTGATGTTATTTTCTTTTTTAATAATTATTTAACTTTCTCTCTCCTTTCCTTCCTTTCTCTTTCTTTTTATTTTCTTTAGAGGTTTTTGCTATAGGGCACGTGCACTCACCAGAAAGAGAGAGACAGAGACAGAAAGCAAGAAATCACCCCCCAGGGGGATGGCCACGCCACAATCCCTTCTCCTCCATTCTCCTCTCGGGATCTTGGGCATGCACGCACACGCGCCCAGCATGAGTTAAGCCACCGGGTCCAGGACTCGAACTGCAGTCGACGACATGGGAGTCCAGCGACAGCCATTATGCCATCTGCTGGTCCCACCTCTTTCTTTCTTTCTTAGGTCTGGGAATCAAACCATGGTCGGCCATGTGGGAGTCCAGCGCCCTTAACCACGGCGCCACCTGCCGGCCCTTATTATTTTCTTTTCTTTTTAAGATATAAAGATGCAGGGGTCAGCAGGTGGTGTGGTGGTTAAGGCGCTGGATACTCCCATGTGGCCGATCACGGTTCGAGTCCTGGACCTGGTGGCTTTGCTTTCTCACTTTTCTTCTCTCTCTCTCTCTGTCTCTCACTAGTTGAATTAAAATAAATGAATGAATAAATAAAATTAAGAAAATACGTGTGCGTGTGTGTATACGTGTATACACACATGTGTATACACACTCATGCATCTCGCACCACACCAGCAGACAGAGTCATCCCCCCAAATGCGGCCTCCTGCCCTCTGGTCCCCCCTGGCCCTCCTCCAGACAGCCACTCGCCCCCTCCCTGCTGTCACAGGTGAGCGCGTCCCCAGGGTCGGCCGGCCCTCCTTGCACACAGCAGTGGGTGCGCTGTCCCCCGTGCCGCTGCCACTCGGCGTCTCCTCCTCCTCCACGCTATGCATTGCTCAGCGGCGGCTCGTTCTGGACCAGCGAGTGCCCGCACTGCAGGCGCCTGGCCTGGCCTGGCCTCCGGCCCTCCCTCACGGCCCCCTCTCCCCGCAGCGGCTGCAGAGCGGCACCACGGGTGTATGCGTGCTCATCTCAGGGACGACCCTGCACGTCGCCTGGCTCGGGGACTCCCAGGTCATCCTCGTGCAGCAGGGGCAGGTGGTCAAGCTGATGGAGCCCCACAGGCCTGAGCGAGAGGTAAGGGGGTCCCTCCATCTCCCGGCTCGGCCCCCGCCCCGCGTACTGGGCTCACGGCGGGGGTGCAGAGAAGCAGAATTTGAGAGACCCCGGCTGGGTGTGACTGGGGCAGATGGGGATGTGCAAGGGGTCCCGGAAACTCCTAATGTCCCCAGAGGGAGGGTACCCCGCCTGAGGCGTGACCAGGGGCAAGCTGGGCCCTCTGCCCCTGTAGGCAGCCCGGGAGGTGGGGTCAGCGGGACCAGGCTCAGTCCTGTCACTCACGCGGACAAGGAGTGGCTGACCGTGGGCTGTGGCCGTGAAGGTGACGTGACGTTCCTGCTCAGACCACTTGTCACAAGTGTCTGCGTCTCCTGAGTCAGAAAGCCAGCACTGAGATACCAAGGGGTGCCTGTTTGCCCCGACCCCGAACCCCACTTTGCCCACACACCGCTCCACACTGCCTTTTCCTCACCTGTGCACCCGGCGGGCCATCCCCCGTCCACACCTAAAGCGCCATGCTGTCTTGGGACTGTGTGGCCACCCCTGGCGATGGGTGCTCTGATCATTCCGGCCTTTCAGTGCTGAAAAACACATGGCGAGGGACCAGCAGTTAGCGTAATGGCTACGCCCCTGGACTCCCATGTAGTCAACCACGGTTTGAGTCCCGGACCCGGTGGCTTAAACACACTCCGGGTGCATGTGCGTGTGCGCCCCAGATCCCGAGAGGAGAATGGAGGAGATGGGATTGCGGCATGGCCATCCCCCCTGGGGGGTGATTTCTCGCTTTCTGTGTCTCTGTCTCTCTGGAGAGCACATGCGCCCTATAGCAAAAGCCTGTCAAAAACAAAACAAAACAAAAAAGCACATGCTAAGATGTCACTTTGCCCTATGGCATTAGGGCACCTGCTCGGTCAGCTCCCCCCAGCCCCCAACTCTGGCTGTCTCCCCGCAGGACGAGAAGGCACGCATCGAGGCGCTGGGTGGCTTCGTGTCTCACTTGGAGTGCTGGAGAGTCAACGGGACCCTGGCTGTCTCCAGGGCCATCGGTGAGGGGGACACGGAGGCTCATAGGAGCGGGGGAAAGGGGAATCTAGCCCTTTTCGGAGCTATGGACCCTGGGCTCTCCCAGTGGTTAAGACAACAGCATGAAGCCAGCAGGTGGTATGGTGGTTAAGGCGCCGAACTTCCACGTGGCTGACCGTGGTTCGAGTCCTGGACCTGTCAGCTTTCTCTTTCTCTCTCTAATGAGCTCTTGTGCCCTGTAGTAAATTAAAAAATAATAATTATAGATAAAATGAAATCATTCTTATCTAAAAAAAAGCAGTTTACTGTGCTGCAAAGGATCTGTGCTATACAAGGGCTGCGTCGTCATCAGACTGAAGACTGCAGCTGTGAACGCCCAGAAACTGCCGTCTCCCACAAGTAACTGCAGTTCACGTAGTGCGTGAGGGCCTCCCAAAAGTTCTGGGAGAATGGAATTCAAGTTCAAGCTTATTTTGAGGCAGAAAACTGTTGAGTTCCGTGCAGAGCTTTTTCATAATACGGGTTTCCCTTCTTGAAGACCTCCTGTATTATTCTCTGTCCATTAAGACAGACCCCACCGGCCCAGTCTAGTAGGAAACTCTTACCTAGCTGCCGCATGTGCTGGGGGAAGTCAGAAGTGTTCCGTAAATGAGGCTTATTCCTCTCCCCTCCCCATTCTTGCTGATTTGTTTTCTTTCTCTTTTTCTTTTTTAACTTGCTATAGGACACATGCACTTTTGAAGAGAAACAAAAAGAGAAAGTGAGAAAGCATCCCCAGGGAGGAATAGCCATGTGCAATCTCTTCTTTTTTTTTTTTTTTTTGGAGAGGTTTTTGTTGTAGGGCACGCATGCTCTCCAGAAAAGACAGAGAGAGACAGAGAGACAGAAAGTGAGAAATCAGCCCCAGGGGGATGGCCACGCCGCAATTCCTTCTCCTCTATTCTCCTCTCGGGATCTTGGGCACGCACGCACACGCGCCCGGCGTGAGTTTTAAGCCACCGGGTCCGAGACCTGAACCGCAGTCGACTACGTGGGAGTCCAGCAACATAGCCATTGCGCCAACTGCTGGTCCCCGTGTGCAATCTCTTCTCCATTCTCTCAGGATTTTAGACACACAGATACATACATGTACCCAGCATTTTAAAAATTATTTGTAATGTTATTATTTTCTTTTAGTTTGCTATAGGACACATACACTCAGAGAGAGAGAGAGACAGAGAAAGTGAGAACGCAAGCCGCCAGGTGCAGGACTCAAACCGTGCTCGACCATGTGGGAGTCCAGTACCCCAACCTCCACACCAGCTGCTCAGCCTGTTCAAGCCGCCAGGTCCAGGACTTGAACTGCGCAGGTGACCATGTGGGATCCACCACCTTCACCACCACACCACCTGCTGGCCCCAGGCTGATGGCTTTATTTTCTAAATTTTGCTACTGGGCACATGTGCTCACCAGAAAGAGAGAGAAAGAGAAGGAAAATGAGAACGCCTCCCCTAAGGGGGATGGTCACACTGTAGTCCTTTCTCCATTTCTTCCTCCTTTCAAGATTTGGGGGGAACCAGCAGTTAGCGTAATGGGTATGTCGCTGGACTTCCATGTAGTCGACCGCGGTTCGCGTCCCA
>NW_006159454.1:941832-949590 GCF_000334495.1 Tupaia belangeri chinensis | reverse complement strand
TCTGTCTCTCTGTCTCTCTCTGTCTGTCTGGCGAGTGCACGTGCCCTACAGCGAAAATCTCTCCAAAAAAAAAAAAGATTTGGGGTACGCATACACGTGCACCTGGCGTGTTTTTCAAGGCACCATGGTCTGGGATTCAAACCGTGATTGGCCACGTGGGATCTAGCTCCCTTAACCTCTAGACCATGGGGCTGGCCCATAGCACCTGATTTAGAGCCCCTCTCTGTGCTTATCTGCTGCCATATCTCTGGGTACACAAGGGTGGGGAGGCAGGTGGGGTGGGGTGGATAAGGATTGGATGAGACCCGTATCCCCGTGGACCCGGGAGGGGACAGGCTTCAAGGAGAGTGAGAAACACCAGGCAGTTCTCCAGGAGGGAGCAGCCACCCAGTGAGGACAGGTCGGCCTCCTTACCCACAAGGCACTGGGGGTCGTGGTGACCAGGACGGGTGGGGATGAAGCAGTGGGCAGCATGGTTGTCTGACCAAGGCTTCTCTCTCCCGGGCCCAGGCGACATCTTCCAGAAGCCGTATGTGTCTGGGGAGGCAGACGCGGCCTCGCGGGAGCTGACGGGCTCCGAGGACTACCTACTGCTGGCCTGCGATGGCTTCTTCGATGTTGTCTCCCACCAGGAAGTCTCCGGCCTGGTCCAGAGCCACCTGGTCCGGCAGCAGGGCAGCGGGCTCCACGTGGCCGAGGAACTAGTGGCCGAGGCCCGGGACCGGGGCTCCCACGACAACATCACAGTCATGGTGGTCTTCCTCAGGGACCCCCAAGAGCTGCTGGAGGGTGGGGGCCAGGGGGCAGGGGACACCCGGGCAGGAGTGAGAAGCCAGGACTTGCCCTCTGGCCTCTCAGAGCCTGAGACCAATGCTCCACAGAGGAGCTAGGTGGTCCTGGGTGCCCACCCAGCCTCCACCCCCTCAGAGGCCTAGGATCCGATGGTCGGCAGGGGGCACCCGCTCTCACGTGCACCTGGAGCGCTGCCCCTGAACCCCCAGCCGCTCAAGCTGTGGCCTGCCCTGGGGGCTCCAGAACTGCATCAGGGACACTTAGAAGAATGTCCTCGCCCAAGAAAAGATGGCGCAGGAGACGGACCGGCTTGCTCCCAGCTCCCATCAGGGCAGGGGTGGGACTGGAGGCCGCAGGCACCTGGTGGCAGCCAACCAACGACACCGTGTGTGGGACCCACAGGCAGACCCCGGAGCCCTGATGCCTTCAAGGGCACCTTGAGGTCAGGCCCAGCAGGCAGGTGTCTAGCCCAAGTTTTCCGTCGCTGCTGCAGTGGGTGTGCCGTGGCTGGGGAGATCATATTGACAGACAGGTCTGGGGGGGTCCTGGTTGGCCACGCTGGCTTCCCAAAGAAGAGAGCCCCAGTGGTCTGATCCGCGGCGGCCACCAGCCGTTCCACGTCAGCCCGGTACGTTCCGGTCCCACCAGGGCCTTCCCGCCCTGTCTTCCCTCGCGTACCCTGGGAAGGTGAAACTCAGATGCAGCCGTGCAGTTTGGGGGTTTGGTATTATTTTCCCAGGGAAACGTCGTATCCAGAAGCAGTATTTCAGGTTCTAGCTTTGTCTTATCAGTGCCAAGATATCCCAATCGTGTCATATAATTTAAGCAGAGCTTAGTGTTTATTTTATTCCTTAGAAAATGTATTTACTTTTTTTTTCCCCCTAACTTTTTCTGGAAGCCTTTTTTTTTTTTTTTTTTGCAGTATTATTGAATTTCTTTTCTAAATCAGGATTGAAACAGAACTTTTTCCAGGTGGTGTTGCTAAAGCCACGCAAGTGCCTTAAACAGCTTCAGAGGCGGCCGGAGCCGCTGCTGTCTGATGGTTCTGAGAGGCATAGTGAAGTTTTTACAGAAGCGGGATTCGTTTTGCTGGGGAGGCATGGTGTGGGCTAGAAATTGTTCTGGAAGAGCGCTTTCTGCCTCTCTGTGACACTAAGCACCCCCAAGACCCTCCCCAAGGTGGTTGGCAGGAGTCAGGCCATCTGTGGCACTGTCTGGGCCTAGCCCTCAGGGCTCTGGGGGTCCAGGGTGACCGGCCACCTTCTGGTCTTGCTACTTGAATCTCTGGCTGGGTCCCAGGCAGAGAGACCCTGTTGCTGTTGGATCAGAACAGTCCAGAATGATTGATGTGTCTGTAATCAGATTGGTTTCATTGGGAAAGACAAGCCTGGCAAGCCCAGAGGCCGCCTGTGGGTCTCTGGCAAGCCCGGAGACAGGAGGGATGCCACCAAGAATCAGAGGCCGCCTGGCTGTGAGGGCCCTGCGGGTGTGCTCAGGGTCCACCTGCAGACAGCAGGGTCGCAGAGCGTCTCTGCCCTTCTTAAACCTGCAGAAGGGGCCCGTGCGAGAGAGCCTGCCCCTCCCGAGGTGAGGCAAGTCCGCCATTCAGAGAAAAATGACAGCGCTGGCTTCAGCCAAGGGGCTTCCGCCTGCAGTCAGCACTCAGCCCATCCCACGGCAGGTGGGGACATTGAGGCCTGTGGTCAGAGCCTCACTTGAGGTCTCCTGGTAAAAAGCAGCTTAAACACAGTCACGGTCATGGGTGAATGGACAGCCACCAACAGGGCCCGGGTGTTGCTCAGCCTCCCTGGAAGGCCCCACTGTCGTCTGGGGCCGTAAGCAGGGCCTCTTGCCCGTGGGTCTGGTCTCTGCCTTTTCTTTGCTAACTTTGTTCCCTTCGTTGCAAAAGCGTGGAGTTTTACCCCAGAAGGGTTTGGGTCACCCCATCTGGTGGTCCAATTCTTATCCTGGCCCAAGTCGCTACAAGACCTTCTCCTTGCAGCCTCAACCTACAGGGAAGCCCCTTCCCTGGGGTTGTCTGCGTGCCCCACCCTGAGCGGGGCTGCAGCCAGAACAGCTGTACCATGCCCGGCCCAAGTCCCCGCCTCCTGGGGCAGCGTTAGAGCTGCTGCCTTCCGTCTTGACAGAGGCTGGACTGGGAGCCACCAGCTGTCCTGACTCCCGGGCCATCCCCTCTTCAGGCCATAGTCGCAAGAGGTCCCCTAGCCAGGGACTGTGGTCTGGGACTGTCAGTCCTCTTCTCAAATCCCAACCATGCCGCTCGCTCCCCACGTGAGCTGAGCAAGGCGTTACACAAACTCCAGGCCTCAGTTTCCCTCCTGAGTCCGCAGCGGCTCCGGCCTGGAATTCTGCAGGGGCTACTCGAGGTGAGCCTGGTGCATCCTGGGGAGATGCCGCCAGCACGCGGGGGCCCTCCCCACCGTCGGCAGGGAGAGGTGATTAAGTATTATTAGTGTCTATTCTTGACTTGGAGTGGGTTGGCAAAGACTCACTGCAGACGCCAGCACCGTCCGTGGCAGACACACTGGGGAGACGGGTCTCTGCCTTGCCAGTGTAGCTGGTTTCCAGCCGAGGTTTGCAGGGGTGGCCTGGGGAGGAGGGGCAGGAGGGCACAGCCAGGCTCCCCAATCACCAGGAGTCCTGAAGGCAGACCCTGCCCGTCCTCGGAACCCAGAGAGGGAGCTCAGTGTGGGGTGCAGGGGCAGGGTCTCAAGTCCACGGGAGAAGCACTACAGTCGGCCTTGGGCCAGCCCCTGCCCTTCCTGTGGCCAGCATGTCCTTGGGCCTCCTCCCAACCCTCCCCCACCCCCAACTGTGGCCTTGAGCTCGGGTATGGGTGACCGGCTACGGCTACTTCAGTATTCCCAGGGCTGAGAGGTCAGCCCTGGCCTAGGCCTGGCCACCAGGCAAGCTACACGGAGGTCAAGTGGGCTTTGCATAAAATAGGCGTTTGTGGGGTTTGGTTTCTGGCTCCAGAGTCCCGAGCTTCTCGCCAAGGCCCCACAGCTTTGCCAAACTCGCCGAGCTTCGCCATTCACGTGCCGTGCGGGTCTTGCCGAAGGTTTATCTGCACCTCTCGGTGGGCTTCCTGGGGGTGTGTTCCCATGTGCGAGGAGTCTTGTTCCAAGACGGAATGACTTCCCCCTGCCTTTGGGGACAAGTCTCAAGATAAAGGGGCCTATTGGGGGTCTCCCAGGGACCCACAGAAGTGTCAATAAACCACAAACTCTGGAACTGGTCGCAGTGTCCTGCTCTCTCTTCCCACCTCTGAATCCTGGTCCCTGGGACGGCAGGGTGTGTCCTTTCGACTGTCCCTGCACCGAGGGCGGAGTTCTGGGCAGAGCCCTGCAGCCCCTGGGCCCCTCTACCCTGCCAGCCAGGTCTGGTTTTCATCCTGACCCTCAGACCCCACCCCCAGCAGCAGCCAGAGACATTGGGGAACGACAGCGCCATCTGGTGGCCCGTTGTTGCAGCCAGAGGCCTGAAGTGCCCTGGTGGCCCCTCCCTGTGTGGGTCAAGGCTAGGCAGAGCTGCTCCTGCAGAGAGAGAGACTTTTGCCATAGGGCGCATGTGCATGGGGATGGGAAGGGGGAGACAGACAGTGAGAGGGAAAATGAGAAGTCACTCCCGGGGGCATGGCCACGTTGTAATCCCTTCTCCATTCTCCTCCTCAGAGTCCCGAGCTTCTCGCCAAGGCCCCACAGCTTTGCCAAACTCGCCGAGCTTCGCCATTCACGTGCCGTGCGGGTCTTGCCGAAGGTTTATCTGCACCTCTCGGTGGGCTTCCTGGGGGTGTGTTCCCATGTGCGAGGAGTCTTGTTCCAAGACGGAATGACTTCCCCCTGCCTTTGGGGACAAGTCTCAAGATAAAGGGGCCTATTGGGGGTCTCCCAGGGACCCACAGAAGTGTCAATAAACCACAAACTCTGGAACTGGTCGCAGTGTCCTGCTCTCTCTTCCCACCTCTGAATCCTGGTCCCTGGGACGGCAGGGTGTGTCCTTTCGACTGTCCCTGCACCGAGGGCGGAGTTCTGGGCAGAGCCCTGCAGCCCCTGGGCCCCTCTACCCTGCCAGCCAGGTCTGGTTTTCATCCTGACCCTCAGACCCCACCCCCAGCAGCAGCCAGAGACATTGGGGAACGACAGCGCCATCTGGTGGCCCGTTGTTGCAGCCAGAGGCCTGAAGTGCCCTGGTGGCCCCTCCCTGTGTGGGTCAAGGCTAGGCAGAGCTGCTCCTGCAGAGAGAGAGACTTTTGCCATAGGGCGCATGTGCATGGGGATGGGAAGGGGGAGACAGACAGTGAGAGGGAAAATGAGAAGTCACTCCCGGGGGCATGGCCACGTTGTAATCCCTTCTCCATTCTCCTCCTGGGATCTTGGGCACACATGCACAAGCGCCTGATGGGATTTTCAAGCGCCGGGTCCGGGATTCGAACCACAGTCAACCATGCAGGAGTCCAGCGATGTGTGTGCCATCTGCTGGCCCCAGACACCTCTCATGAGACCCACTTCAGAGCATCTCGGGGCTTTCTGGGCTCTGGATCCTATTATTTCAAGTCCAGGAAACAGGTAGCCAGCCCTGGGGCTACACCATCCAGTCCTTTAGCGGATGCACTGCCCCAAGCACCAGAAGGAGGGGCAAGCAGGCAGCCCACAGAGCTGGCCCCCAAGGCACTGCCTAAGACAAGGCGGGACCCGGCTTAACCCACGGGGTTTAGTTCCGCAGGGCCATGGGGTCTGAACCTTGGAAAGTTGGGCTTGCTGGGTCCCCTGTTCTCTAGCACTGGCTGGAAAAAGTAGTCCCAGCGCCAGAAGCCCTCTGCTCCCAGCTGAGCTAGGCCTCACGGGACCAGGACGACAGCAGAGCTGCCCCCACACGCTGCAGAGCCACGGCCCTGACACGCTGTCCAGGACTCCCCCACACCCGAGGAAGGCCCACACCAAGAGGCTAACTCACCCAGGGTAACCCCGAAAACCAGCTCCTGTCTGCATGTGGACCTCCGCTCCCTGTGGCACTCTGATCTGCCCAATTTATTTTTATTTAAGGTTTTTGTCATAGGGCACAAGCACTTGCCAGGGGGAAAGAGAGGGAAAGTGAGAACCCCTCCACCCCAGGGTGAAAGAGAGAGGGAAAGTGAGAACCCCTGCCCCCCAGGGGGATGGCCTCACCGCAGTTTCTTCTCCATTCTCCTCTCAGGAATTTGGACACATTCTTGCATGCACTCCTGGCATGATTTTCAAGATGCTGGGTCCTAGATTCAAACCGCGGTCGGCTATGCGGGAGTCCAGCGCCTTAACTTCCACACCACCTACTGCCCCTTCGTCTGCCTAATTTCTCCCAGTTGTTCTCAAATCACCTGGAGAGCCTTCAGTTCCCCTCCGCTGCCCAAGGCTGTGGTCTCCCATGTCCCCTAGCCCCCACTGCCTCTTCCTTTTAAAGAATTATTTCTTTAGGGACCAGCAGTTGGCGTAATAGCTATGTAGCTGGACTCCCATGTAGTCAACCATAGTTCAAGTCCTGGACCCGGTGGCTTAAACTCCACGGGGCATGTGTGCTTGCGTGCCCAAGATCTGGAGAGGAGAATGTGGCCATCCCCCCTGGGGGGTGATTTCTCGTTTTCTGTCTCTCTGTCTCTCTCTGTCTTTCTGGTGAGTGCATGCACCCTATAGCAAAAACCTCTCACAAATAATAATTATTATTTATTCTATTTGTTATTATTTTTAAAATTTGATCAGAGAGGGAGACAGAAAGAAAGGGTAAGTAAGAAAACAAGCCACCAGGTCTGAGACTCGAACAGCAGTTGATCGGCCACCTGGGAGTCCAGAGCCCCAAGCACCACGCCACCCGCGAGCCCCCATGCTGCCTTTTCTGTGTCACAGACAGGAGGCAGAGAGGGGGGGATCCTTGGAGAAGTGGGGGAACGGACCCGGAATGGGAGGGCCTGGTCCTGACCCCCCAGTCCCATGACTCACCCACCTGCATTCCCCTCCCAAGCCACGTGACTGCTCACAGCTCCCGGGAGCGCCTCCTCCCTAAGTATAGGCTGTCGTGCTTGTTCTCGAATGAATCCTTCCGTGCCTGAATCTTGTCTTCACAGCCAGATGGTGGCTCTGCGTTCTCTCCCTACCCCCCGCTTTCCTGGAGCTTGGAGCCCAGAGAGCACCCTCTCCGGGGCCACTAGGTGGGGGCAGGGGAAGCCTGGGGGTGACTCTGGCAGGCAGGGGCTGGAGCTGCCCAGAAGCTGAAGGTGCTGCACCGAGGGAGCAGGCTTCACGGTGGAGGTGTGGGTGGAGGGACACGAGCCAGGCTTCCTGTCAGGAGGGGCGACCTGGGGCCCCCCACAAGCCGCTGAGGCCATGGGGTCTGCCTTGGGAGCCAGGATGGGCCAGCTGGGCAGGAGGGGCCGCAGCTGGGGACACTTGGCACACCAAGCCGTGATGGCTCTTATGCTGGGACTCGGGCCGTCCTGTTCCTGGACATCTGAGCTGCCTAGGACCAAGGAGTGGGTGCCGCCCTGGTCCCGGCCCCAAGGGTCCATCCAGCTTCAGTAGAGGGTCCAGGCAGGACCCTTTATATTTTAAATATAAAAATCTTTATATTATTATTATTTTAAGTCCGCTCCTCTGCAGGTCACTGTCAAGCTCAGTCAATCTAGCCGAGGCAGGGAGACCTCTCCCTCACTCACCCTCCAGCCTCAGCAGGTTCAAGGACCACTCCCTCCTCTGCCCCAGGTCTTTCCTGCAAAAGGAGCTTGAGATTGGAGCCAGAAGGTGGCGTAGTGGTTAGGGCACTGGACTGCCACACGGCTGACCACAGTTTGAGTCCTGGACCTGGCGGCTCCCTTTCTCATTTTTCCTCTTTTCCCCTCTCTCTCTTTTTCTCTCTCTGTCTTTCTGGCTAGTGCATGTGCCCTATAGCAAAAAAAAAAAAAAAAAAAAAACTATC
>NW_006159454.1:936688-941754 GCF_000334495.1 Tupaia belangeri chinensis | reverse complement strand
TAGACCTGGCACCTTGCTTTCTTCTCTCTCTCTGTCCCTCTCTGATCAAATTAAAATAAATAAATAAACAATAAAGCTGAATAAGATAATAAAATAATTCTTTACAAAAAATGAATAGATAAAATTAAAGTAATTCTTTTAAAAAAATTTAAAAAGGGGAACTAGCAGTTAGCGTCATGGCTATGTCGCTGGACTCCCACGTAGTTGACCGCGGTTCGCGTCCCGGACCCGGTGGCTTAAAACTCACACCGGGTGCATATGGGTGTGCATGCCCAAGATCCCGAGAGGAGAATGGAGGAGAAGGGATTGCGGCGTGGCCATTCCCCCTGGGGGGTGATTTCTCTCTTTCTGTCTCTATGTCTCTCTCTGTCTGCCTGGCGAGTGCACGCACCCTATAGCAAAAACCTCTCCAAAAAAAAAAAAAAAATTAAAAAGGAAGTGCTGTCATTAAACAGATCCACTGGCCAGGGTTGGCAGAGTGCGGCCGACACCGAAGCGCCTTCCGGAGCCCACCCCCTGCTAGCCCCAAGCCCGACCTGTAACCAGGACCTACCTGTCCTTACAGAAGATTTCATTACAGAGCGACCTTGCAGATTTCTACAGGCTTATCCCCCCACACTGTGACTTAGCTTATAAATGATTTATTTTATCTACAAGAAGTCTTCAAGAAGTTAGTGAGGGGCCAGCAAGAGGCGTGGTGGTTAAGGCGCTGGACTCCCCCATGGCTGACCGCTGTTCGAGTCCCAGAATGGTGCCTTGTTTTCTCACTTTCTCTCTCTCTCATGTCTCTCTGGTAAGTGCACATGCCCTATAGCAAAATTAATAATAATAATAGTAATAATAATGATAGTAATGGAGCCAGCAGGTGGTATAGTGGTTACATCACTGGACATCCAGATGGCTGAGAGCAGTTCAAATCCTGGACCTGGTGGCTTAAAAATCACTCCGGGCACATGTGCCTGCATACCCAAAATCCCAGGTGGAGAACGGAGGAGAAAGGGATTGCAGCATGGCGATCCCCTCTGGGGTGGTGATTTCTCACTTTCCCCCCTCACTGTCTCTGTCTCTCTGTGTCTCTCCAGCAAATGCATGTGCACCCTATGGCAAAACAAAACAAAACAAAAAATCTCTAAATAAATAAACAATGAATGAAATAAATAAATAATCTTTTTAAAAAGTAGGTGAGAGGGTCAGCCCCGTGGGCTATGGGTAATGGACCCATGGCCAACTGTGGTTCGAATCCTGGCCTCAGAGGCTTGAAAAACACTCAGGGCTTGTATGTGTGTGTGTGTGAGCACCCAATCTCCCAACAGGAGGGAAAGATGGAGGAGAAGGGGTTATGATGTGACCCTACCCCATGGTGTGACCACATGAGGGTGTGCTTTCTCCCTCTCCCTCTCTCTCTGTCTCTGTCTCTGTCTCTGGTGAGCACACATACCCTCTGGCAATTAGAGATATGCAAACACTGGTGGATTGAAGAGGCAGCTCCACGGTGCAGCAGTAAATGCACTCCCCAGGAGAAGCTGGGTCCCACACGTTTGAGCCCCCTGCTCAGTCTGCCTGAAACCTGCCGAGCACGTGCAGGAGTGGACTGAAGCGCTGGAGGACGGGGCTCACACGGCGACCAGGCTCTGCGGAGGGTGTTCCTCTCTCTCTCTCTCTCTTTCTCTTTTTCATGCTCATGTGTTCACGCATGCACTCTGTCGTGGATAAAGAGAACATTTAAAAATAATAAGTAAGCATGTTTAAAAAAAAACAAAAAACAAAGAACACGAGACCAGCAGATGGCGTAATGGCTATGTCATTGGATTCCCATGTAGTCGACTGCAGTTCGCGTCCCGGACCCGGTGGCTTAAACTCACGCCGGGCGCGGGTGCGTGCATGCCCAAGATCCCGAGAGGAGAGCATGCCCAAGAGCCCAAGAGGAGAATGGAGGAGAAGGGATTGCGGTGTGGCCGTCTGCCCTGGGGGGTGATTTCTCGCTTTCTGTCTCTCTGTCTCTCTCTGTCTTTCTGGCAAGCGTGCATGCCCTGTAGCAAAAACCTCTCAAAGACAAAAACACAACCTTGTAGGGGGAGAGTGGCCCAGCAGAAATGCAACACTCTTCAAGGCTGGTCCACATGAGGGTTCCAGGCTGGTCTCCAGAGACCTCCCCGAGCACACCAGGTACTCACATGTCTGTGATCGGGGGTGGGTGAGGCTGGGTAAATGGGCCATCAAGGCTCTGTTGGCGATGCTTCTCTTTTTCTTATTCATGATAGAAAGAAATAATTTTTTTTTCTTTTTTGGAGAGGTTTTTGCTATAGGGCACGTGCGCTCGCCAGAAAGACAGAGAGAGACAGAGACAGAAAGCAAGAAATCACCCCCCAGGGGGGATGGCCATGCCACAATCCCTTCTCTTCCATCTCCTCTCCGGATTTGGGGCACCCCCACACACACACACTCCCAGCATGAGTTTGAGTCCCACTCTTTCTGGGACTCAAACTGCTGTCGACCCTGAGGGAGTCCAGCAATGTAACCCTTATGCCACCTGCTGGCCCCAAGGAATTTTTGAAAGTTCATGGAAAATGGAATTCAAATAGAAGGTTACTTTGGAGCAAAAAGAAAATTTTGAAATCCATCCATAATAGTTTCATAATACACATTTTTCATTACTTTTTAATTTGCTATAGGGCATGTGTGCTCCCTGGAGAGAGACAGAGAGAAAGTGAGACAGCAACCCCTGGGGAGGAACACCTCAATCCCTTCTCCATTCTCCTCCATGTGTGCGCCCAAGATCCCGAGAGGAGCATGGAGGAGACGGGATTGCGGTGTGGCCATTCCCCTTTGGGGGTGAGTTCTCACTTTCTCACTTTCTCCGATGGGGCTTGGGCATGCCCACACACATGGCTGGCATGTTTTTCAAGCCACCGGGTCTGAGACTCAAACCACCCAGCTGGCCGTGTGGGATCCAGTCACCCTAACCGCCACGCCACCCGCTGGCCCCGGTTTTCCATACAGTTTTACAGTCGGCCTTATAGTCTTCCTTGAATCTTTTTCCTTTATTCATGGAGAGGAAGAGAGGCACCCTCTTCGGGGCCTGGCCGCACCGTGACCCCCTTCCTTCTGTATCATGCCATCCACGTTCAGCACTTTTCAGACTGAGTGGGCCGGGGACTCGAACTGCGGTCGCCACGTGGGATCCAAGCTCTCCCAGGCAGCACGCCCCCGCTGTGCCAGCCCAGCCCCTCGTATTCTTACACTTCATGTTTTCATCACTCAGCCCACTCAGTTTCTCAGATTTATCCCTGCCGTGTGGGCTCCCGGCTCTTCACAGAAACAGGGCTGCGATCGCGTTCCTGACGGGTCTCCCGGGACACACACACACACACACATACACGAGCTTCTTGGGAACTGAAATCACTGGGCGGATCTGGCTGCATGATTTATGGGCCCAAATGAAAACGTGGGCCCCTTGATAAGTTATGAGGAATGTCCCGGCGGCAGAGGCAGAGCGTACAACCAGGCGGGGCCCCGTGTGACTGTGCAGGTGCACGGCCAGGGGCCACCTGCTGAGTTTTCATTCCCCCCTGACCAGGTCGAGTAAGAGGCTGGTGCCAATGGGCAGCCCCAAGGCCGTGCCCAGAGCACCTGCCGTTCTGCCTCCTCTCTGCCTCTTGGTACCATCGGATGATTTTTTTTTAAAAGGCTTTTGCCACAGGGAGCAGGCACTCGCTAGAGAGGAGAAAGACAGAGAGACAGTGATAAGAAAAATGAGAAATCACTTCCTGCGGGGATGGCCACACCACAATCTCTTTTCCTCCATTCTCCTCTTGGGATTTTGAACACACATGCATGCACACATGCCCAGGGGGATTTTTTTTTTTTTTTGGAGAGGTTTTTGCTACAGGGCGCGTGCGCTCGCCAGACAGACAGAGAGAGACATAGAGACAGAAAGCGAGAAATCACCCCCCAGGGGGGATGGTCACACCACAATCCCTTCTCCTCCATTCTCCTCTCGGGATCTTGGGCACGCATGCACACGCGCCCGGCGTGAGTTTTAAGCCACCGGGTCGGGGACGTGAACCATGGTCGACTACGTGGGAATCCAGCAACATCGCCATTACGCTAACTGCTGGTTCCCCCCGGTGTGATTTTCAAGTCACCAGGTCCAAGACCCAGTCCATAGTCAGTCATATGGGAATCCAGTGTCTTTTTTTTTTTTTTTAACAATTTTAACTTTAATTTTATTTATCATTATTTTTTAAATTTACTACAGGGCACATGCACTCGCCAGAGACAGAGAAAATGAACAAATGAAGAGGCATGTCTGGGACTTGAACTGTGGTCAGCCATGTGAGAGTCTCATGGCCTAACCATCATGCCACCGGTGGGCCCTAACCATCCGTTTTTTAAAAATTTATTTCTTTCTTCCAAAGGAGGACACCCCCAGCAGAGTCTTTATGCCATAATCCACTTCTGGTCTTGGCTGGTCTGGATCATGGGCACACAGGTACCCTGCATGTGCGGGGAGGCCTTGGGACACAAACCCAGGGCCCCCATGTGGATCCCGCTGCGCTGCTGCTGCTGCTGCTGCTGCACCAGCTCCGCCCCCTAGACTTGACCGTTTTACTGGTTGGTACCAGCAGGTGGCGCAGTGGTGAGGGCACTGGACTCCATGTGGCCGACCATGATTCCATTCCTGGATCCCTTGGCCTGCACACGGGGGTGGGGGGGGGCATATATGTGTGTGCCCAAAATCCCGAGGGGACAATGGAGAAGGGATTGCAGTGTGGCCATCCCCTCTTGGGGACAAGTTCTCACTTTCTCTCTCTGTGTGTCTCCAGTGAGTGCACATACCCTACAGCAAAACTTTTCTCATAAATTTTTTCTTGAGGGACCAGCAGGTGGCATGGTAGTTAAGGTTCTGGACACTCCCACATGACTGACCACGGTTCAAGTCCCAGACCTGGCGACTTGCTTTCTCACTGTCTCTGTCTCTCTTCTCTGTTTCTCTCTGGTCAAATTTAAAAAAATGATGGGACCAGCAGTTAGCGTAATGGCTATGTCACTGGCTCCCACATACT
>NW_006159454.1:934597-936617 GCF_000334495.1 Tupaia belangeri chinensis | reverse complement strand
GGGGGGTGATTTCTCGCTTTCTGTCTCTTTGTCTCTCTCTCTCTCTGTCTGTCTGGCGAGTGCATGCTCCCTATAGCAAAAACCTATCAAAAAATTAAATGAATGAATAAATACAACTAAATAAAATAACTCTTTAATTTTTTTTTTTTTGTTTGGAGAGACTTTTGCTATAGGGCATGTGTGCTTCCCAGACAGACAGAGACAGAGAGACAGAAAGCGAGAAATCACCCCCCAGGGAGGATGGTCATGCCGCAATCCCTTCTCCTCCATTCTCCTCTCGGGATCCTGGGCACGCACGCACACGTGCCTGGCGTGAGTTTTAAGCCGCCAGGTCCGGAACGCGAACCGCGATCGACTACGTGGGAGTCCAGTGACATAGCCATTATGCTAACTGCTGGTCCCTCTTTAATTTTTTTTTACTGGAATAGTGAGTGTAAAATGGCATCTTATGGTAGTTCCTTTTTTTTTTTTTTGTTTTTGTTGGTTTTTTTTGAGAGATTTTTTGTTTTTTTCTTTTTCAAGCACTACTATTAAGGCATAGGACTCCCCCACATAAATTGAGCCCCCCTTTTATATTTTTATTTAAAGATAATTATTTATTATTATTATTTGCCAGAGAAATACAGATAGAGAGAGGGAGAGTGAGAAAGCAAGCCACCAGGTCCAGGACTTGAACTGTGGTCGGCCATGTGGGAATTCCAGCGTCTTAACCATCACGTCACCTGCTGGCCCCGACCCCCCCTTTTTAAAATATTATTGCCGTATGGCACGTGCATTCACTAGAGAGAGGGAGGAAAAAAGTAAGAAATCATACCCTTTGCCCCTAAGGATGGATGGCCATGCTACAATCACTCTCTTGGGATTTTAGGCACACATGTACAAATGTCCAGCATGTTTTTCAAGTTGCTGAGTCAGGACCTGAACAGCAGAGTCAGCAATGTGGGAACCAGTGCCTTAGCCACCATGCCATACCACTTGCTAGCCTCAAATCTGACCTCTTATAAGGACTGTCCCACTTAATTCTCACAATACTCCAACATAGCAAGAAAATCATTTCCATTTTACTAACGACATAGCATCTCTGAGTCTCTCTCTTTTTTTTTTTTTAAGGATTGTTTTATTTAACTTTACTCATTTTATTTATTTATCTATGTATTTATTTAATTTTGACCAGAGAGGGACAGAGAGAGAGAAAGCAAGCCGCCAGGTCTAGAACTCGAACCGCGGTCGGCCATGTGGGAGTCCGGCGCCCTTAGCCACTATGCCACCCACCAGCCTGTTTGTTGGTATTTTTGTCTTTCTGATTCTGCCAGAGGTTGGCATGCACTCACCAGAGAGAGACAGAGACAGAGAGAAAGCGAGAAGGCACCCCACAGGGGGCAGAGCCACGCCGCAGTTCCTTCTCATCCGTCTCTCCCTCCACTCGGGACTTTGGGCACGCACTCGCACTCACCTGGCATGATTTTAGGCTGCCAGGTCCAGGACTTGAACTGCACAGCTGGCCGTGTGAGATCCAACGACCTTAACCCCCAGGCCACAGGCCAGCCCTCACTGTGCTTTCAATTCGCGTTTCCTTGGTTACATAAGAGGCTGAGCAACTTAAGTGTGAGTGCGCGTGTGCACGTGTGTGTGTGTGGACTGTTGGGTGGCTTTCATTTATTTAGTTTTTAAATTTTCCTGAAGGGCACATGTGCTCACTGGACAGAAGCAGAGAGAGAGAGAGAGACAGAGAGAGAGAGAGAGAGACAGAGAGACACAGAGAGAGAGATAGACAGACAGAGAGACACAGAGAGAGAGACAAAGAGAGAGAGGAACAAAGCCCCTCCCCAGCTGGGCATATCACACTGCAATCCCTTCTTCTCCATTTCTCCCTCCTTTTAGATTTTTTTAAAAATTATTTTATTTAACTTTGTTTATTTTGATTTGACTAGAGAGGGACAGTGAGAGAGAGAGAGAGAGAGAATGTGAGAAAGCCAGCCACCAGGTCTGGCACTCGAACTACAGTCTATCATGTGGGAGC
>NW_006159454.1:928769-934428 GCF_000334495.1 Tupaia belangeri chinensis | reverse complement strand
TAAATAAAAGAAAGAAAGAAAGAAAGAAAGAAAGAAAAGAAAGTGAGAAAGTTAGATGTCAGGTCCAGGACTCAAACTGCAGTCGGCTACCATGCTACCTGCAGGCCCCGTAGGATCTGGCTATCTTAACCACAAAGATACAGGGCTAGACTTTAAATGCATTTTCAAATGACGATGTCTTCAGTCGAGGATGGGTTTATCTGGACGTAGCCGCACTGTAAGTCAGGGGCGTTTGCACTTAGATTCCAGTATTCCTCCCCAACACGCCGAATCGTTTACTGCTTAGAGTCCTGAGCGGCAGGTCCCTGCGTCTGGCCAGGTTTCCCGGCTGCACTCAGAGTGATCCTCTCGACTCCCATATGGCTGACTGCAGTTCGAGTCCTGGACCTGGTGACTTGCGCTTGCTTTCTCACTGTCTCTCTCTCTCTCCCTCTGTCTCTCTCTAGTCAAATTAAATAATAATAATAATACATAAACTTAAATAAACAATTATTTTAAAAAGATAAATATAGAGTCAGCTGGTGGTGTGGTGGTTTGACTACCATGTGGTTCAAGTCCTGGACCCAGCAGCTTGAAAAACACTCTGGGGGGGCCAGCTGATGGCATGGTGGTTCGTCACTGGACTCCCACATGCTGACCACAGTCTGAGTCCTGGACGTGGTGGCTTGCTTTCTCACTCTCCCTATCTGTCTCTCTGGTCAAATTGAAAAAGAAGAAGAATCAATAAAATTAAGTAAATAATAATAATTAAAAAAAAAAAAACACTGGGTGTGTGTATGTTCCTGCCCAAAAATCTCCAGAGGAAAAAGAACCAAGGGATGGTGTGTGGCCATCCCCCATCGGGGGTGCTTTCTAATTTCTCTCTCTCTCTAATGAGAGCACGTGCCCTCTAGCAAATTAAAAAACGACATAAAATAAGAGCCAGCGGGTGGTGTAGTGGTTAAGGTGCTGGACTCCCCATAGTAGACCACGGTTCAAGTCCCAGACACAGCGACTTAAAACTCAAGCCAGGCACCTGTGCATACGTGCCCAAAATGGAGGAGAAGGGATGGCGGTGTGGCCATCCCCCTGGGGGAGTGACTTCTCGTTTTCTGTCTCTCTGTCTCTCTCTCTCCAGCGAGCACATATGCCCTGTAGCAAAAATCTCTAAAAAAAAAAAAAAAAAGACATAAAATAAAAATGAATAGAGTCAATGCTAGATTCATTATTATTACATTCATATTTTTCTTCTAGGTTCAGAGTAATTTAAGATGAAAGCATTTTTCTGGGTAAGGAAACCTGTCTCTGTCTGGGGTCTGTTGGGTGTTTCCTGGTGACTTGTCCAGGGTGTGCCTTGCTGAAAGGAATACCAGAGATGTGACCTCACGTCCACCCAGCACGTCGCATCAGGGGGCACACGGACAGCTTCGTCATCACGGCCACCTTAAATTGCCATGGTAACCTTGGTGACCAGGTTGGTGCCGGCCAGGTTTTGCTGCTACAAAGTGACACCTCCCAGCCTCCTTGGGACCAGGTAAGTGTTTTCTAGAGGGATGTGAAAGGACGACAAAACGCTCATGGAAAAAAAAGGAAATAAGGGACGAGTTTATTTTGGTGCAGAAAAAAAAAAAAAAAGTTGAAATTCATGCCGTTTTTCCATAATACGCATTTTTAAAAATGTGCTAGGGGGTGTGTGTGCTCATCAGAGAGAGAGTGCAGGAGGGTAGGAGGGTGGATAATGAGAAAGTATCTCCCACGGGGGATGGGCATGCCGCCATCCCTCCTCCTCCATCGCCCCCTCGTTCTGAGATTTGGGGCGCGCATGCATCTGCTATATTCACTTTGAGTCTCCACATTTGGGACTTGAACCACGCAATAGGCCATGTGGGATCCAGCCTCCTTAACCACCACACCACCAGCTGGCCCCATAATTCGCATTGTTCATAAACTTTTAGAAGGTCCCTCATACACCCACATGGTTTCAATTATATTTGAGATTTGCAAGTCAAATGACTTTGAGCCACTGATGAGAGAATCGTGTACGTGTTTGAGACTAGGCCAGTGAGACTACTTGTACCTAATAAACGAGCCCCGAATTTAACCACATTACGGCCCTTCTGTTGTACTCGCGGATTCTCTGGGCTAGGAATTCAGGCAGGAGCCAGTAGGTCCAGCTTCTCTCCTGTCTGTGATGTCAGAAATGACGCAAATGGGACCAGCAGATGTCGTAATGGCTATGTTACTGGATTCCCATACAGTAGATGGCGGTTCGAGTCCCAGACCCGGTGGCTTAAACTCACGCCGGGTGCGTGTGCGTGCGTACCCAAGATCCCGAGAGGAGAATGGAGGAGAAGGGATTGCGGCATGGCCATCCCCCCGGGGGGTGATTTCTCGCTTTCTGTCTCTCTGGCTGTCTGGCGAGCGCATGCGCCCTATAGCAAAAAATAAACAAAACAAAACAAAAAAACAGAAAACAAAACAAAACAAAACAAACTCTCAAAAGAAAAAAAAACCCAGAATTATGATCCTAATGCTAGAATTCACGATTCTCTTGTCGGACTCAGCCCACCAGAGTGATGTTTACCCAATGGTGGTTCTTGCTTCATCACCCCTTCTGCAATTAGGAGTCGGTGTTGTGCTATGAGAAAGAACTTTCTCTTCTCTTTCTTTTTCTTTTCTTTTCTTTGGAGAGGTTTTGCTATATCCTTTCTCCTCCATTCTCCTCTCAGGATCTTGGGCACACATGCACACGCTCCCAGTGTGAATTTAAGCCACCGGGTCCGGGACTCAAACCGTGGTCGACTACACGGGAGTCCAGCGACATAGCCATTATGCTAACTGCTGGTCCCTCTCTTCTCTTTCATCACTATGGACCCATGGACACCTATGCTAGGCAGTGGATTCTAGTCTGTTGTTATCATTTTTTTTGTTGCCTGAGGGTGCATGCTTCCACCATGGGGGGAGGGGGAGGGAGAGAGGAAAAGCCTCCCCCTGTGGGGTGTGGTCACCTGGCAACCTCTTAACTCCCCTTTCCATCAGGATCTGGGCCCCCCCCCATGTACATGCACCTGGTGTGTCTTTTCAAGTTGCTGGGGCTAGAATTCGAACTGCACTTGGCCCTGTGGGACCCGGCTCCCAACACAGAGCACTCAGGCACTGTGCCCAGGGTCAGCCCATCATTTTTTAAAATTATTTAATTTTATCTATTCATTCGTTTATTTTTATTTGACCAGACACACACACACACACACAGAGAGAGAGAGAGAGAGAGAGAGAGAGAAAGGGGGAGAGAGGTCCAGAACTCGAACTGTGGTTGGCATGTAGGAGTGTCCAGCCCCCTAACCACCACGCCACCTGCTGGTCCTCCATTGTTTTAAAACAATTATTTTATTCAGCACTATCTATCTATCTGTCTATCTATTTATTTCTTTTTATTTGACCAGAGAGAGAGAGAGAGGGAAAGTGAGAAAGCAAGCCAGCAGGTCCCAGACTTGAACCGTGATCAGCCATGAGGGAGTCCAGTGCCTTAACCACCAGACCATCTGCCAGCCCTCAATCCATCATTTTTTAAAATCAAATTTATGCATCGGGGCATGGTGGTTAAGGCACTGACTTCTCACATGGCTGACTGTAGTTCAAGTCCCAGACTTGGTGGTTTGAAAATCTCACTGATTGCGTGTGCGTGCGTGCCCAAAATCCTTAGAGGAGAATGGAGAAGGGATTGCGGCATGCCATCTCCCCCAGGAGGTTGTTTTCTTGCTTTCTTTCTCTCTCTCTTTGGCAAAAACCTAAAGAAAAAAAAATGTATTTATATCTTCCATGAGCGAGAAAGACAAAGAGAGGTCCAGAGACAGACAGCACCTTCCACAGGATCCTGATGCCGGGATCCATCCCCTGCCACCCACCAGCAACAATGTACCCGGCATACTCAAGTCTCCGGACTTGAACCGAGAATCTTCCCACAGGGGTTGGCTTTCAGAGAGCTGAGCCCCACTGTCGCACCTCTGCCTGGCTCTTGTGACCCCCATTTTAATCTTGCTGCTCCAACTGCCCTAGACATGGTCAGTAGGACCCCCCGTTGCTGGGGCTAGTCTGGTTTCTAGCTCCTCACACACAAAGATACAGAGATATAAATAGGTATAGAGGGACCAGCAAGTGGCAGGGTGGCTAAGGTGCTGGATACCCACACGGCCGACTGTGGTTCGAATCCCAGACCTGGCACCATGATGTGCATACACATGTCCAAAATCCCAGGAAAAGAATGGAGAAAGGATTGCAGGGTGGCCATCCCCCTGGGGGTGGGGGGTGACTTCTCACTTTCCCTCTCTTTGTCTCTCTCTGTCTCTCTCTGAGAGTGCATGCATCCTATGGCAAAAGAAAAAAAAAAAAACAACAACCAAAAAACCCTAAAAAATGAAAGATGCATACTATCAAAATACTATGCATGGATTTCAATTTTTTTAAATTGTCATCGTCGGGCACATGTACTTGCCGGAGAAACAGAGAGAAAGAGGAAGCAAGAAAGTCCCCCACCCGATGGGGGGAAGGGCGTAGTGTACGTCTTTAATGAACTTCTCCAAGACTGTGAGTGGGTGTGAAGAGAGAGAGATCACACCCACAGCTCCGCTCCCTAGGGTTCAGGCTGAGCCCTCCCCCTCTGTATTTGCAAATCGCTTCTTCAGCAGCGAGGAACCTGGCCTCCCTTGTCCCCAATCAATTTGCTCCATTTTCCAGCCTTACCAACTGCTTTCTTGGCACACGGCCGCGTTGCTGTCTCCAAGGGAAAAGAGGGAAGGGAGAGAGAAAGGAGGAGGAGGGAGAGGAGGAGGAGGGGGAGGGTCTTCAACACTTTGGAACCCACCCTCCACTCCACCCCTGCTCCGCCTGCCTTGGTGGGTCCTGACAGCTGCTTGCCTGGTTTCAGTGTCACCTGGCCCTCTCGGCTGTCACCGCCTCAGCCTCTTTTCTCACTGTTCACTCCAAGCTTCCAAGAGAATTTTCTTCCCCTTTTTTGTGCTTTATAATTTTTGTGGGTTTTTTTTGAGAGCTTTTCGCTATAGGGCACGTGTGCTCGCTGGACAGAGAGAGACAGAGAGACAGAAAGCGAGAAATCACCCCCCAGGGGGATGGCCATACCGCAATCCCTTCTCCTTCATTCTCCTCTCAGGATCTTGGGCACGCATGCACACGTGCCCGGCATGAGTTTTAAGCCACTGGGTCGGGACGTGAACCGTGGTTGACTACATGGGAGTCCAGCGACATAGCCATTACTCCAACTGCTAGTCTCTATCATTTTTTTTTTTAAGAGCGATTTTTGCTATAGGGCACGTGTGCTTGCCAGAGAGCAGAGAAATGAACCCCCAGGAGAAGGGCCATGCTGCAATCCCTTCTCCTCTGTTATCCTCTTGGGATCTTGAACATGCATGCACATACACCTGCTCTGAGTTTTAAGCTGCTGGACCTGGCACTCGAACCGCGGTCAGCTACATACGTGGGAGGCCAGTGACGTAATGGCTACCATCACTTCCCCATTTTTCCATCCTCGGGGCACACAAGCACACACACCTGGTGGGGTTTTTTGTTTGTTTGTTTTGTTTTTTTGCATGCGCTCTCCAGACAGACAGAGATAGAGAGACAGAAAGCGAGAAATCACCCCCCCCCCCAGGGGGGACGGGCCATG
>NW_006159454.1:906270-926629 GCF_000334495.1 Tupaia belangeri chinensis | reverse complement strand
ACAGACGGGGGAGGCCAGTGACGTAATGGCTACCATCACTTCCCCATTTTTCCATCCTCGGGGCACACAAGCACACACACCTGGTGGGGTTTTTTGTTTGTTTGTTTTGTTTTTTTGCATGCGCTCTCCAGACAGACAGAGATAGAGAGACAGAAAGCGAGAAATCACCCCCCCCCAGGGAGATGGCCACACCGCAGTCCCTTCTCCTCCATTCTCTTCTTTGGATCTTGGGCACGCACGCACACGCGCCCAGCGTGAGTTTTAGGCCACCGGGTCCGGGACTTGAACCACAGTCGACTACATGGGAGTCCAGCGATGTAGCCATTATGCTAACTGCTGGTCCCCACCTGTTGTGTTTTTGAAGCCACCAGGGCTGGGATTCAAACCTCACAGTCAGCCATGTGGGTGGCGGCTCCACTAACCACCAAGCTACAGGGCTGACCCTCTACTATTTCTTAATGACCAGGATATTTCATACTTAGTTTTACACATTCAGGTAATGCAGGTCACCTCCAAGATATAGTCAGACCCGGGGCCAGCAGGTGGTTTAGTGGTTAAGGTGTTGGACTCCCACATGGCTGACCATGGTTAGAGTCCTGGACCCAGCGGCTTGAAACCCTCCAGGTGCATGTGCGTGCGTGCCCAAAATCCTGAGAGGAGAGTGGAGGAGAAGGGATTGTGGCATGACCATCCCCCTGGGGGGTGATTTCTCGCTTTCTGTCTCTGTCTCTCTCTGCAGGTGGCATGGTGGGTAAGTCGCTGGACTTCTACACGATCAACCACAGTTCGAGTCTTGGACCTGGTGGCTTGCTTTCTCACTTTCCCTCTCTCTCTTTCTCGCTCTGTCTCTCTCTAGTGAGTGCATGTGCCCTGTAGCAAATTTAAAAAATAATAATGATAGGGACCAGCAGATGGCATAACGGCTATGTCACTGGACACCCATGTAGTTGACCACGGTTCAAGTCCCAGACCTGATGGCTTAAACTCACACCGGGCGTGTGACCAACCACAGATTGAATCCTGGACCTGGTGGCTTGCTTACTCACTTTTCTTCTTCTCTCTCTGTGTGTCTCTCTCTGGTCAAATTAAAATGAATGAATGAATGAATACATACAATTAAATAATTATTTTTTTAAAAATAAAATGAACTTCTTAAAACAAAACAAAAACAAAGAAAAAAAAAAGGCTAACTTCAGTTTGTGCTGAGGTCCCTCAGCGCCGTCCCCTGACCCTTGCTCTGCAAACAGGAGCTGGCTCTGACTGGGCCTGCAGGGGAGGGGGAGCTGAGCACATCAGGTATCCTCCCTGCACTTCCTCCCTGCAGTTACACCCGGCCTCCTCCAGCTCTCCTGATGGTTGAAGGCCCTTTCCGCACTGTCCCTTCCATCCTGTCCCTGGGCCAGCTCGATGCCTTGGGGCTTTTTGCACCTCAGTGAGCTGCCCTTCACTAAATGCAGGTGACCCGACTCACACCTGTCGTCCTTTCGCACCCGGGACAAGCAGCGTGGTCTCACGGGCATGTGCAAAACCTTCTCTCACACGCCAATAAAAAGGGCTTTTCCAGGGAACCAGCAGTTAGCGTAATGGCTATGTTGCTGGACTCTCACGTAGTCGACCGTGGTTCGCGTCCCGGACCCGGTGGCTTAAAACTCACGCTGGGCACGTGTGAGTGCATGCCCAAGATCCCAAGAGGAGAATGGAGAAGGGATTGCGGCGTGACCATCCCCCCTCAGCTGGGATTTCTCACTTTCTGTCTCTATGTCTCTCTCTGTCTGTCTGGCGAGCACATGCGCCCTATAGTGAAAACCTCTCCAAAAAAGATAAAAAAGGGATTTTCCAGCATTGAGGCACTGGATCCCACAGGGTTGACCTGGTTCGAGTCCCAGACCCGGCAGCTTGAAATCACGCCAGGCATGTGTGTGTGCATGCCGACAGTCCCAAGAGGAGAATGGAGGAGAAGGGACCAGACCGTGGTGTGGTCATCCCCCTGGGGGTGGTTTCTCACTTTCTCTCTGACAAGCACACAGGCTCTACAGCAAAACTTAAAAAAAAAAAAAAAAGAAAAAGAAAAGACAAAGAAAAGAAAGAAAAGAAGAAGAAGAAAGATAGAAGGGCTTTTCTTATTTTATTTTATTATTATTATTTTTTCCGTAGGGGTGGGTTTTTGCCATTGGGCGCATGCGCTTTTTTTGCTATAGGGCGCATGCGCTCGCCTGACAGACAGAGAGAGACAGAGAGATAGAAAGCGAGAAATCACCCCCCAGGGGGGATGGCCATGCCGCAATCCTTTCTCCTCCATTCTCTCCTTGGGACCTTGGGCTCACATGCACATGCGCCCAGTGTGAGTTTAAGCCACGGGGTCCGGGATGCGAACCGTGGTCGACTACATGGGAGTCCAGTGACATAGCCATTACGCTAACTGCTGGTTCCCCCGGGGGCAAGAATTCTGATTGCCACAGGTTTGTTCTACTTTCATTCGGCTGCACGGGAAGCCACTAGCTCGCTCGCGCTCTCTCTCTCTCGCTCGCTCTCTCACACACACACACACACACACCTGCTATCTCTCGGTTTCCCAGCAACCGCAGTGACACACAGAGGTGGGAACACTCGCTCTGACTCTCTGGAAGAAAGCAGTCTGGTCTACCGCATGCCAGCCTAGACCTTGAGCCTCCTCCTCTGCTCAGGGATGGCAAAGACTGTCAAGGCCGCAGCAACACTGGACGATGGTGGCCTGTGGCTCCCAGGGCCTGGCATGCAGTAGGCCTCAGTCACTGCCAACTCCCGCCCACTTCTGGGTTCACCCAGGCTCCCTGGTGGGTCTGTCAGGCTCATGGTTGGTCCCTCAGAGCAGGCATCTCGTGGATGATCATGGCCTCTAACCACCACTTCCTCTGGCCATCAGCCTGCCGGCCACCTGCTCTGTGGCCACCTCACAGTCCCACGCACGGCCATGCTTCCTGGCACTTCCCAGGGACGTGTCGAAGCACACTGCTTGGGTCACCAGAGACCGATGTGGGCCTTTTTAATTTTTTATTTGTTCGTTCTCTTTTTTTTAATTTCATGAAAGAGAGAGAGTCGCAGCTCCCTGAGCAAGGTCTTCATGCTGAGGTCTGCTCTCAGCCTTCAGGCGGCCTCAGATCATGGACGAGCATAAGCCTGGCATACTCAGGGAGGGCTCCAGACTTGAACCATAAACCTGCCCATGTGGAACTGCCTCACAAAGTTACTGTGGTTTTGTTTGTTTGTTTATTTACATTTTATTTATTATTATTTGTTAATCTGATCAGAGAGAGGCATGGAGAGAGAGAGAGAGAGAAAGAGAAAGTGAGAAAGCAAGCTGTCAGGTCCAGGACTTGAACCATGGTCAGCTATGTGGGAGTCCAGGACCTCAACCACCATGCCACCTGCAGGCTGCCAGAGTCTTGTGTTTTATCATTGTGTCAGTGTCTGGCCCCAAGCCTTTGTTTCTTTTTCGTTGCCAGAGGGGGTGTGCACTTGTGAGAGACAGAGAGAGAGAGAGACAGAGAAAGAAACCCACCAATGGAGCACGGTCATGCTATAGTTCTTTTCTGTTTGGTTTTTCCTTCCCATCAGAATTTCAGGAACACATGCATTTTATGCCTGGAGTGGTTTTCAAGCTGCAGGGGCCAGGATTTGAACAGCAGTCAAGGGACCAGCAGTTGGCATAATGGCTATGTTGCTGGACTCCCATGTAGTCGACTATGGTTTGAGTCCCAGAGCTGGTGGCTTAAACTCACGCCAGGCACGTGTGCGTGCATGCCCAAGATTCCGAGAGGAGAATGGAGGAGAGGGGATTGTGGTGTGGCCATCCCCCCTGGGGGGTGATTTCTCGCTTTCTGTCTCTCTGTCTCTCTCTGTCTTTCTGGCGAACACATGCACCCTATAGCAAAAACTTCTAAAATAAAAAGAAAAAAGAACAGCAGTCGACCATGTGGGACCTGGCTCTTCACCGCACCATGGGCTAGCCCACACAGCTTACTCTTGTACTGGTAAATCACAACTTATCCCCACAAATATGTGTAATGATTATGTTAATTATTTGTACGTATTTATTTATTGCCCCAGGTCTAGGTACTCACTGAAAAGAAACAGAGACACAGAGAGAAAGTGAGAAACCACCCCCCCAGGGGAGATGGCCGAACAGCAATCCCCTCTTCTCTACTCTCTTCTCAAGATTTTGGGCATGGGACCAGCAGTTAGCGTAATGGCTATGTCACTGGACTCCCACGTAGTCAACCGCGGTTCAAGTCTCGGATCTGGTGGCTTAAAACTCACGCCAGGCGCGTGTGCGTGTGTGCCCAAGATCCCGAGAGAAGAATGGAGGAGAAGGGATTGCGGCATGACCATCCCCCCTGGGGGGTGATTTCTCGCTTTTTGTCTCTCTGTCTCTCTCTGTGTGTCTGGCGAGTGCATGCGCCCTATAGCAAAAACCTCTTAAAAAAAAAACACTTTGAGCACACCTACGCACACACACCCAGCATATTTCTCAGGCCCCCAGATGTAGGACTTGAACCACAGAGTTGACCATGTGGGATCCAGCACCGTAACCACCACGCCACCTGCTGGCTCCGAGTTAATTATTTTTTAAGTGTTATTTTAACCTTTTTTTTTTTTTTTAAATTACTAGAGGGTGTCTGTTCACTTGACCGAGAGAGAGAAACAGAGAGACAGCACTCCCCAGGACCAGCAGGTGGTATGGTGGTTGAGGCACTGGAATTCCCACATGGCCGACTGGGGTTCGAGAAAGCACTCCCCAGTGGGGCATGGTCATGCCACTATCCTTTTTCTCTACTCCTCTTTTTGGGAGTGAGTACACATGCACATGAACCTAGCATGTTTTCCAAGCTGCCTGGACCAGGATTCGAACCGTGGTAGGCGATGTGGGAATTTGGCCTCCTTAACCACTGCACTGTGGGGCTAGACGTAGCTGTTTTTAGCTATACAGTTTGGTGGCCTCACGTGCTCTCAGGATGTGCTGCCATCCCCACCGTCTATCTCCAAACCCTCTTCATCTTTAACAGAAACCACCCGTTAGGTAAGAGCCGCCCATCTCTGCTGCCCTCGGCCCTGTAACCACCACGCTACTTCCTGTCCCTGGGGCTTTTCCTCGTCCAGATAGCTCAGATAAACAGAATCATAAAGTGTCCTTTTATGATTCGTTAATTTCATGTAATATAATGTTACAAAGATTCTTCTTACAGGTACGTAACATGCCATTGTATGCAAACAGGTGTATCCATTGGTTTATCGTTCGTCTGTTTTCGTTTCCTTTTTTTGTTTAGTTTTTGTTACAGGATGTGTGCACTCTCTGGAGAGAGACAGAGACAGAGGAAGAGAGGAACTACCTGCCAGGGGGAATGACCATGTCACAATCCCTTCTCCTCCATTCTCCTCTCCGGATTTCGGGCACACATGCACATGCCCCCGGCGTGAGTTTAAGCCACAGGGTCCAGGACTCAAATTGCAGTTGACTACATGGGAGTCCAGCGACATAGCCAATACACCAACTGCTGGTCCCTCTCCTGGGATCTTTTTATTATTATTATTTAATTTATTCATTCATTTATTTTTAGTTTGACCAGAGAGGCACAGAAAGAGAAAGAGGGAAAGTGAGAAAGCAAGCCGCCAGGTCTGAGTCTTGAACCATGGGTCGGCCATGCGGGAATGTCCAGCACCTTAACCACCATGTCATCTGCTGGTCCCTCTCCTGGGATATTTTTAGGCATGCCTGGTGTATCCCTCAAGCCACCGGGTCTGGGACTCATACAGCTGAGTTGGGCGTATAGGATCCAGCTGCCTTAAATACCACTTCTTTGGCTGGCCCTGTGTTTGTTTTTTGAATTTTCCAGAAGACCCATGTGCTTGTCAGAAAGCAACAGAGAGAAAGGAAGAGGCAGACAGGACATGGTTGTACTACAATCCCTTCTCCATTTCTCCATCTGGGGGTTTGGGGCAAGCATGCACATGCACCCAGCAAATTTCTCAAGCCACCAGGGCCAAGATTCGAACTGTGCTGTCGAATCGTCTGGGATGTGGCTCCCTTAATCATTGGGCCATGGGGCTGGCCCTATCCATGTATCCACTGATCCACTGACAGATGTTTGGGTCGTTTTGACCGTTTGACTATTGAGAATAATGACACTATGGACATTGAGTGTAGAGAGCAGCCAGACCTGGATTAGGTACTAACAACCTTTTAAATAGAGGTGATCAGGAACCAGCAGTTAGCGTAATGGCTATGTCGCTGGACTCCCACGTAGTCGACCGCAGTTTGCGTCCTGGACCCGGTGGCTTAAAATTCACGCCGGGCACGTGTGTGTGCGTGGATCCTGAGAGGAGAATGGAGGAGAAGGGATTGCGGCGTGGCCATCCCCCCTGGGGAGTGATTTCTCGCTTTCTGTCTCTATTTCTCTCTCTTTCTGTCTGGCGAGCGCACCGAGCGCACGCGCGCTATAGCAAAACCCTCTCCAAAAAAAAAAAAAAAAATAGAGGTGATTGGGGCCAGCAAGTGGTGTGGTGGTTAAGGGTACTGGACTCCCACCTGGCCGACCGCAGTTCGAGTCCTAGACCTGGTGGCTTGCTGTCTCACTTTATCTCTCTCTTTCTCAATCTATCCCTTCTTGGTTGCATTTAAATAAATAAATAAATGGATAAAGTTGAATAAAATAATTCTTTAAAAAAATTTTTAATTAAAAAGAAATAAAATAGAGGTGATCTTTGTGCTCATGCTGCAAGGCAAGCAGAAGATCTAACAAAGACATACGGCGGTTACACTGCAGGGCGCTGTAAATATTTTTTTTAAGAGAGAGATTTTTGCTCGCCAGACAGAGACAGAGAGACACCACATGGGGGGCCATGGCCATGCTGCAATCCCTTCTCCTCTAGTCTTTCTATATTTTGGGCACATATGCACACACGGCCCGTGTAGTGTGGTTTTTTTTTTTTTTTCCCTGCTATAGGGCACGTGTGCTCGCCAGACAGAGAGAGACACAGAGACAGAAAGCGAGAAATCACCCCCCAGGGGGGATGGTCACGCTGCAATCCCTTCTCCTCCATTCTCCTCTCGGGATCTTGGGCACGCACGCACACGTGTCCAGCATGTTTTAAGCCACCGGGTCCGGGATGCAAACCATGGTCGACTATGTGGGAGTCCAACGATATAGCCATTATACTAACTGCTGGTTCCCGACGCCCAGTGTGTTTTAAGCTCCTGGGTCCAGGACTCGAACCATAGTCGAGTACAGCGATGTAGCCATTACGCCATCTGCTGGACCCAGGGCGGTGTAAATTAAGTGAAGCTGAGTGCCCATCAGAGACAGCCAGGGGAAACTTGTTTAAATTATGAGACGCACGAGCCCCGGGTCACCAGATGCTCCAAAGTTGCAGCCTGGTTTCCCCACTCCCAGTTTCTGCATAAAAGAATAAACCTGGGACCTGCTGGGGCCATGGCGACCTCGTCATAGATGCCCAGGTCTTCAGACCCCCTGCTGTTCTTTCTTCTCAACCCACCGCCCACTTCCGCTTGGGGTTCCTGTCCCTTTGCCTTGAAGGCTGAGGTAGCTGTGGCCAACATGGACGAATAAACAAACAGGGACCTAAGCACAGGGGGACGACAAAGAATAAGGCAAGTGGACACCACTGGGAGCCCAAGCTGGGAACTGAAAGGCGAGGAGTGCATTAAGAGGCAGGTGCAGGACCAGCAGTTAGCGTAATGGCTATGTTGTTGGACTCCCATGTAGTTGACCGCGGTTCGCGTCCCAGACCCAGTGGCTTAAACTCACGCCAAGCTCATGTGCGTGCATGCCCAAGATCCCAAGAGGAGAATGGAGGAGAAGGGATTGCGGCGTGGCCATCCCCCCGGGGGTGATTTCTCGCTTTCTGTGTCTCTGTCTCTCTCTCTCTCTCTCTGTCTCTGTCTGGCGAGTGCACGCACCCTATAGCAAAAACCTCCCCAAAAATAATTTAAAAAAGAGTCGGGTGGTGGCCAGTAGGTGGCGTGGTTATTAAGGGCATTGGACTCCCATATGGCTGATGGCGGTTTGAGTCCTGGACCTGGCGGCTCTCTCTCTCTCTTTCTGTCCCTCTCTGGTCAAATTTTAATAAATAAAATAAAACAAATTCTTTTTTTTAGAAAAAGGGCTGGATGTAAAACATGAGGACAAAGTTGTCTGAAAATAGAGTTGCCTGTTCCGAAGCTGTTTCATATGCGAAAAGCGAGAGCCATCTAGGTTGGTATCAAGCCGTGGTATCAGTTCTTTGACTCTGTGCAGGAAACACGTCCCTGGGTCCCAGAACAGGGGACATTATGGCCCGACCTGGGTTTAGGTCGGAGAACAAAGTAGGCAATGACACAGAGTAGAGAGTCCAGATAGGATTCCGTTTTCGCTTTCTCATTATGGCAGTTAGTTACGGAGCGTTTGAGCCGAGACCCTCCAGAAGAGCCGGGAAGTTGCTCAGGAGCTAGATTAAGAGATAACCCAGGGGGGAACCAGCAGTTAGCGTAATGGCTATGTCGCTGTAGTCGACCGCAGTTCGCGTCCCGGACCTGGTGGCTTAAAACTCACGCCGGGTGCGTGTGCGTGCGTGCCCAAGATCCCAAGAGGAGAATGGAGAAGAAGGGATTGCGGTGTGGCCATCCCCCCTGGGGGGTGATTTCTCGCTTTCTGTCTCTCTGTCTCTGTCTTTTTTGGGGAGGCGCCGGGCCCCAAAGGCAAAAACCTCAAAAAAAAAAAAAAAAAAAAAAAAAGAGAGAGATAACCCAGGGACCAGCAGGTGACATAGTGGTTAAGATGACTGGACTCCCACATGGCTGATCGCTGTTCAAGTCCTGGGCATGGCAGCTTGCTTTCTCACTTTCCTTCTCTCTCTCTATCTCTGGTCAACTTTAAATAAAAATGACAATGAATAAAAATGAACTAAAATAGTTATTTAAAAAGAAAAAAAAAGAGAGGTTACCCCAGATAAATGCACTTCCTTGTTCCCTGGGGAGCCAGGAGTGGATCCTGAACACAGAGGATAGTGAAAATGACAGCCTCCACATCTAGGTAGACTTAAGATTGCGTTTCCTGACGGTCCTAAGTGGAGCAGGGACAGGGGAGTCACAGCCCCTTGGCCCTGTGCCCCCCCAGAAGGCCCACTGCTTCCCTTCAGAGGCCCCCCGATGGGGAAGGATACCCAAGGAAAAAAAGGCCTCCTCTGTGCTTAACTCTTTTTTTTTTTTTTGAGAGTCCCCCCCACCCGCACCCCCCACCCCCGCTATAGGGTGCCTGCGCTCGCCAGAAAGACAGAGGGAGACAGAGAGAGAGACAGAAAGCAAGAAGTCCCCCCCCAGAGGGGATGGTCACGCCACATTGGGCGCGTGTGCGTGCGTGCCCAAGATTCCGAGAGGAGAATGGAGGAGAAGGGATTGCAGCGTGACCATCCCCCTAGGGGGTGATTTCTTGCTTTCTGTCTCTCTGTCTCTCTCTGTCTGGCGAGCGCACGTGCCCTATAGCGAAAATCTCTCCAAAAAAAAAAAAAATGTGTAGGCATTGAGACCAGCAGGTGGCATAGTGTTTGGGGTGTTGGGCTCCCATATGTCTGATAATGGTTCAAGTCCCAGACCTGGTGACTTGCTTTCTCACTTTCTCTCTCTCTCTGGTCAAATTTTAAAACACGATGAATAAAATAAAAAATAATTCTTTTTTAAAATGTAGGCATTTCCAGCTCTAAATTGCCCTCCAATCACCATATTCCTTAAGTTTGGGTTTTATTGTGTTTTTATTTTTATTCCTCTCTAGATGTTTTCTAATTTCCCTCATGATTTCTACTTTCACCTCTTGGTTCTTTAGGACCAGCAGGCCATACGAAGGTTAGGGCAGCTGGAGCCCACATGGCTGACTGCATGGTTCAAGTCCCGGATCTGGTGGCTTAAAAAACACACCAGGGGAACCAGCAGTTAGTGTAATGGCTATGTCGCTGGACTCCCATGTAGTTGACCGCAGTTCACATCCTGGACCCGGTGGCTTAAAACTCACGCCAGGTGCGTGTATGTGCGTGCCCAAGTTCCCGAGAGGAGAATGGAGGAGAAGGGATTGCAGTGTGGCCATCCCCCCCTGGGGGATGATTTCTCGCTTTCTGTCTCTCTGTCTCTCTCCATCTGTCTGGTAAGCGCACGAGTCCTATAGCAAAAACCACTCAAGAAAAAAAAAAGAAAAAACCACCAGGCACTTGTGTGTGTGTGTGCGTGCGCGTGCTTAAAATCCCAAGAAGAGGAAGGATTGCAGCGTGGCCATCCCTTCCTGAGGGGGCAGTGATTTCTCACTTTCCCTTTTTCTCTGTCTCTGCCAAGCACATACATGCTGTCCCAAAACTTTAAAAGAAAAAAAAAATAGGTCTAATTTCACGTATTTGGGAGTTTTCACATTTTCCTTCTGTTGCTCCTTTCTAGTTTCTTTCCATTGTGATTTGAAAAGATGTTCTAGATGATTTCAGTCTTTTAAAGTATGGTAAGGTGTGTGCCGTGGCCTAACGTATGGTCTATGCTGGAGAATGTTCCTTTAGCATTCAAAAAGAATGTGTATTGGGAACCAGCAGTTAGCATAATGGCTATGTTGCTGGACTCCCATGTAGTTGACCGCGGTTCGCGTCCCGGACCCGGTGGCTTAAAACTCACGCCGGGCGCGTGTGCGTGCGTGCCCAAGATCCCGAGAGGAGAAGGGAGGAGAAGGGATTGCGGTGAGACCATCCCCCCTGGGGGGTGATTTCTCGCTTTCTGTCTCTATGTCCTATGTCTCTCTCTGTCTGTCTGGCAAGCGCACGCTCCCTATAGTGAAAAAACCTTTCAAAAAAAAAAAAAAAGAATGTGTATTTTGCCATCGCTGTATGGAGTGTTCTGTTTCATTCTGTTAGGTTCATTGCTTTATAGCGTTATTCAAGTTTTCTATTTCCTTATTGTTCTTCTGTCTACTTATTCTTTCTACTTTTGAAAGTGGGTATGGAGGGGCCAGCAGGTGGTGTGATGATTAAGGCCCTGGACTCCCACATGGTCGACCATGGTTCGAGTCCCGGACCTGGTGGCTTACTTTCTCACTTTCCTTTTCTTTCTCTTTGTCTCTCTCTGGTCAAATTAAATAATAATTATAAGTTAATGAAAACGAAATAATTTTTTAGGGACCAGGAGATGGCATATTGTTATGTTACTGGACTCCCACATAGTCAACTGTAGTTCAAGTCCCAGACCGGGCAGCTTAAAACTTACTCTGGGCGTGCGTCCATGCGTGCCCAAGATTCCAAGAGGAGACTGGAGAAGAAGGGATGGTGGCATGGCCATCCCTCCTGGGAGGTGATTTATCACTTTCTGTGTCTCTGTCTCTCCAGTGAGTGCAGGCACTCTATAGGGCCCCCTCTCTCAAAATAATTCTTTAAAAAAAGGAAAAAGAGGGAACCAGCAGTTAGCGTAATGGCTATGTCGCTGGACTCCCATGTAGTCGACCGCGGTTCGTGTCCCGGACCCGGTGGCTTAAAACTCACGCCGGGCGCGTGTGCGTGCGTGCCCAAGATCCCGAGAGGAGAATGGAGGAGAAGGGATTGCGGCGTGACCATCCCCCCTGGGGGGTGATTTCTCGCTTTCTGTCTCTATGTCTCTCTCTGTCTGTCTGGTGAGCGCACGCACCCTACAGTGAAAATCTCTCCAAAAAAAAAAAAAAAAGGGAAAAGAAAGTGACTATTGATGTCTAACACTATTTATGTAGAACTATTAGTTTTATTCCTTCAAATTTGCCCATTTTTGCTTCCTATGTTTTGTGGCTCTTTAGTTAGGTACAAATTTATTTATAATTTCACAGAAAAAATGTAAAGGTTTTTTTTTTTTTTTTTGAGAGGTGTTTTGTTTTTGTTTTAGTTTTTGTGTTTTTTTGCTATAGGGTGTGTGCGCTCGCCAGACAGACAGAGAGAGACAGAGAGACAGAAAGTGAGAAATCACTCCCCAGGGGTGATGGCCACGCCGCAATCCCTTCTCCTCCATTCTCCTCTCGGGATCTTGGGCACGCACGCACATGCACCTGGCGTGAGTTTTAAGCCACAGGGTCCGGGACGTGAACTGCGGTCAACTACATGGGAGTCCAGCGACATAGCCATTACACTAACTGCTGGTCCTGCAAAGGTTGTTTTATATTATTGCTGTATTGTACTTTCCTTTTTTAATTTTTGCTTTTCTTTTCTTTTTTAATTTTTGAGAGCACTTGCCAGACGGAGAGAAGAAAAGCGAGGACAGCCACGCCACAATCCCTTCTCCTCCGTTCTCCTCTCAGGATTTTGGGCATACACGTGTATGGTGTATTTTTCAAGCTGCTGGGTCCAAGCTGCCCTGTGGAGTCGGCCATGTGGGATCCTTAACCTCCATTACCACCCGCTGGACCAATACCCAGCTTTCTTTTATGATAATACATTTGCATGGAAGATATTTTTCTCCTCTTTTCCTTTCAGTATCCTTGTTTCCTTATATCTAAAGTGAATCTCTCGTAGACTTCGTAAAGATGAATGTGACAGTCTGACCATTGGTGTCTCCTCAAAACTCACATATCGGATGGAATACCAGTGTGACAGTATTAGGAGGTAGGAACTTCTGGGAGGTTATTAAGTCATGAGGGCTGTTCTCATAAATGGGATTGGTGCTCTTATAGAGGAAGGTGAATGGAACTGCCTTCTGCTTCTTCCCCCATATAAGGATCTGGGACTCAAGTGCCCTCTTTGACTCAGACGGCAATCCCCTCTGGAAGGAGATTTCTCACTTTCCCTTTCGCCGTCTCTGTCTCTCTTTCTGGCAAGCATACACCCTACGGCAGAAGCCTCTAAAAGCAATAATGACATAGAATTAGGATACTGGGGCAGCTCAGCCTTTAGCCTCAATTTTTTTTTTTTTTCTGAGAGGTTTTTGCCACAGGGTGTGTGCACTCGCCAGAAAGAGAGAGACAGAGAGACAGAAAGCGAGAAATCACCCCCCAGGAGGGATGGCTACACCGCAATCCCTTCTCCTCCATTCTTCTCTCGGGATCTTGGACACACATGCACATGTGCCTGGTGTGAGTTTAAGCCACCGGGTCCGGGACTCGAACTGTGGTCGGCTACATGGGAGTTCAGCGACATAGCCATGACGCTAACTGCTAGTCCCCCTTTAGCCTCATATTAAAGAAGTTGTCCTCTATGTTTGGACTAGCAGTAATTTTATCTCCATGGTTTTCTTCCTTATCATTTAAAAATTTTCTCAGAGCACTTGTGGAATTTTAGGCATGCATGCACATGCACCTAGCATTTTTTGCAAGCCACTAGGGCCAGGATTTGAACTATAGTCAGTCACATGGGGTCCAGCCTCCTTAACTACTAGCCTATGGGGTCAGCGGTCTTCAGTTTTCTTTCTTTTTTTCTAAAGAATTAATTTTATGGGGCCACAGGTGGCACGGTTGTTGAGGGCACTGGGCTCCCACATAGCTGACTGTGGTTCAAATCCTGGACCTGGTGGCTTACTTTCTCAACCTCCCACTCTGTCCCTCTTTGTTCAAAAATGTTTTAAAGTGAATAAATAAATAAATACATTAAATTAAATTAAATTTTAGAAAATGTTATTATTATTATTATTATTATTATTGTTATATATTTTTTAATTTGACCAGAGAAAGACAGAGAGGAGGGAAAGTGAGAAAGCAAGCCACCAGGTCCAGGACTCAAACTATGGTCTACCATGTGGGAGTCCAGCACCTTAACCACCACGCCACCTGCTGGCCTCATGTCTTCATGGTTTTCTAAAGTGTGTGTGACTGTGTTCTTATTTCTTCTTGAAATGTTATTTAGTAGGGTGCTTGGTAATGCTCTAGTAAACTACTCAGTAGAGTGTTCATTTTAATTTTTTTTTATTATTATTGCTAGAGGGCACATGCACTTGTTAGAAAGAGAGACGCCCTCAGGAGGGTGCGGTCAATTGCAATCCTTTTTTCTCCATTCCTCCTGTCTGTCAGAACTTTGGGCGTGTCTGCACAAGCCACCAGGGCCAGGATTCGAACCACAGTTCACCCTATGGTGTCTGGCTCCCTTAATCACTGAGCGATGGGGCTGGCCCGTGATGATTCATTTTTAAAGTTTCTTTCTTTTTTTTTTTTTTTTTGGAGAGGTTTTCGCTATAGGGCGCATGCACTCGCCAGACAGAGAGAGACATAGAGACAGAAAGCGAGAAATCACCCCCCAGGGGGGATGGTCACGCCGCAATCCCTTCTCCTCCATTCTCCTCTTGGGATCTTGGGCACGCACACACACGCGCCCAGCGTGAGATTTAAGCCACCGGGTCCGAGACGCGAACCGCGGTTGACTACGTGGGAGTCCAGCGACATAGCCATTACGCTAACTGCTGGTTCCCTAAAGTTTCTTTCTTAATTCTGTTAGTGCAAGAGAGGGACAGGAAGACAGACATGTCACGATCCACCTCCAGCCTCAGCCACCCCAGGTCAAAGGTTCATGCAGGTCTGGTATACTCAGGGAGTTCTCTGGACATGAACTTGGAACTTTCTTTTTTAAATTATTTATTTGTTATTTTATTTATTCATTCATTTATCCTAATTTGACCAGAGAGAAAGAGAAACAGAGAGAGAAAAAGTGAGAAAGCAAGCCACCAGGTCCGGGACTCGAACCATGGTCAGCCATGTGGGAGCGTCCAGCGCCTTAACCAGCACGCCCCCTGAACTTGGAACTTTCTCATGTATGTCAGCCTTTTGTACCGCCCCTCCCCGCCCCCACAGGCCCCTAATAGGATTATTCGTTCAACTGTATGTACTGTGATTAAACGTTTATACCTGAACGAAGTTTGCTTACTTGGGTTTATTAAAACATTTTGTGGTGGGGCCAGCAGGTGGCATGGTGGTTAAGGCACTGGACTCCCACATGGCTGAGTCCCGGAACTGGAAGCTTAAAACTCATGATGTATGTATGTGTGTATGTGTGTGCCCAAAATCCCAGGAAGAGAATGGAGGATAAGGGATTGCAATGTGGCCGAGCTCCCAACCCCAAAAGGGGTGATTTCTCACTTTGTCTCTATCTTTCTCTGGCAAGCGCACGTGCCCTAGAAAAAAACATTTTATAGTCTGCTTTGTGATTCATTTTTGTAACTGTTCCAGGGATATTGAAGTCATGGTGATGTATTTTATGTAGGTGTAGAATACAGTAAATGTTGTATGCTTTATGGATTCCATTGTTTCTTTTTCATTCTTTTTTTCTTTTCTTTTTAAGATTTTTGCCACACGGGATATGTGCTCACCAGAGAGAGAGAGAGACAGAAACAGAAAGTGAGAGATCATTACTCCCTTGGGACGAGCAGATGGCGGAATGGCTATGTCATTGGACTCCCATGTAGTCAACCATGGTTCGAGTCCCGGACCCAGTGGCTTAAACTCACGCCGGGTGCATGTGCATGAGTGCCCAAGATCCCGAGAGGAGAATGGAGGAGAAGGGATCGTGGTGTGGCCATCCCCCCTGAGGGGCAATTTCTCGCTTTCTGTCTCTCTGTCTTTCTGGCATGTGCACACACCCTATAGCAAAAACCTCCCCCCAAAAATAATAAATAAAAATAAAATCAATCACTCCCCTTCTCTGGTGAGGATTGCCATGTGGCAACCCTCTACTCCATTCTCTTGGGATTTTGGGCACACGCACACAGGCACCTGGTGTTTTCTTAAAACTGCTGGATCTGGGACTCAAACTGCTGTCAGTCATGGGGGATCCAGTGCCTTAACCACCATGCCACCTGCTGATCCCACCTGGTGTAAATTTCAAGCTGCCAGGTCCAGGGTTCAAACCAGTCTGGGACTCAGTTGGCTAAGTGGGAGTCCAGAGTCTTAGCCACGACACCACTCACTAGCTATAGTGTATCTTTTTTAAGAGGTAACCTTGGGCCAGCACATGGTGTGGTGATTAAGGCACTGGACTCTCATATGGCCGACTGTGGATTGAGTCCTGGACCTGGTAGTTTGCTTTCTCACCTTTCTCTCTCTGTCTTTCTAAAATAGTAAATAAATAATAATAAATAAAATAAACAGTAATTAATAAATAATAAATAAATAGTAAAAAATAAATAAAATAGTAATAAATAATAATAAATAAATAGTGAAAAAAAGTAACCATATATATTTGCTTTACTCTTTGATGTGATCTGAGAGCGTCCTATTTTTACATAGGAATGTTAGCTATTTACATTTTCTTACGTATTTACTTATATACATTTGGTTTATTTGTTACATCTAATCTACCCTTCGTTTAATGAATATCCTGGTACTTTGATATTGTTGTTTATGATTCCTTGACCTTTCTTTCCCATTGACAAGTGTGAGAAAACTGAGCAGAGTACGGTGCCTGTTATAAGATTCTTGACTTTTGCTTTACAAATTACATGTTTTTCCTTTTTATTTCCTATAGCAATTTATAAAATAGATTTTTATGCTGAAAAATGTTTAAATATTTTTAAATGACATTTTATGCATTATTATTTTAAAATTTGCTATAGGGCAAGTGTGATCACCAGAGATAGGAGAGAGAGAGAGAGAGAAAGAGAAAGCAATCCAGCCAACCGCCAGTTCTGGGACTTGAAATGTGGTCAACCATGTGAGAGTTCAGTGCCTTAACTGCCATGCCATCTGCTGGCCCTGATAACATATTATTTTATAAAGTAGCTGTGCAGAACCAGTAGATGTTGTAAGTTACATTGCTGGACTCCCACGTAGTCGACCGTGGTCGAAGTCCCAGACCAAGTGGCTTGAGACTCACATGGGGCACATGTGTACGCATGCCCAAAATCCCAAGGGGAGAATGGGAGAGATGGGATTGCAGAATGGCCACCCTCCCTGGGGGTGATTTCTTGCTTTCTGTCTCTTTCTGTTTCTCTCGTGAGCGCATATACCTTATAGCAAAACTCTCTCTTAAAAGTAGCTTTAGGACTAGCAGTTGGCATAATGGCTATGTCGTTGGACTCCCAGGTAGTCGACCACGGTTCGAGTCCTGGACCTGGGAGCTTGAACTCACGCCGGGCGCATGTGCATGCGTGCCCAAGATCCCGAGAGGAGAACGGAGGAGAAAGGATTGCGGCGTGGTCATCCTCCCTGGGGGTGATTTCTCACTTTCTGTCTCTCTGTCTCTGTCTTTCTGGTGAGCACATGTGCCCTATAACAAAAACCTTTCCAAAAAAAAAAAAGAAGAAAAGAAAAAAAAAATAGCTATAGGGCCAGCAGGTAACATGGTGGTGAAGGCACTGGACTCCCACATGGCCAACTGCAGTTCAAATCCCAGACTCGGCAGCCTGAGAATAATTCTGGGCTTGAAAATCACTTTGGGCATGCCCCAGATCCTGAGAGGAGAATGAAGAAGGGGTTGTGGCATAGCCGTGCCCCCTGGGGTTGATTTCTCACTTTTCTCTCTGTTTCTGTTTTTCTCTCTCTGGAGAATGCACATACTTTGTGGCAAAAACCTTTAAAAAAATTTTTTTAATTCTTTTTTTTTTTTCTTTTTGCTATAGGGCATGTGCACTTGCCAGAAAGACAGAGAGAAATAGAGAGAGAAAGAGAGAAATTATCCCCCTGGGGGAGATGGCCACACCGCAATCCCTTCTCTTCCATTCTCCTCTCGGGATCTTGGGCATGCACGCACACGCGACCGGCGTGAGTTTAAGCCACCGGATCCAGGACTCGAACCGTGGTCGACTACATGGGAGTCCAGTGACATAGGCTAACTGCTGGTCCCAATTCTTTTTTTTTTTTTTTTTTAGAGGTTTTTGCTATAGGGCATGTGTGCTTGCCGGAAAGACAGAGAGAGACAGAAAGTGAGAAATCACCCCCAGAAGGGATGGCCACGCCGCAATCCCTTCTCCTCCATTCTCCTCTCGGGATCTTGTGCCCATGCTCACACACGCCCGGTGTAAGTTTAAGCCACCGGGTCCAGGACTCGAACCGTGGTCAACTACATGGGAGTCCAGCGACATAGCCATTACGTTAACTGCTGGTCCCCCAAACTTTGTTTTAATGAAAAATAAATAAAGTAGCTTTTATCCTCATTTTATGTAATACAAAGACAAAGATTTAGTCTTGCCTTTTCTTCCCTCTTTCTTCCTTTCTGGTTGTCACTGTACAATCTGCGATGAAAAACCCTGTTTTAAAAAATTCTCTTTCTCCATTAGTTTTCTTTTACATTTTGTCTGTTGCCATAGCAACAACAATTACTTCAGCTTATCGGTATCGAACAGTCTCTACCGAGTGGCACTTTTATTAAGTTATTTCTCCGTCTTGAGCTGGCTTCGAGGCTCATTGCCAGTTCTTTTCTCTCATTTCGTCATTCACGAGTTTCTGATTCATGTCTTGGTGACTTATTCTCCAGTTCTGAGCCATTTTTGCAGAAAAGGGAGTTAACTGGGAAGCGCATTAGTCAGAACTCCTGCGGTTTCAAGTGAGGGACAACTATCTTGGATCGACTTAAGTACAAAAAAGATACAGAGGTTTCCGACCCTGTCCAGTCTGGGCTCAGGTGACTACGCTCTTTTTTTTTTTTTTTTCCTTCTTTTTTTGGAGAGGTTTTTGCTATAGGGCGCGTGCGCTCACCAGAAAGACAGAGAGAGACAGAGAGACAGAAAGGGAGAAATCATCCTCCAGGGGAGATGGTCACGCCGCAATCCCTTCGCCTCCATTCTCCTCTCGGGATCTTGGGCACGCACACATGCCCAGTGTGAGTTTAAGCCACTGGGTCCGGGACTTGAACTGCGGTTGACTACATGGGAGTCCAGGCGACATAGCCATTACGCTAACTGCTGGTCCTAGCTGACTACGCTCTTCAACTATGGCGTTGGGACATTGTGTCCATCGCTCAGCTCCTCTCTCCCTGTCTTACCTTTGTCCTCGCATCATGGCATGTCTGGCACCAAAGCTCACACTCACTCCCCAGCCACCCCAGCCAAGAGGGAACGCCCTTCTCCAATAGCTCCTGCAGCGGTCTGCGTGTCATTGGCCTGGGTCACGTCATATGTCCATCCTTTCAACTAAGATCTGTGATTCTTTTTTTTTTTTTCTTTTGGAGAGGTTTTTTTTTTTTTTTAAGAATTATTTTACTTTATTATTATTATCATTTTTATTATTTTCCAGTTTGATCAGAGAGAAAGCAAGGCACCAGGTCCGAGACTTGAACCATGGTCGACCATGTGGGAATCCAGCGCCTTTAACCACCATGCCACTTGCTGACGCCCTTTTCTTTCTTTCTTTTCTTTCTTTTTTTTTTTGCTATAGGGCACGTGCGCTTGTCAGAAAGACAGAGGGAGACAGAGAGACACAAAGTGAGAAATCACCACCCAGGGAGGATGGCCACGCCGCAATCCCTTCTCCTCCTTTCTCCTCTCGGGATATTGGGCACGCATGCACATGTGCCCAGCGTGAGTTTAAGCCACCGGGTCTGGGACTCGAACTGTGGTCGACTACGTAGGAGTCCAACGACATAGCCATTACGCTAACTGCTGGTCTCATGCCTGTAGTTTTCTAAGATTCCACAGGCCTGTGAATTGTCACCTCTGCATGGACAGGAAGGGAGACATTCAGGTGGCTTTGTGGCCATCCAACCAGGGCTTGTGCTTAGATGGTAGCTGTGTGTGAAGCTTTTTTTTTTTTTTTTTTAATTTAACTTTATCCTTATTTTAATTTGACCAGAGACAGAGAGAGAAAGTGAGAAAGCAAGCTGCCAGGTCCGGGACTCAAACCACAGTTGGCCATGTAGGAATCCAGCGCCTTTAACCACCACACCACTCGCTGGCCCCTGTGTGGTGTCTTACACTGTTGCAGACCTCGTTTGTCCGCCTTGAGTTTCTGGAAATTCATTGTCGGTGTAGCCCGATGGTAATTCCCTCTGGGCCTGGCTCACCCTCGCCTGACTCAGCAGAGCCGGGTGAGAATAACCCCATCTAAGAAGGAACGGTAGTTGCCACAGAACCGGCCGTCCTGTGGTCAAGGCAGCTTCCCCGTCAGAAAACCACAGTGAAAACAAACTCTAGTCATGCTGTGGTTTAACGTCCGTGCAACCAGGCGCGAGGAGCTCGCTGGAGAAAGTGGTTGGACGCATCATGCCATGATAATGTAGTGGTTTTTGTTCTTAATAATTATTATTATTTTTAAAGCTTTTTGCCATAAGGATCAGCAGTTGGCGTAATGGCTATGTCACTGGACTCCCATGTAGTCGACTGTGGTTCGACTCCTTGGGGGGTGATTTCTCGCTTTCTGTCTCTCTATCTCTGACTGGCTTTCTGGCGAGCGCACATGCTCTATAGCAAAAACCTCTCCAAAAAAAATTGTTTTTT
>NW_006159454.1:899210-906239 GCF_000334495.1 Tupaia belangeri chinensis | reverse complement strand
AATTTTTTTTTTTTTTTTTTTTTTTTTGCCATAGAACGTGTGCACTCACCAGAGAGGGAGAGAGACAGAGACAGAAAGTGAGAAATCATTCCCCAGGGGGAATGGCCATGCCACAATCCCTTCTCCTCCATTTTCCTCTCAGGACTTAGAGCATGCACACACACGTGCCTGGTATGTTTTTCAAGCTGCCGGGTCTGGAACTCAGACCACGGAGTCAGCCATGTGGGATCCAGCACCTTAACTATCATGCCACCTGCTGGCCCCATAGTATATTGCTTTAACAGTGTCCACAGTGAAGAAATAGTGGAGAGAGAACACGTTGCAGTGAGAGGCTGGTGCATGCTCAGACCAGAGCGGGAGAGAAGCCAGTAGTCTAGTCTGGGTGCACACGGAAGGTGAAGAGGAGAGAGAAAGAGGAAATTGGGGTGGAAAGGTGTTTGACCAAGGCCTCACTCCGAGTGCAATGGAGAGCCACTGACTTGTTTTAAGAAAAAGAGGAGGGAACCAGCAGTGGCGTAATGGCTTTGTTGCTGGACTCCCATGTAGTCAACTGTGGTTCGAGTCCTGGACCCGGTGGCTTAAACTCATGCCAGGCACGTGTGCGTGCGTGCCCAAGATCCCGAGAGGAGAATGGAGGAGAAGGGATTGCAGCGTGGCCATCCCCCCTGGGGGGTGATTTCTCGCTTTCTGTCTCTCTGTCTTTCTGGAAAGTGCACGTGCCCTATAGCAAAAACCTCTCTTAAAAAAATAAATAAATAAAAGAGAGGAGGCTGGCCCCATGGCCGGGTGTTTAAGGGAGCTGGAGCCCACATAGCCAAGTGTGGTTCAAGCCCTCCTTAGCCACTGTGGCTTGAAAAACACACCAAGTGGGGCCAGCAGGTGACATGACGGTTAAGGTGCTTGACTCCTATATGGCCCACTGTGGTTCAAGTCCTGGACCTGGAGGGTTGCTTTTTCACTTTCCCTCTCTCTCTCTGATAGCTTTACTTATTACTAATTATAAGTAATTCTTTAAAAAAAAAAAAAAGATAAAGAAGAACACACCAAGTATGTGTGTGTGCACCCCAAATCCTGGCAGGATGGACCAATGGAGAAGGGATTTTGACATGAGTGTGCCCCAAAGGGGGATGCTCTCTCCCTTTCTCTATCTCTTTCTGGCAAGCGCACACAACTCCTGCCTATCTGTGTCTCTGTTTTTTTATTGTAAGGAAGGCGTGGTCAATTTGGTTATGGCAAAATCGATCTAGGTAAAAGACAAGTAATTGGAGGTGGACCGTGCTGAGAGCTAGCTAAGGCGACCACAGCGGCCTTGGTTTTGAGTTGAGGCAGCATACTTTAACCAGCCGAGGCGGTGGAGACAAAGTGCTCACATATAAAATGGTGCTTCTCGGGACCAGCAGTTGGTGTAATGGCTATGTCGCTGGACTCCCACATAGTCGACCGCGGTTCGTGTCCCAGACCCGGTGGCTTAAAACTCACGCCGGGCACGTGTGCGTGCGTGCCCAAGATCCCGAGAGGAGAATGGAGGAGAAGGGATTGCAGCGTGGCCATCCCCCCTGGGGGGTGATTTCTCGCTTTCTGTCTCTATGTCTCTCTCTGTCTGTCTGGCGAGCGCACGCGCCCTATAGTGAAAATCTCTCCAAAAAAAAAAAAAAAAGGGACCCAGCAGTTAGCGTAATGGCTATGTCGCTGGACTCCCACATAGTCGACCGCGGTTCGTGTCCCAGACCCGGTGGCTTAAAACTCACGCCGGGCACGTGTGCGTGCGTGCCCAAGATCCCGAGAGGAGAATGGAGGAGAAGGGATTGCAGCGTGGCCATCCCCCCTGGGGGGTGATTTCTCGCTTTCTGTCTCTATGTCTCTCTCTGTCTGTCTGGCGAGCGCACGCGCCCTATAGTGAAAATCTCTCCAAAAAAAAAAAAAAAAAAGGTGCTTCTCACAGTTTGATGTGTCCAAGAATCATCTAGGGATCGTGCTAAAATGCAGATTCCCACCCAGCAGGCCTGGACGAGGCCCTGAGATTTAGCAATTTTTTTTTTTTTTTTTGGAGAGACTTTTTGCTATAGGGCACATGTGCTCGCCAGAAAGACAGAGAGGGAGGCAGAGAGACAGAAAGAGAGAAATCACCCCCCAGGGGGGATGGCCACGCCACAATCCCTTCTCCTCCATTCTCCTCTCGGGATCTTGGGCATGCACGCACACGCACCCAGCGTGAGTTGAAGCCATCGGATCCGGGACTCGAACCACAGTGCACTATGTGGGAATCCAGCAACTGAACCATTATGACATCTGCTGGCCCAAAAGTCTCTTAATGCTAACAAACTCCCAGAGAATGCTGCTGCTGCTGCTGGTGGAGAGGCCATCCATTGAGATTTCTGAAATACAAAGTAGAATTTCCAGGAGCGTGTGGTTGGCTGAGGGGCAGTGAGGGGTGAGGTAAGGTGTTGTTCAAGATCAGAGGCGAACTCCCAGCTCGAGAGCGGGGATGAAGGTGATGCTGTCCACAGATACGGGATGAACAGGTTTGGGTGGGGTAGATAATAATTAGAGATAACCTTTATTGGGTACATAACGTACTTCATCCCAGGCTCTTCACATATGCTGTCCTACTTACTCTGCACAATAAACTTAAGAGGTAGGTATTATTCTGTCCTCCACTTTCAGTCTGAGAAAATCCAGGCCATAGTCACGCAGGTCGTAAGTGGAGCAGCCCAGATTCGAACCATCTGGCAATCGGAGCGTAGAACTCATGTACCTTGGGATTTTTTTCTTTTTCTTTTCTTTTTTTCCCATAGGGCACGTGCGTGCACTCGCCAGAAAGACAGACAGAAGGTGAGAAATCACTCCCACCCCAGGGGGGATGGCCATATTGCAATGCCTTTAATTCCATTTTCCTCTTGGGATCTTGGGCACACATGCACACGTGCCTGGTTTGAGTTTAAGACGCCGGGTCTGGGACTTGAACTGCAGTCGACTACGCGGGAGTCCAGTGATGTAACCATTACACCACCTGGTGGTCCCCTTGGGAGTTTTTATTATTATTATTATTCATTTATTCATTTACTTATTTTTCTTTTTTTTTTTTTTTTGGAGAGATTTTCACCGTAGGGCGCGTGCGCTTGCCAGACAGACAGAGACATAGAGACAGAAAGCGAGAAATCACCCCCCAGGGGGGATGGTCATGCCGCAATCCCTTCTCCTCTATTCTCCTCTCGGGATCTTGGGCACGCACGCACACGCGCCCGGTGTGAGTTTTAAGCCACCGGGTCCAGGACACGAACCGCGGTCGACTACGTGGGAGTCCAGCGACATAGCCATTACGCTAACTGCTGGTTCCCTATTCATTTACTTTTCCTTTGACCAGAGCGCAACGCAAGAGAGGGAAAGTGAGAAAGCAAGCCACCAGGTCTAGGACTCGAACCATGGTTGGCCATGTGCGAGTGTCCAGCGCCTTAACCACCACGCCACCTGCTGGTCCTCCCTTGGGAGTTTTGCCATGTAGATCTGAAGCACCTCGGGGATGGTCTCTTGAGCTCTCCAGTGCACAGACAGACATGCTGCCCTGGAATTCCAAAGAGGCATTCTGAGCACTAATGACCTGGTAGGAATCGAGGTTCTGGAGCGAGTGAAATCCTCCTGGGAGGTTCATACCCTTTTCCTCCTGTCATTCTTGTTCTATTTTCTTTTGGCCTTGAATGATAGCAAGGAAGAAATCTGAAGAAAGCTTTATAAAAATGTATTTATTTATTTATTTTTGCTATAGGCTGAGTGTGCTTGCTGGAAAGACAGAAAGAGGAAAAACGGGAACCAGCAGTTGGTGTAATGGCTAGGTCACTGGACTCTCATGTAGTTCGAGTCTCGGACCCAGTGGCTCGGACTCACGCCAGGCGCATGCGTGTACGTGCCTGGAATCCCGAGAGGAGAATAGAGGAGAGGGGATTGCGGCATGGCCATCGCCCCTAGGGGGTGGTTTCTCACGTCCCATCTCTCTGTCTTTCTAAAAAATGAAAAAGCAAAGTGAGAAAGCATCCCCAGGGGGATGATCACACTTCAAGCCCTTTTCCTTCATTCTCCTCTTGGGATTTTGGGCACACTCACTCACACACCCAGTGTGTTTTTCAAGCTGCTAGTCCTGGGACTCAAACTTCACAGTCAGCCATGGGGGATCCAGTTGTCTTTTTTTTTGGAGAGATTTTCACTGTAGGGCGTGTGCACTTGTCAGACAGACAGAGAAAGACAGAGAGACAGAAAGCAAGAAATCACCCCCCAGGGGGGATGCCCACGCCACAATCCCTTCTCCTCCATTCTCCTCTCAGGATCTTGGGCACGTACGCACACGTGCCCAGCGTGAGTGAAGCCACCGGGTCTGGGACACAAACGGCGGTTGACTACGTGGGAGTCCAGCGACATAGCCATTACGCTAACTGCTAGTCCCAAGGGATCCAGTTGTCTTTAACCACCTCACCACTAGCTGGATCAAAAAAGTTTTTCTTTTTTTTTTTCATAAATAACCTTTTTTGTTGTTTGGGTACTTTTAGTTTATTTTTTTTTTTTCTTTTTTTTTTTTTTTTTGAGAGGTTTTCGCTATAGGGCTCGTGCGCTCGCCAGACAGACAGAGACAGAGAGACAGAAAGCGAGAAATCACCCCCCAGGGGGGATGGTCATGCCGCAATCCCTTCTCCTCCATTCTCCTCTTGGGATCTTGGACACGCACGCACACGCGCCTGGTGTGAGTTTTAAGCCACTGGGTCCGGGACGCGAACCGCGGTCGACTACGTGGGAGTCCAGCGACATAGCCATTACGCTAACTGCTGGTTCCCTCTTTTATTTACATTTTAAAAAATCTTAAGAGAGTTTTTTTTCTTATAGGGCATGTGCACTCACTGGAGAGACAGAGATAGAGAAAGTGAGAAATCACCCCCCAGCAGGGATGGACTTACTGTAATCCCTTCTCCTCCACTCTCCTCTCTGGATCTTGGTCATGCACACACATGCGCCTGATGTTTTAAGCTATCGGGTCTGAGACTCAAACTGTGGTTGACAATGGGGGAGTCTCGCTATAAATATTATGCCACCTGCTGGTTCCTAAAAAATGTTGTTTTTTTTTTTTTTAAAGAGAGATTTGTGCCATAGGGCGTGTGTGCTCGCCAGAGAGACAGAAAGGGAGAAATCACCTCCTAGGGGGAATGGCCGCATTGCAATCCCTCCTCTTCCATTCTCCTCTCAGGATTTTGGGCATGCATGCATAGGTGCCCAGCATGAGTTTAAGCCGTCAGGTCCAGGACTCGAACCATGGTTGACTACATGGAAGTCCAGCAATGTAACCATTACGCCATCGGCTGGTTCCTATTTTTTTGTTTAAATTTTGCCTGAGGGGGTACCAGCAGGTGTAATGGTTATGTCACTGGACTCCCACACACTGACCATGGTTCTAATCCTGGATCTGGAGGCGTGTGCATGAGTGCCCAGAATCCCGAGAGGAGAATGGAAGAGAAGGGATTACGGTGTGACCATCCGCAAAGGGGGTGATTTCTCGCTTTCTGTCTCTCTGGCAAGAGACACACACCCTATAGCAAAAAACTCTCTCCTAAAGAAATATTTTTGCCAGAGAGCACATACTTTCACCAGAAAGAGAGGGAGAAGGAGAAAGCACTCCCCGTAAGAAACAGTCAAGCCACTGGGACCAGTGGGTGGCATGGTAGCTAAGGCTGGACACTCTCACATGGCTGACCGCAGTTTGAGTCCTGGACCTGGTGGCTTGCTTTCTCACTCCGCCTCCTGTCTGTGTCTGTCTCTGGTCAAATTAAAAAATAAATGAATGAATAAATAAAATATTTTTTAAAAAGTCAAGCCACAGTCACTTCTCCATTTCTCCGTCCTGTTGGGGATTTGGGACCCACATACACGCACATGCCCACTGGGCTTCTCCATCTGCCTTAACCACCAGGCCACAGAGCCAGGAGTGTTTGTTCTTTTTTTTTTTTTGGAGAGGTTTTTGCTATAGGGCGCGTGCGCTCGCCAGACAGACAGAGAGAGACATAGAGACAGAAAGCGAGAAATCACCCCCCAGGGGGGATGGTCACACCGCAATCCCTTCTCCTCCATTCTCCTCTCGGGATCTTGGGCATGCATGCACATGCGCCTGGCGTGAGTTTTAAGCCACCGGGTCCGGGACGCGAACTGCAGTCAACTACATGGGAGTCCAGCGACATAGCCATTACACCAACTGCTGGTCCCAGTAGTGTTTGTTCTGTGTCCTCCAAATTTAGCAATTGTTCCAGATTATGTCTTGAAGTTGATTTCTGTGGGAGGGTTTTTTTTTTTTTTTTTGAGAGGTTTTTGCTATAGGGTGCTTGCGCTTGACAGAGACAGAGAGACAGAAAGCGAGAAATCATCCCCCAGGGAGGATGGCCATGCCACAATCCCTTCTCCTCCATTCTCCTCTCGGGATCTTGGGCATGCATGCACATGCGCCTGGCGTGAGTTTTAAGCCACCGGGTCCGGGACTCGAACCACAGTCAACTACATGGGAGTCCAGCGACATAGCCATTACACCAACTGCTGGTCCTTCTGTGGGAGATTTTGAAAGTTTTCTTTTGCTATAGGGCATGTGTGCTCACCAGAGGGAGAAAAAGTGCAAAATCTCCCCCAAGGAGGGATGGCCATGCCACAATCCCTTTTCCTCCATTCTCCTTTTGGGATTTTGGGCACACATACACACATGCCATGTGAATTTTAATCTTCCGGGCCAGGACTTGACTATGTGGGAGTCCAGTGACCTAACTATTCTCCCATCTGCTGGTCCCGTTTTGGTTTTGATTTGCTACAGGGCATGTGGGGTCTCTGTGAAGAGACACAGAGAAAAGAAAAAGAGAGACAAAGTGAGATAGTACTTCCCGGGGGGGATGGCCCAAGTGCAATCCCTTCTTCTCTCAGGATCTAGGTGCACACACATGCCTGGTTTGTTTTTCTTTTTCTTTTTTTGGAGAGGTTTTTGCTATAGGGTGCATGTGCTCACCAGAAAGACAG
>NW_006159454.1:898148-898772 GCF_000334495.1 Tupaia belangeri chinensis | reverse complement strand
TTTTCTTGGCGGATGCCTATGTACTTCTTTTCCACTATCTTCTCTCCTAAAGAATTCCATCACTTTGTCCCATCTTCTTGAAATGTTTTTCACATTTTTTTATTTCTGATTTGCTTCTCTGCACCAAACCTGATTTTTTTTTAATTTAATTTTTTTTTTTTTACCAAACCTGATTTTTACTACTACAACCTTTGGTTTCACTTTGGCTCTTATTAGTTTATTTGATTCATAGTCATTATTTTTATTATTTTTAAAAATTTGACCAGAGAGAGAGAAAGAGAGAAGGAAAGTGAATAAGAAAGCTGCCAGGTCTGGGTCTCGAACTAGGGTCAGCCATGTGGGAGTTCAACGGCCTTCACCACAACTGCCACCTGCTGACGCCGGTTATTGTATTAATCACATCTTTTCATTTATGTTTGCGGCTTTTTGTAAAAAGATGCAATGTCCTGTTTCAATTGAGAAAAAAAGTCTATTTTATTTTATTTTATTTTATTTTATTTTATTTTATTTTATTTTATTTTATTTTATGAGAGAGGGAGACAGCAAGGGGTCACCTTCAACATGTCTTCTTCTCACCCTCATCCTGTGCCCAGTGTCTGCCAGCCAGCATTACAAGCAAGCACC
>NW_006159454.1:893256-895941 GCF_000334495.1 Tupaia belangeri chinensis | reverse complement strand
GAGAGAGACATAGAGACAGAAAGCGAGAAATCACCCCCCAGGGGGGATGGTCACACCGCAATCCCTTCTCCTCCATTCTCCTCTCGGGATCTTGGGCATGCATGCACATGCGCCTGGCGTGAGTTTTAAGCCACCGGGTCCGGGACGCGAACTGCAGTCAACTACATGGGAGTCCAGCGACATAGCCATTACACCAACTGCTGGTCCCAGTAGTGTTTGTTCTGTGTCCTCCAAATTTAGCAATTGTTCCAGATTATGTCTTGAAGTTGATTTCTGTGGGGGGGTTTTTTTTTTTTTTTTTGAGAGGTTTTTGCTATAGGGTGCTTGCGCTTGACAGAGACAGAGAGACAGAAAGCGAGAAATCACCCCAACCTCCCAGAGGGGATGGCCACACCACAATCCCTTCTCCTCCATTCCCCTCTCAGGATCTTGGGCACGCACGCACACTCGCCCGGTGTGAGTTTTAAGCCACCGGGTCCGGGACTCGAACCACAGTCAACTACATGGGAGTCCAGCAACATAGCCATTACACCAACTGCTGGTCCTTCTGTGGGAGATTTTGAAAGTTTTCTTTTGCTATAGGGCATGTGTGCTCACCAGAGGGAGAAAAAGTGCAAAATCTCCCCCAAGGAGGGATGGCCATGCCACAATCCCTTTTCCTCCATTCTCCTTTTGGGATTTTGGGCACACATACACACATGCCATGTGAATTTTAATCTTCCGGGCCAGGACTTGACTATGTGGGAGTCCAGTGACCTAACTATTCTCCCATCTGCTGGTCCCGTTTTGGTTTTGATTTGCTACAGGGCATGTGGGGTCTCTGTGAAGAGACACAGAGAAAAGAAAAAGAGAGACAAAGTGAGATAGTACTTCCCGGGGGGGATGGCCCAAGTGCAATCCCTTCTTCTCTCAGGATCTAGGTGCACACACATGCCTGGTTTGTTTTTCTTTTTCTTTTTTGGGAGAGTTTTTTTTGCTATAGGGCACGTGCGCTCGCCAGACAGAGAGAGACAGAGACAGAAAGCGAGAAATCACCCCCCAGGGAGGATGGTCGTGCTACAGTCCCTTCTCCTCCACTCTCCTCTCGGGATCTTGGGCATGCATGCACACGCGCCTGGCGTGAGTTTTAAGCCACCGGGTCCGGGACGCGAACCATGGTCGACTACGTGGGAGTCCAGCGACATAGCTGTTACGCTAACTGCTGGTTCCCAACCTGGTTTGTTTTTCAAGCCACCAGGTCCAGTACTCAAACTACACAGTTGGTCACATGGAACCCAGTTCCCTTAACCACCATGCCACCAGCTGGGTGGGTTTCTGTTTATTCATTCTTCTGGATCCCAGTGAAACCACACAATTTTCCACCTCCACCTCAGACCATTTCAGATCTAAGGAAAGTTTTCTTCCATTATAATTTTTATTATGGCCTTTCATTGATTCGTTCTATCTTCTTTGGGGGATGCCTATGATCTTCATTTCCACTATCTTCTCTCCTAAAGAATTCCATCACTTTGTCCCATCTTCTTGAAATGTTTTTCACATTTTTTGATTTCTGATTTGCTTCTCTGCACCAAACCTGATTTTTTTTTAATTTAATTTTTTTTTTTTTACCAAACCTGATTTTTACTACTACAACCTTTGGTTTCACTTTGGCTCTTATTAGTTTATTTGATTCATAGTCATTATTTTTATTATTTTTAAAAATTTGACCAGAGAGAGAGAAAGAGAGAAGGAAAGTGAATAAGAAAGCTGCCAGGTCTGGGTCTCGAACTAGGGTCAGCCATGTGGGAGTTCAACGGCCTTCACCACAACTGCCACCTGCTGACGCCGGTTATTGTATTAATCACATCTTTTCATTTATGTTTGCGGCTTTTTGTAAAAAGATGCAATGTCCTGTTTCAATTGAGAAAAAAAGTCTATTTTATTTTATTAAAGTCTATTTTATTTTATTTTATTTTATTTTATTTTATTTTATTTTATGAGAGAGGGAGACAGCAAGGGGTCACCTTCAACATGTCTTCTTCTCACCCTCATCCTGTGCCCAGTGTCTGCCAGCCAGCATTACAAGCAAGCACAGGCCACACACACGCGCAGAGACTCAGTAGTCCAACCTGGAACTTCCTCCGTGGCTTCAACGTCACCGAGCTCGCGTACTCAACTGCGCATGCAGCTGACCTGGAATGAAGTGTTTCCTAAAACTGGACTGAACAGATATGTGCAAGTTTCCTCCGTCTGTTAGGTGACTCTTAGGACCGACAGTGGCTCCTGGAGAACATACGTGCTCAATGAACACTTGTTGAGCAGGTATTTCTAGTCTCTCCTTTTGGTCTAGACGGCTGCGTTTCACACTTTCTCAGTATGTAAATGTCTGTCTCGGTCACTATCACGCCTTTCGGCTTCTGACCTAGCGTTGAGGCCTCTAAGTTTATCAGTGCGTGGGGCACGAATTCACAGAGGCCTGTCCCAGGGCCATGGCTGGTGTGTGTCGCATCGCAGTTCCAGGTCGCGCGCTGGCTGTCAGGTCCCCATCCAGGGATCGCCCTAACCCGCCCCCGCACCCTCCGCCCCGATCGTCTCCAGGCTCTGGCGACGTCCAGGTCTCTTACGTCGCCTCCAGAACCGCCTCCCGCGCCCCCTCCCCCGCGAACACACGTGACCGCGCGGAGCGGCGCCTCCGCCGCTGCACAG
>NW_006159454.1:876526-892867 GCF_000334495.1 Tupaia belangeri chinensis | reverse complement strand
GGTGCCGCGCCCGCCCCGGGGCCCGGGCCGCTCCTGCCCACCCCCCCGGCCGCAGTCCCGGCCTCGCCCTGGCCTCGGCCTCCCGCGCGGCCGCGACCCCGACCCGGGCTTCGCTGCGGTCCGCGCGCCCACAGCCTCCGGCGGAGCCTCAGGGCTGGGCGACGTTTGGGTGTTTCCAGCCGCGCTGCCCGGCCCAGCCCTCGTTCACTGCGGGGAGTGGCTTGGGGGGCGGAGGCCGGGATCTGAGGACTCCTGGCCCCGGGCGTGGGGTGGACTTCACAGCCTGGACCCCCGGGAAAGGAACGGAAGTGCTCCCTGCCCCCTCGATTGCAGGTTTTTTTTTTTTTTTTGACATGGATTGTACAAGTCGCAAATTCCATCAGATGCTGGTCCGTGGTGGTGGTGGTGGCGGCAGCCGTGGTCGTGAAAGCGGTTTGCTTCGACGTGTGTGCAGAACAGCGAATAATAATAATTTTTCTCCCCTCGCTTCTGTTTATCGCGAATGGCTTTCGTTAATTACCTTCAGTGATGTTAATGGTGCTTTCTTGCGCAGGCTTTTTTTTTTTTTTTTTTTTTAAAGCATTAGTGACACCATTGTCGATTGTGCAATATTACGATCTTGAAGTTTTTTTTTTAAATGGATTTTTAATATCGTACTATTTGCATTACTGGGAGGATAAGCCAGCATCACTCTTGACTTATTAAAGATCCATTTGGAGTTGGGCCTAATTTAACCTTTTTTTTTTTTTTCCCCTTTACCCTAAGTGAGTTCTCTTACCAGTATAAATGCATTCAAACGTTTTAGCCCAATTATGGTGGACTTTTCCTGTTAATGTTTTAGTGGTCAATATACTGCAGCCTTAATGGGTTCTGGCAAAATCAGATACTGGCTCCCTTCTTCATACCTTGGAATGTTGGTAGAACTAGGGTGATAGTATTGTTTTTATTCGAATGAACTAGCTGTAGCTTTTTGTACTGTAATTTATGGAATTAAATTCCCTTGCACCTGAATCTTGTGTGTCTTTGCGTTGAAAAAAAAAATAAACTAATTTATTTAGCGCTTCATGGCAAGTACTGTTCTTACATACATGATTTCATTTTATCGAGGCCACCTTGTGGGAGGAAAAGTAATAGCCCTTTTTCAGGTGAGAAGTATTTCCAGGTGAAGCCAATTCCTAAAGTCATAAAACTAAAGAGTCGGACTTCAAGATGGTAGACTGAGACCCTGCTTCAAATGCCGCAACTGTTTTCAGCACCCTGCTTTTTTTCTTAAATAGTGTTAATAGTTTTGCAATTTTAGCTTGTTTTAGTGTTAGAAGCAGATCTGCTTTGGAAATGTATTCAAATTCGAATGATCATAATTTTAGAAATGACTGTAGAGGGCATGTTATGCCAATATTCTAGTTAGAAAGACTAGTTAACATTCTATTTTTTTTTTAAAGACTTTAATTGAACCTTGAATTTCTTCATTTTCTTTAGTAGCAAAATGTTTAACAGTATGCAGCTCACTCTCAGGAGCCAAAAGAGAATTAGGTCAGATCTAGAAGTGATACGGCCCTAAAAAACAATAAGAGTGCTACTTTCAGTGTCCTTTCTGTGTCATACATGCCAGTGTTTTTGCACCTGCTGATAAGGATGCCACTAAACATATCTCATGAGAGGCCCAGAATTGCCCATCACATCTTTTTGGAGAGATTTTTTGCTACAAGGTGCTTGCGCTCACCAGAAAGCCAGAGACAGAAAGCAAGAAATCACCACCCAGGGAGGATGGCCACGCCGCAATCCCTTCTCCTCCACTCTCCTCTTGGGATCTTGGGCACGCATGCACACAAGCCGGGTGTGAGTTTAAGCCACCGGGTCCAGGACTCAAACTGTGATAGACTACATGGGAGTCCAGTGACATAGCCATTACACCAACTGCTGGTCCTCCCATCACATCTTTTAACTCTTTTTAGAGATTAACTGACCTAGGAGCCGGCAGGTGGCGTGGTGGTTAAAGTGCTGGACTCTCACATGGCCGACCTTGATTGAGTCTGGACCTGGAGGCTTGTTTTCATACTTTTCCCTGTCAGTCTCTGGCCACATTAAATAATGATGATAAATGAAATAAAAATATTTTTAAAGAATTATTTTATTTAACTTTGTTCATTTTATTTTGATCAGAGAGGGACAGAGAGAGAGAAAGCAAGCTGCCAGGATCGGGACTCAAACCACTGGCAGCCATGTGGGAGTCCAGCACCCACCACCATGCCACCTGCTGGCCCCAAAATAAAATAATTCTTTTAAAAAACTAACTTACCTAAAATATGGACATAAAAAATCTTTAGGTTTAGGACATGTCAGTTGAAAGCCCCCCCCCATCTGATAAGATTTTTACTAGTCTGAAAATGGCTTAGCTGTGGGAATATTTGTCGCTGTTGTAGACCTATCTGACCTTGTAAGTTTTCATTTGAAATTCTCTTGTAATGAAGTACAGATAGAATTGGAATTCACATTCTGGGTCCAGATTATAGCCTGTTATCTTGAGGTTGATATACCTTAATTTAATCACCGTTAGCATTTAATGAATGTTGGTTAACAGTGCTGAGTTTATGGAGGGCTTCTTGGTTGAGATGTTAATATTTGCATAGTGATCTGTTTTTAAAAACCTTGTGCTTCAAAAAGGATTTAAGGTTTTCCAGCTATTCTTTTAACAATTTTCCTTCTACGTTTTCTTGTCAGTTCATTAGGAATTGTGCCAGTTTTGTTCAGAGCACTTTCCTAGTCATTATGTGGATGATATGAAGATGAAGAGTGGGGTTTGAGTTGGCCTTGAAGAGTAGGTGTGATTTTGATAGGTGCATAATAGGAGCAAGTGACAGCTTGAACTGTGGAATCTAATCCTGGAAGCATACTTAGGTGGCAAACTGTAAATGAGTCTAAAGGCAAACTTGGTTTTAATGGTATATTCGTGCAGCGGAGAAGTATCAACATATTTGCAAGAGACAGTTACATTGTCAGTTTGGAAATTTCGGGGGAAATCAACACTGGTAGGAATGGGAGGGAAAAAACTGGAGTGGGGAAGTCAATCAGATTCTGATCACCAAGAGGCGCCGTGACAGTGGAAGGTAGCAGATGGAGGTGAAAGGCTTGTATAGACGAATCCGCAATAGGTTTTCTGGGAAAAATGGTAAGACTTTTTGTTTTTCGAGAGGGGTTTTTGCCATGGAGTGTGTGCGCTTGTGGGAGAGACAGAAAGCAAGAAATGACCACGCTGCAGTCTCTTCTCCCTTTTTTCTCGGGATTTTGGGCATGCACACACACACACCTGGCGTGAGTTTCAAGCTGCCATGTCTGGGACTCGAACTGCCATTGGCCGGAGTCCAATAACGTAACCATTACACTATTTCCTGGTCCCAATAGGAAGACTTAATCATGGCAAGTATGGATAGAAACAAAAGATAAAGCCTTAAAGGGTAAAAGATTGAGAGTGGGATTTGGCTTTGACAGGAAATTATTTTTTTTAAAAGATAGAGGTTTTTGCCTTCGAGTGCATGTACCTGCCAGAGAGGCAGTGAAAGGGAAAATGACAGGTTACCCCCTTCGGGGTGTGTGTGTGGGGGTGGAGATAGCCACACCGCAACTCCTTCTCCATTTTCCTCCTGGGATCTCGGGCACACGTACATGTACCTGGCCTGTTTCAAGCCATGGGGTTCATAACTTGAATGTGACTGCCATGCCATCTACTGGTCCCTTGAGAAGGACTTCTGCAGTGGAACAAGACAGGGTTTGGTGGTTGCTTAGGTGTAGGTATACTCGTTCATTCTAAGGCTTCTAGCTTGGGAGCCTGGTGCCATCCACGAGAAGGAGTACTGTCTCCAGAACACCTTGTCAGGGAGAGCAAGCGAGTTCTGGCTGGGATGTGTTAAGTATGTTAACATTTATAAGGGAAGCAGGAGCTGAAGATGAAAACTTACGTAAATGGTAGTTAAAATCTTGACTGGATCAACACGGATTCTTATTTGGGGTCAATGGTTAGGTGAATTTGCAAACATTTGCTCGTATATTCATCTTTTGGTAACTTCATAGAGTTCAGTAGATTTTTATTTATTTTTTAAAGAATTATTTTTTAACTTGTTTATTTTAATTTAACCAGAGAGAGACAGAGTGAGAAAGCGAGAGAGGGAAAGTAAGAAAGCAAACCACCAGGTCTGGGATTTGAACCATGGTCGCCATGTGGGAGTCTAGTGCCCTTAGCTCCCACACAACCTGCCGGCCCCGAGTTCAGTAGATTTTTTAAAAGGGGTTATTTCAGAAAGGTTAAGAACCACTGAGGTAGAATAGAAGAATCAGCAGTAACTTACAAACGCTTTACGGGACAGAGGGAGGAAGAGGAGCTTGAGCATTGGTGAGGTTTATAAAGGGGTAGGAGGAGGAGACATTGAAGTTGTGTGCTTGGCTATCTTACGGACTAAAATAAGTGTCTATTTTGGGTAAGTTGAACTGGCAATAATTGTTTCTGAATTGGACAGAGATGATGGGGTGGTCTCTGTAGAGGTACTAATAGAAGTCTTGAGAGTTAGGTAAGACGATAAAAGACCTGAGAACTGAGCCAAAGGAGTGCCTGCCTTCAGGTGTCAGTGGAGGGCAGGTTATGGAGGGGCGAGCCCAGAAGCGTGGTCAGTGACCAGCCAGCCAGGAGTGCACTTTATCCAAGGAGCCAAGGGCAGATCAGTAAGGACAGACAGTGCAGTGGAAGACAAGCTATTGTATTTATTGGCTTTCAGCTCCCCTTAAAAAATTCTAACCAAGATTTCACTGTGGCCACATTCCTGGTAAGATACGCTGTCCTGCTAAGACGTCTGTGATTGTAACGGACAAGTGGAACTCCCTTGTATGCAGCATTTTTTTTTAACTTGCATTAACTCTTATCTTCATAGCAAGCTGCAAAAGTGCATCCTTTTTTTCCTGAACCATAGGAAACTTGAGACAGTTAACTTGTTCAAGGGCACACATCTAGGGTGTGAGAGCAGCCCGATGTTTCCCGAGTTGGTGTTCATCCAAAGATCGGAATTGAGAAATGATATCAATAGCAGAAAAATATCTGTTGTCTGCATTTGTTTGTATCACTTTTTAGCTTTCTTTTGTTTAGGATTTATCATTTTTTATGGGACCAGCAGTTGGCATAATGGCTATGTTGCTGAACTCCCACGTTGAACTCCCACGTAGTTGACTGTGGTTCGAGTCCTGGACCCAGTGACTTAAACTCATGCCGGGCGCATGTGCGTGCATGTCCAAGATCCCGACAGGAGAATGGGGGAGAAGGGATTGCGGCATGGTCCTTCTCCTGGGGGGAGTGGATTTCTTGTTTTCTGTCTGTGTTTCTGTCTTTCTAGTGAGCTCACGTGCCCTATAGCAAGAACCTCTCCAAAAAAAAAAAAAAAAAGATTTATCATTTTTTAATTTGACCAGAAAAAGAATGAGCAAGGAAAGGTGAGAAAGCAACCTGCCAGATTCAGGACTCGAACTGCAGTTGCCCATTTGAGAGTCCAGTGCCCAACCACCATGTCACCTGGCCCCTCATGCAAAGTCATTTACTCAGGAATGTTTGTTTATTCAGTTAAGTCCATTTGTTATTTTTTTATTTGACCAGAGAGAAAGGGAAAGCAAGCAAGCAAGCCACTAGGCCCAGGACTCGAACTGTGGTTGGCTGTGTGGGAGTCCAGGGCCTTAATCACACCACCTGCCGGCCCCTCAGCGAATGTTTATTGAGCACTTCTGTACCAGGAGTCATCTGGCCCCTGTCCTTCAGTAACTTAGTCCAGATAATGGGATAGAATTGGACAGTAATACAGACTACTAGTGCTCTACAGGAGGAATTGTGACTTCCTGTGACAGAGCAGCTCTCAGTGAGGGTTTATTTTTTTTTTTAATAAGGAGTTTTTGTCTTAGGACAAGTGCGCTCACCTGAGACAGGCAGAGAGAAAGTGAGAAATCACCCCCCTGGGGGCGGGGATGGCCATGCTGCAATCCCTTCTCCCAGGATCTGGGCATGCGTGCACATGCTCACCTGGCATGATTTTCAAGCCACTGGGTCCAGGATGCAGACCATGGCTTCTGAACCCTTCCTTTCAGAGAATTATTTTTATTTAAAAATTTTATTTATTTTGGTTTGACCAGAGAGGGACATAGATGGAAAGTGAGAAAGCAAGCCGCCAGGTCTGGGACTCGAACTGTGGCCAACCATGTGGGAGTCCAGCACCCTTAACCACCACACCACCTGCTGCCCCCCCCCCCTTTTAGGTAAAGGAAGTCCCGCCTCAGGGCCACACTGCAATCCCCTCTCCTCTGTTTTTATCTGGGACCTTGGGCGTGCGCACACACATGCCACACACATGCCTGGCGTGGTGGTGTGGTGGAAGGGGGAGCCCCACCCCTTCCACTACACCACCTGTTGGTCCCCACAGAAAGGTTTTTATATGGCCTTACAGACTGAATTAGGTTCTGGTGTGTTCTAGACTAGGGGAGTGTACGTGAAAAGCCAGAGATACAAAGACGGTGCACAAGGTCAGGAAAACCACAAGTTTAGGGTGGTTAGAGTATAGGGTGACTTGGCCTGGCGGCAAAGTGATGGGGTTCCCCGAGGGGAAGCAGGCTGCGGATTGAGAGAGGAAAGACAGAAAAGCAGGCTTGTGGACTGGTCTCGCCCTGTGCTCATTCTTTTATAGGGGAGGTGAAGCTGCATGCTTTTTTTGGGGAGAGGTTTTTGTTATAGGGTGCCTGTGTTTGCCAGAAAGCCAGACAGCGAGAAATCCCCCCCCCCAGGGGGGATGGTCACGCCGCAATCCCTTCTCTATTCTGCTCTCGGGATCTTGGGCACGCACACACATGCACCTGGCGTGAGTTTAAGCCACCAGGTCCAGTCAACCGTGGTTGACTACATGGGAGTCCAGTGACACAGCCATTACGCTACCTGCTGGTCCCCGCACGCTTTTCTATATTGGCCGCAGCTGTGGAGCATCGCAACAAGCCTCTCCTGGCCTTCTCTGGCTAACAGCGTTCTTGTGTCCCTGCCGCCCAGCCTTAGAGCTTTCACTTGCTGCAAAGACTATCAACTTTAAGGTGCTCCCTGCATTGCCCCCCTTTCTATTTGGAGCACAGTAATTAGCACAACATTTAAACATACCTACTTCTTGGATCCCGATTTACACCCAACTTCACATTGACTCCTTCAGTTGTTCCTTCTCTTAGCTTTCCCTGACTCAGTTTCCTACTTGTAAGGACATTTAAACACCCCTCTCTCTCTGGGAGAGCTTCCCCTGTTCCCACGCCTGGCTCTGAATCCACGCCTTCCATTTCTTCTTTTTCCAGCTTCTCTCTCCACTCCACGAGCTCCGGACTTCATTCCTTTAGTTCTGTCTGGACTCAGGAGTTCCCTCTTACTCTTTCTTAGTTCCGGCCAGACCTAGGGGCGTCTGCTCACCTTATCACTTGCGGTCTTCTGTCAGGCACCCTTCTGTCAGGCACCATGTGCCTCGGCCTGGAGGCAAAGAAATAGTGTGCCCTGAGCGGGGGCAGGCTGCGAGTGAGGAAGGAGGGGCTTGGGTGGACGGGGCCAGTCTGCTCCTTTTATAGGGGAGGAGAGGCCGCGCGTTTTCTCTCTTGGCTGCAGCTGTGGAGCATCTAAACAAGCCTCTCCTGCCTTCTCTGGCTCACACTCAGCTTTCTGGTGTCTCTGCCGCCCAGCAGTAGAAGGTGTCTTCGCTAGAGCTTTCTCTTGCCCTGCAGCGTTGGTGCAGACAGTGTCTACTTTAAGGGGCTCCCTGTTCTTTAGGGGAAAAGCTGGAGTTGGTGGCTGGGGTGGACGGTGCCAAATCCTGAAGGGCATTGTTTGCCTAAGAGCTTGGGCTTGATCTTGTGGGTGATACAGAGTCCTTAAAGGACGACCTTTCTGCCAGCTTTTCATCTGTTTTTAGTAATTGTTTCCCCAGCTGTGTCGTCCTCGTACTTCCTACCCAGCTGTGTCTGCTCTCCTCGTTCCGCTTGTCGAACGGTGCTCAGTAAGGGTGGTTTTACTTTTCCAGCAGCATCTGGAAAGGTAGGTGGGTTGTCACATTGGTTGGAGGGGTGGGTGGCCTCCAGTGTGTATGCGATGGGGTAGACCTGCTAAATGACCTTCAGCGTGTGGCGCAGTCTCTCCAGCCAAGATGTTTGTAGGACACCCCTCCTGGTGAGAAAACGGGCCTTGTTCAAGTCCTGCCTTCCTCCAAGGCTCATCGCTGTGAACTTGGCATTAGTTTCCTCTGCTGTTGCCCTCCCCTCCTCTCCTGGTACTTTGCAAGGCAGTACCTGGGCCAGCCAGTGATACGGAGGTTAAGGCAGCTGGATCCCACACGGCTGATTCCTGACTGCTCAAGTTCCAGACTGGCAGCTAGGGAAACACGCCCGGCACATGTGCGTGTGTGTGCCCGAAATCCTGAAGAGGAGAAGGGATTGCAACTTGGCCATCTGCCCTGGTGTGTGTGTGGGTGCTTTCTCACTCCCCCCACTCCCCTCCCCCCCACACACACACACACACTCTCTGGACAGCGCATATGCCCTATGCAAAACTTAAAAAAGAAAGGCAGGCCCAGCAGAAGGGTAGTCATTGGCTAACGGCTCTAGATCTAGAGGCAGGGGTCTGGGTTCAGGTGCTTAGTTTTGCCTGCTGAATGCACATTTAACTTTCAGTAAAGAAGCCTCATTTATGAGCTCAAAAGGTGAGTAGCCCACCTTATATGAGTAACAAAAAATCTAGTGTTTCTGAACAGTTTAGGGTACAAGTAAAACATACCCACATTTTATAGTTTTTATATTAGTAGCATCCTAACGTGCTGCTGTTAGTTACCTATAGCTGTTACACCATTCTCAGAATTTAACTTCCTGAATTCTCAGGCATTTATAGAAATATTCTTATGAACATTATCTAAGTTGTGCTTTTCCAGGACCACATATAATTGATTCCTTATCTTGTTCATATTAATGTACCTATCATTTTTTTAAAAGTTGGTTCACCGATAACACTCAGAGTTCCCTGTATCCAGCCAACTCCACCAATCCACCTGCCCCACCTGAGGTGCTATTTCTCTCCCTTTGCTTCTCTTTCTTTTTTCACTTCTTGGGGCTCCCACATTGAGAGGTGCCCAGGAGCACCTCCAGCAGCTGCACTGTTTCTGCTCCCCCTAGGGAAGGTCACCTGGCCCAGCTGGCTGCCAGAGAGTTTCGGAATGGCCTCACTGTACCAGAAAGAGGGCGAGAGAGTCCAGGAGTATTCCGACCCCAAGCTTTCTGGAATCTGAGCAGAACCATAGGAGGAGAAAGTGGTAGACAGCTCGGAACGTGTATGGGTCCCTGTTTCATCGGCTGTCATGTGTAGAGTGGTCTCTCCCCTTTCACTCATCTGTCATCTTTACGTAAACATCTATTAGGATAATCAGAGTAAGATTCTCTGGGAAACGAATTCACTTGCTTTGAAAATACTGGGAGACCAGCAGGATAGATGCTGTCCCAGGCCTGCCTCAGACTCTCAACTTAGGGTAGCTCTGGGCCAGCAGGAGCGGGAAAGTGCTGTGAGGGTTAGGAGGTGGTCTGCGTGGTGTAGCCCACGACCGGCAGATTTACAGTAGCTGCATGCCGGTCTTGCTTTAGGCGACTCCTTGTTCGTTCTCATCTTCATCTTCCTTCCATTCTTTCTTTCTCGCCAGAGAGAGAGCGAAGGCCAGGTGACCCACCCCATGGCGCTCGGTCTCGCTGCTGTCCTTTCTCCCACCTGTTGAGTTTTGGGAACACATCCCTGTCTTTTTCCAGGGCCAGGGGCAGAACTTGAAGCGTGGTTGGCCACGTAGGGTCTGGCTTCCTTAACTAGGAGGCTACAGGACTGGCCTCTCATTTTCATCTTTTAGGTATTATTTTTCACTTTACTGATAAGGACATTGGTCTCAGGTAACTCATCCATGATTCACAGCCAGTAAATACATTGTAGAACTGGATTTGAGCCGACGTTTGTCTAGATCCCAAAGCCTGTGACTTCCTTCAGGGCTCCATCCTGCCAGGACCCTGGCACGTGCATAAACTGTGTGGTTTTCAAGTTGCTGGGACTCAGACTTGGATGCCAGTCAGCCATGGGAGCTCCTCTGCCTCTGCGCAGCAGCACCTACCCACCATGCCGTGGGGCTGCCCTCTCCCACCAGCTTCTTGGCTTTTATTCACTTAGTAAATGCTGTTAAACGAGCCCGGCCTGTGTGTGAGCAGTAGGAGCGTACTGGGAAGCAGAAGTGGCCCTTGCTCTTCAGTGTTTGTGGTCCAGTGGGGCAGCAGTAACACTGGGCGTGGGGAGACGCAGGGGCTGCCAGAGGACACACAAGCGGAAGCCGAGATTCTGAGTAGTCGGGAAGGGTCTTCTGGAGCATGTGGTATTTAAACTGGGGCCCAAAGAAGCACTTGGAGCTAGTTGGGTGAAAGGTAAGTAGGGTGCTGGAGTACTTTAAAAAATATATATTTATTTTATTTTTCATTATTATTATTTTTAAATTCTGCCATAGGGCACATGGAACATGGACTCACCAAAAAGAGAGAGTGTGAGAGAGCAAAGCGTCAAGTCCAGGACTTGAACCACGGTTAGCCATATGGGAGTCTAGCACCTTAACTGCCATGCCACCTGCTGGCCCCGAGGGTGCTGCAGTGTTTTAGGCACTGCCTTGTAGGGAATGTAGTATAGAAAATAGGTGTTTCTGGTTAATGTCTGGAGGTCTTTCTCGTGGTAGCACAGGGACAAAAAGTACAGTGAAAGCTTCAGGTATGGTCGGAGCCAGGAATGCAAATAGACCAAGGAAGGGGCCATTTGGTGGCACAGTGGTTGAAGTTCACACCCAATGACTGAATGTATAAATAATACATTGTTGACTTCCATATGGCCAACTGTGGTTCAAATCCTGGACCTGGAGGCTTGCTTTCTCACTTTCCCGCTCTCTCTCTGGTCAAATTAAGATAAATACATTTAAATAAAATATTTTAAAAAATAGACCAAGGCAGTTTTTGTTTGTTTGTTTGTTTTAATGAGATTTTTGCTATAGAGAGTATGTGCTCACCTGAGAGACATAAAGTGAGAAATCTTCCTCCAAAGGGGATGGCCACACAGCAATCCCTTCTTTTCCTTTCCTCTCTTGGGATTTTGGGCACACAGGTTGGGTGTGAATTTATTTGTTTATTTAAAAAATTATTATTTATACATTCAGTCATTGGGTGTGAACTTCAAGCTGCCAGGTCTGGGACTTGAACCGCAGTTGGCCAGGTGTGAGTCCAGCATCTTAAACACTGCTCTACCTGCTGGCCCCCAAGCAGCTTTTTACATTCTTGCAACTTAACTTGTTTGCACAGCTGGGTCTTTTTGTTTTTTTCTTTGATCCCTTCCAGTGCATTTGTCAGAAGATAACATCCCCAGGGGAGATGGCTGCAGCAATCCCTTCTCCTCCATTCTCCTCCTCTCAGGATCTTGGGCACGCACGTACACGTGCCTGGCATGAGTTTAAACCACCGGGTCCGGGACTCGAACCCGGGGTCAACTACATGGAAGTCCAGCTACATAGCTTTTAGCCAACTGCTGGTCAGGACCTTTTGTTTATGACTGACTTGCTGCTGTTTTCCCCGCTCTGCTGCTGTTGGTGCCTGTAGGGACAGGAGGGATGGAGGAGGAGGAGAGAGGGGCCTTTGAGGTAGAAGGGCTCTGGGTCGCTTGTAAGGTGTTCTGTCTTCCTGTCTCTGACAGTATGAGGTGGCATCCGTAAGTTATATAATATTTGCTATATATTAAAAGTGACATATATGAATTATGTAGCCTAATAAACACCTCAGAAACCCATCACCCACTGAGTGGCTTCTTGACCAGATTTTCTGAGGCGCGTGTTCCCGACCCCTCACCCAGGATTTGATCTTCTTCCCGACGTTCATACAGTGGAGTGGGTGTAGATTTTGACTCTTGTGTATGTGACAGTGACAGTGGCCAGTTAACCAGCGTGCACCTAGTCTCCCTCATCAACGCAGAGAGGACAGTGATGTGCACCTCACGGTGTTGTGTGGATTGAATGAGGTGACTGCGGAGTGCCTGGCGCCCTGGCAGTGGCATTTCCTTGGCGCACTCGAAATTAATGGGCCTGGGCAAGACACGGATCCTCCCCTCAAGTCAGTCTCTGGGATTGACCTCCTGGGATCTTAAGCAGAATATGTATAAGTAAAAATAGTAGACTTGGGGGTCACACAAGCTGTCACATCCCATTCACGTGATCTTGAGCAGCTGACATTCCCTTTTTTTTTTTTAGAGATTTTTACGTTATAGGGAAGAGACAGAGAGACAGAGACAGAGAGACAGAAAGCGAGAAGTCACACCCAGAGGGGGTTGGCCACGCCGCAGTCCCTTCTCCTCCATTCTCCCCCTGGGACCTTGGGCACGCCAGCACACATGCCCTGTGTGAGGTTTGTTTAAGCCACTGGGCCTGGGACTTGAACCACATGTGCTTATGTGGGAGTCCAACGACATAGCCATTATGCCATCTGCTGGTCCCTGCTGGTCCCGGCATTCTTTGATTTCACAGTCAGCATCTCTGTGCCAGACCCCAGGTCATATTTACCTTCCTCAAGAATGTTAAATTGTAATGTTAGGAATAAGTAAATTACTATGTAACTTTTTTTTTTCTTGTCTTAACAAAAGTAAAAACACTGTTGAGAGTGGCCTGGGGCAGAGCAGCCAGTTCCACCCAGGCTTCCCAGTTACAGACCAGTTCAGCAGTGCATGTGCTAGGCCGTGTTCTAGGCAGACACAGCGAACCGTGTCCTAAGCTCCTAAGCCTTCAGGGACTTAGAGTCCGGGATGCCTGGCCAAGTGAGAGTGGCTCCAGGATCAGATCAGAAAGTCCTGTACATGTTCCTCTGAAGCAATACCCCCCCCCACCTTTGTATAGTGCTTATCAAAAACGATGGTATTTTTTTCAAAGTCTGTTCATGTCATTTAACTCATTGCTTTTTTTTTTTTTTTTTTTTTTTGGCATTTGGGCAACTAAAAACTGAAAAAGGTGGTTTATGCTCAAGCTTAGAAACTGCGGAAGCCCAGACACCAGGAAGGTGAGATCTTCCACATGGAGGAGGAGAAATATGAGGTTTTAGTGCAGCACGAGGTTGACCAGAAAGCTATAGGGTGCTGGAGTACTTTAAAAAATATATATTTATTTTATTTTTCATTATTATTATTTTTAAATTCTGCCATAGGGCACATGGAACATGGACTCACCAAAAAGAGAGAGTGTGAGAGAGCAAAGCGTCAAGTCCAGGACTTGAACCACGGTTAGCCATATGGGAGTCTAGCACCTTAACTGCCATGCCACCTGCTGGCCCCGAGGGTGCTGCAGTGTTTTAGGCACTGCCTTGTAGGGAATGTAGTATAGAAAATAGGTGTTTCTGGTTAATGTCTGGAGGTCTTTCTCGTGGTAGCACAGGGACAAAAAGTACAGTGAAAGCTTCAGGTATGGTCGGAGCCAGGAATGCAAATAGACCAAGGAAGGGGCCATTTGGTGGCACAGTGGTTGAAGTTCACACCCAATGACTGAATGTATAAATAATACATTGTTGACTTCCATATGGCCAACTGTGGTTCAAATCCTGGACCTGGAGGCTTGCTTTCTCACTTTCCCGCTCTCTCTCTGGTCAAATTAAGATAAATACATTTAAATAAAATATTTTAAAAAATAGACCAAGGCAGTTTTTGTTTGTTTGTTTGTTTTAATGAGATTTTTGCTATAGAGAGTATGTGCTCACCTGAGAGACATAAAGTGAGAAATCTTCCTCCAAAGGGGATGGCCACACAGCAATCCCTTCTTTTCCTTTCCTCTCTTGGGATTTTGGGCACACAGGTTGGGTGTGAATTTATTTGTTTATTTAAAAAATTATTATTTATACATTCAGTCATTGGGTGTGAACTTCAAGCTGCCAGGTCTGGGACTTGAACCGCAGTTGGCCAGGTGTGAGTCCAGCATCTTAAACACTGCTCTACCTGCTGGCCCCCAAGCAGCTTTTTACATTCTTGCAACTTAACTTGTTTGCACAGCTGGGTCTTTTTGTTTTTTTCTTTGATCCCTTCCAGTGCATTTGTCAGAAGATAACATCCCCAGGGGAGATGGCTGCAGCAATCCCTTCTCCTCCATTCTCCTCCTCTCAGGATCTTGGGCACGCACGTACACGTGCCTGGCATGAGTTTAAACCACCGGGTCCGGGACTCGAACCCGGGGTCAACTACATGGAAGTCCAGCTACATAGCTTTTAGCCAACTGCTGGTCAGGACCTTTTGTTTATGACTGACTTGCTGCTGTTTTCCCCGCTCTGCTGCTGTTGGTGCCTGTAGGGACAGGAGGGATGGAGGAGGAGGAGAGAGGGGCCTTTGAGGTAGAAGGGCTCTGGGTCGCTTGTAAGGTGTTCTGTCTTCCTGTCTCTGACAGTATGAGGTGGCATCCGTAAGTTATATAATATTTGCTATATATTAAAAGTGACATATATGAATTATGTAGCCTAATAAACACCTCAGAAACCCATCACCCACTGAGTGGCTTCTTGACCAGATTTTCTGAGGCCCGTGTTCCCGACCCCTCACCCAGGATTTGATCTTCTTCCCGACGTTCATACAGTGGAGTGGGTGTAAAGATTTTGACTCTTGTGTATGTGACAGTGACAGTGGCCAGTTAACCAGCGTGCACCTAGTCTCCCTCATCAGCGCAGAGAGGACAGTGATGTGCACCTCACGGTGCTGTGTGGATTGAATGAGGTGACTGCGGAGTGCCTGGCGCCCTGGCAGTGGCATTTCCTTGGCGCACTCGAAATTAATGGGCCTGGGCAAGACACGGATCCTCCCCTCAAGTCAGTCTCTGGGATTGACCTCCTGGGATCTTAAGCAGAATATGTATAAGTAAAAATAGTAGACTTGGGGGTCACACAAGCTGTCACATCCCATTCACGTGATCTTGAGCAGCTGACATTCCCTTTTTTTTTTTTAGAGATTTTTCTGTTATAGGGCAGAGACAGAGAGACAGAGACAGAGAGACAGAAAGCGAGAAGTCACACCCAGAGGGGGTTGGCCACGCCGCAGTCCCTTCTCCTCCATTCTCCCCCTGGGACCTTGGGCACGCCAGCACACATGCCCTGTGTGAGGTTTGTTTAAGCCACTGGGCCTGGGACTTGAACCACATGTGCTTATGTGGGAGTCCAACGACATAGCCATTATGCCATCTGCTGGTCCCTGCTGGTCCCGGCATTCTTTGATTTCACAGTCAGCATCTCTGTGCCAGACCCCAGGTCATATTTCCTCTCCTCAAGAATGTTAAATTGTAATGTTAGGAATAAGTAAATTACTATGTAACTTTTTTTTGTCTTAACAAAAGTAAAAACACTGTTGAGAGTGGCCTGGGGCAGAGCAGCCAGTTCCACCCAGGCTTCCCAGTTACAGACCCGTTCAGCAGTGCATGTGCTAGGCCGTGTTCTAGGCAGACACAGCGAACCGTGTCCTAAGCTCCTAAGCCTTCAGGGACTTAGAGTCCGGGATGCCTGGCCAAGTGAGAGTGGCTCCAGGATCAGATCAGAAAGTCCTGTACATGTTCCTCTGAAGCAATACCCCCCCCCACCCTTTTTCTGTTATTTATATCATTTTTTTTTTTTTTTTTTTTTTTTTTTGGCATTTGGGCAACTAAAAACTGAAAAAGGTGGTTTATGCTCAAGCTTATTTTTAAAAAGAATTATTTTTAATTTAATTTTATTCATTCATTTAATTTGACCAGACACACACACACATGCACATACACACACATGCACGCACACACACACACACACACAGAGAGAGAGAGAGAGATAGAGAGAGAGAGGAAAGCGAGAAAGCAAGCTGCCAGGTCCAGGACTTGAACCATGGTCAGCCATATGGGAGTGTCCAGCGCCCTAACCACCATGCCACCTGCTAATCCCTCAAACTTATATTTTAAAGTGAGTTGTTCTTTCTATTGTTATTAAATGGGCATGAAGCCACTCTGAGCACTTCCTACAATAAGCAGATAATATTTATTTTATTTTTTCTTATACACGTCCCTTAAGATTTTGAAAATTTGTGCTGTATCATGATTGTCCTTTGTGTTTAAGAATTATGTTCTAGGGGGATCAGCAGTTGGCATAATGGCTATGTCGCTAGACTCCCATGTAGTTGGCTGCGGTTCGAGTCCTGGACCCGGTGGCTTAAACTCATGCTGGGCGCGTGTGTGTGCGTGCCCAGGATCCCAAGAGGAGAATGGAGGAGAAGGGATT
>NW_006159454.1:869282-876479 GCF_000334495.1 Tupaia belangeri chinensis | reverse complement strand
TTCTGGTGAGTGCCCGCATCCTATAGCAAAAACCTCTCAAAAAAAAAAAAAAAGAATTGTGTTCTAGGGGCTGACAGGTGGCATGGTGGTTAAGGACACTAGACTCCCACGTTGCTAACTGCGGTTCAAGTCCCAGACCTGGTGGCTTGCTTTCTCACTTTCCCTCTCTCTGTTTCATTCTTTCCCTCTCTGGTCGAATTAAAATAAATAATAAATAAATAAAATTAAATAATATAATTTTTAAAAAACATATCCTGGGCATCAGCAGATGGCATAGTGGTTACATCATTGGACTTCCACGTGACTGACCGTGATTCTCCTCCTGGACACGGCAGCTTGAAATTCACACCAGGTGCATGTGCGTGTAAGCCCCAAATCCTAAGAGAATGAGGAAAAGGGATCGTGAGTGGCGTGGCCATCGCCACAGGTAGTCATTTCTCGCTTTCTGTCTCTGGCGAGCACATGCGCCCTATAGGAAAAATCTCTCTTAAAAGAAAAAAATCGGGGACCAGCCAGATGGCATAATAGTTATGTTGCCGCATTCCCAGGTAGTCGACCGCAGTTTGAGTCCCAGACCTGGTGGCTTAAAACTCATACTGGGTGCGTGTGTGTGCATGCTCAAAATCCCAAGAGGAGAAACGTGTGACCATGTCCCCTGAGGGGGTGATTTCTCACTTTCTGTCTTTCTCTGTCTCTCTAGCAAGCATGTGTGCCCTATAGCAAAAATCTCTCTCTCAAAAAAAATCATATATTCTGTTTTAAGAAAAGAATAGTACTCGACAAAAACTTGATGGGGACCTTCTAATCCAAGAAATGGATAGGTAGTCAGGGTATACTCTCCATAAGTTCAGACTTCGTTTCTGGGATTTCTGAGTTACTTGAATTACTAGCGCTGCCTGGTTTGTGTTTCCAAGCTTGGTAGTGGAGGGGTGGTTCATTTGTGAGCGCAGTAAATTCTGAGACTTCCCTTCAAGGCAGACCCGAGGGGCCAGGCAGATTGAGAGATTGAAGACCTACCCATGCAAGGTCCCACATATTTGCTGTTTGGACCGTAACAAGGTTAAAATTCTCATCCACTCTTTTCTGATACACTGACTTTTTGAAAAACCGACCAAACGATCTGCAGGAGCTCGTCTCTAGCCTTCTACTTTGGATTTTAAAACAGCGTAAGTGGCATACCCTAAAACTTCTACAGTTCTAAGTGCTCAGTGACTAGTAAATTTACAGAGTTGTGCAACAGTCACCACAATCCACTTTTAGAACATTTTCATCATTCCAAAACATTCCCTCTTGCCATTTGCAGTCAATTTCCACTCCTACTGCCACCCCCAAGCTACCCCTGAGCTGCTTTCTGTTTTGCCTGTTCTAGAACTTCCATGTAAATGGAGTCATGCAAGATGAAGTGTTTTTTTTTGTTTGTTTGTTTTCTCTACGAGAGAAGCTATAGAATGGATGTACTTGCTGGAGAGACAGAGACAGAGATGAAAGTGAGAAATAGCCGTGCAGGAGGATGGCCACGCCGCAATTCCCTCTGCTCTCGGGATTGTGGGCATGCGTGCACGGGTGCCTGGCGTGTTCCAAGCTGCTGGGTTCCAGGACTTGACCCGTGGGCAGCCATGTGAGAGTCCAGCACCTTAACCGCTACACCTGCTGACCCCAAGATGTTTTTGTATCTTTTTTTTTAAGTGTTTTTTTGTGATTCATCCATATTATTTTTTAAGATCAGAAGTTTTGTGTTTTTTGGGGTTATTGTTTTAGTCATCAAATAGTAATTCATTGAATAGCTGAATGGACATTAGGAATGTTTTTGTCTATTGCTCATAATCCAGCTTTGAACATCATTTCCAAGTGTGAACATGTGTTTTTGTTTTCTACACATAGGAGTGTAGTTGGCAGGTCACAGGATAGTGACGCGTGTCTTTTAGGGGGTGGTAAAATAATTTCATTTTGGACCATGAAACAACTAAGTTAACTCGGGACCAGCAGATGGCATAGTGGTTATTCCGCTGCATTCCCACATTGCTGATCATGGCTGACCATGGTTCGAGTCCTGGCCCGGTGACTTCAAAATCACACTGGGCACAGGCATGTAGGTGCCCAAGATCCTGGGAGGATAACGAAGGGGTTGTGGGTGTGGCTATCCCCCCCCACCGAGGGTGGTTTCTCACTTTACCTCTCACTCTCTCTGTTTCTCTCTCTCTCCAGCAAGTGCATGCAGCCTAAGGCAAAAACAAACAAACAAAAAAAACTCTTTGAAAAAAAAAAAAGAGTAAGGGACCAGCAGCTGGATTCCCATGTATTCAACCGCGGTTCAAGTCCTGGACCCGGTGGCTTAAATTTACACAGGGCACCTGTGTGTACATGCCCAAGATCCCGAGAGGAGAATGGAGGAGAAGGGATTGCGGCGTGGCCATCCCCCTGGGCGGGGGGTGAGTTCTCACTTTCTGTCTCTGTCTCTCTGGTGAGTGCACATGCCCTATAGCAAAAACCTCTCCCCCAAAAAAGTTAACTCATTAAACAAATGAGTGGCCTGTTGCTGGCCACTCTCCTGGAGTGCCGAGAATAAAGTGGCAAACAAAACTTAGTCTGCCCTTGAGGAGCTTATTTTTCACTGGAGAAAGCAGACTGTCACATGTACGTGATGGTTCATTTCACTCGTCAGTGAGTCGTAGTTGGTGAAAGTAGGATGGGCCCTAAAGATTATAGTCATCATGTATCACTTAATGATTTCAATGGTCGTGTTTCGTTTATACAGGAAATCAAATATTAGGGGGTTATATGACGACGTATCGACAGACTAATTCTCAGATGCTTCAGAGGGTAAAAATTTGAGCTATATTTGCAATTTTCTGTGGTTTTGAAACTAAGTCACTGACGAGTTGTTCGCGAGTCCCCTTTACGAAAGTACTTGTGTGCGTTTGGGCAGAGCTGTGGAAGGCAGCTTTCAGCTAAGCGAAGGGCGCTGGCCGCGCTGCTGCCAGACTGACCACGTAGGGTCGTGCTCGTCGCTGTCTGCAGGCTCCCAGTTTCCTCATGTGTAGAATGAAGGGACATAGTCACGTCTAATCCAACTCTGTAGTGTCACTGCCTTCAGAAATGCTACATGACATTAGCACATACGCACACAGAGCGGATTATCTCTGTTAATTGGAGAGCTGTCTACGTCAGTGCAGCTTACTCGAGAATCCTTGGGTGATCAGTATTGAGATATAATGAAAGGGGACAAAGACGAAGTTAAAAACTAACATTGGGCTCAGCTGGTGGTGGGGTGGTGACGGCATCTGGATCCCACATGACCAACTATGCCATTTGAATTCAGGACCCAGTGGCTTGAAAAACACGATGGGCATGTGTGTGTGTGAGCCCAAACTCCCCAAAGGAAAATGGAGAAGAGATTGCTTCCTGTGGCCATCCCCCGTGAGGGTGCTTTTCTCCTCTCTCTGTCTCTCTCCCCCCTGTCAAGCATTCACACCCTTAGCAAAAATTAAAATAGATAAAACTAGCGTTGATTTCCTTTAATGTTAAAAGACTAAAATGAAATACTTGAGGAAAATGACTGCTTTTTAATGCTCTAAAAGTAAAGTTGGAACTTTTTAATACTGTTTGAGAGAGTCCTTTACCTCAGGGTTAGATTATTTCTGTATTTACCTGCAGTTTTTTCCTAGTGACTAAAATGAGTGTCAACACTACCACGTTGGCATTGGGAAAAAGTGTGTAATGAAAAATATAGTTTAAGAGATAGGGAAATCATTAAATAGAACCAATTAAAAACAATTCTGAGAAAGTAAGGAATTTTATATTATAAAAGAAAAAAGGCTTTCCTGCATAAAGCAAAACCAATTAATTTCCCATTTAATAGCCTCTAAATTGCCACTGATTGAAGATGAGATTTGCGAAGTGGGTAGCAGTGTCTGTAGCATTCCCCTTGGCCGCAGGATTTATCTCGAGTGAGTAATTGAGTTCAGGGTATTGTTATTACTACCTCAGTACGTAAGTAAAAGTGTTTAGTTCTGGGGCTCGTGATGTTCCTTTCCCTTTTCTGTGTGTCTCATAGAGAGGGTGCACCTGCCAGAGAGAAGTGGAAGAGAGAGGGAGACTGAGAAGTCACCCTCCGTGGGGATGGCCACGCCACGGTCCCTTCTACATTCTCTCAGGATCTTGGCTGTGTACACACGTGCCAAGTGTGTTTTTCAGGCCCCTGAGTCCGGGACTCAAACCACAGAGTCAGCCATGTGGAATCCAGCGCCTTAGCTACCACGCCACCTGCCGGCTCTTTGCTTTGCTTTTAACCTAGCAATACCAAACCAGTTTTCTTTTCTTTTTTAATTTGCCGGATGGCATGCACACTCACCAGAAAGAGACAGACAGAGGAGGGGGGTGTGGTCATGCCCCAGTCCGCCACTTCTCCCCCTTGTTGGGATCGTGGGCATGCACACACACGCATTTGGCCTTTTCTCAAGCCACAGGGGCCAGGATTCAAATCTTGCAGTTGGCCATGTGGGGGCCGGCCCCACTTTTCCCTTTTAAATCTGTACATATTTGAAAAAGAAAAAAAAAATCAGCATAGACCTTTTCACAAGTTAGTTTGTACTGCAGGGCCGTATAGGCGTATGAAAATATTTGAAGTTATGTTTTAGACTAGTAAAAAATCAGTTAATATTCACGTTGAATCAAGGCTGTTGCCAGCATGTTTATCCCTTTATCGTGCCGTTCTGCCTGTGATAATGCTTTGCTGATCTTTTCAGGACAGCACTGATCACTTGCCGTGCAGAGGGATGATAAAGAGGCATAGTCTTGGGCCGGCAGCTGGTGTGGTGGTTAGGGGTGCTGGACTCCCACATGGCCGACTACAGGTTGAGTCCCGGACGTGGCGACTCACTTTCCCACTTTCCCTTTCTCTCTCTTTCTCACTCTGTCCCTCTCTGGTCAAATTTAAATAAATAAGTTCAATAAAATAATTCTTATTTTTTTTTTAATAAAATAATTCTTTAGAAAAAAGTCATAGTCTTTAGAAGTGTACTAATTTTTTTCGTTAATCCAAAGGAAGTTGGAAAATAAATATAATGGTGATTCTTTGCCCACTCTGACGTAACTGCTAGTAAGAACCATTTTAATTACTGGCTTCAAGAAAGCATGAGAGGGGGACCAGCAGTTAGCGTAATGGCTATGTGTCTGGACTCCCACATGGTCGACCGCGGTTCGAGTCCTGGACCTGGTGGCTTAAACTCACGCTGTGTGCATGTGCGTGGGTGCCCAAGATCCTGAGAGGAGAATGGAGGAGAAGGGATTGCGGCGTGGCCATCCTCTCTGGGGGATGATTTCTGGCTTTCTGTCTCTGTCTCTCTCTGTCTGTCTGGTGAGCGCACGTGCCCTATAGTAAAAAAAATAAAATAAAAAACCTCCCCAAGAAAGTATGAGAGAGAAATAGTTGTAAGAAGGCGAGAATTTTATATGTAAGTGTTTAGGAGTGTTTTTGACTACCCCAGCAGAGCGGGATTCACCATTCAAGAACTGGTAAACTGGTTGGTCTAGCATCCCAGAAGGTAATGCCTGCGTGTAAAATGTAAATTGAGAAATATTTTGACCTTACATAGTTTGCGACTTCAGGAGGAAAATCTACTAGAGTGGAGGGTCGAGTGCTGGCATTGTGCTGAGGGTTATTTTATTTACTTAAGGAAGTATCCATCACTTCCTATTTATGTATTTATTTGGCTTAAGCTCCCTCCCCTGCTCCCCCACCGCGCCCCGAGAGAGAAAGCGCGAGAGAGGCACAGAGAGGCACCCTCGGTGGTGGTGGTATTCCATGGTGCGTCTGTGCAGTTTGCTTATCCACCTCCCGGTAAGGGATTTGGGTCCTTCCCCACTTGCGGTCATTATCGATAGCCTGGTGTGGGCACCTCAGCACGTGCACGTGGTGGACACGACGCAGACCGAGGAGCAGGCTGCCTCACCTGCGCACGGTCCCACGTCCGTGCCTCTGGCCAGGTCGATCTTCCAAGTGACGGCACCACGTCCAGTCCTAGCGGTGTGCCGAGCGCAGGCTGCTCTGTGTCCTAACACTGCGCTCTTTGGGGTGTAGCCGGGATCCCAGTGCACAGGAGATGAAACGCATGTGGATTTTATCTACGCTTTCCTGGTGATTTTAACTGTTTCTCATATGCTCAGGAACTGTTTTCCCAGAAGTCTTCAAGGTTTTTGTTTTCTTCTTTCGATTGCAGTGTCTCTTATTCACTAACGGAGTACTCTCTAAACCCCGACCGTGAGGTTTTAGCCTCACATACTGTAAATGTCTTGTCCATTCGGAGACTCGCCTTTCCATGCTCTCGGTGAGCTTTGATTCTGTTTTATAGATGACACTTCTCCGGTGAGATTCCTAGTCCTGCCGTCCGCCGCTGAGCATATCAAGGCTGTCTCTAATTCCAGTAGCTAATCTGTGGATCTGTTTCTGGTGTCTGTTTTTCTTTTTCTTTAATATTTCAAATACTTAGTAATACTAAAGTGAATGCTGGTTACTGTGTATAAAAATCGTGGAGACTCTGACATTTTCCTCACAGTGGGCAGATGAAGTGACAATCACCAGTCGGTTGAGGGAATGAACTAATTTGAAGCTTGGTGGTGGCTTTTATATGGTATTGTCTACTTCTGATTTTTATTCTCCTTCACTTCTAGGGTGTAGTCCCCGTGGGTCCTGACTGAGCCTGTAATGTTTACCAGGTTGTTAAGCTCTTGATGGAGTTAAATGTCTATTTCTGTCTCTGTAGCATTTTTTTTTTTTAAAGAGAGGTTTTTGCTGTAGGGTGTGTGTGCTCACTGGAAAGAGAAAGAGAGACAGAAATCACCCCCCGGGGTGATGGCCATGTCACAATCTTGGGCACGCACGCAGATGTACTCTACTGAGTTTAAGCCACTGGGACCAGGACTTGAACTATGATCAGTTATGTGGGAGTCCAGCGACGTAACCATTTTGCCATCTGTGGTCCCTTCATAGCATTTTTTAAAAAATATTGACTTTATTTAACTTTATTTATTTACTTATTTTGACCAGAGAGGGACAGAGTGAGAGAGGACGAGAGAAAGAGAGAGAGAGAGAGATGGAAAATGAGAGAGCAAGTCACCAGGTCTGGCACTCGAACTGCAGTCGGCCGTGTGGGAGTCCAGTGCCTGTAACCATCAGGCCACCTGCCGGCCTCGTCACTC
>NW_006159454.1:856821-868689 GCF_000334495.1 Tupaia belangeri chinensis | reverse complement strand
GGACTCAAACCACAGAGTCAGCCATGTGGAATCCAGCGCCTTAGCTACCACGCCACCTGCCGGCTCTTTGCTTTGCTTTTAACCTAGCAATACCAAACCAGTTTTCTTTTCTTTTTTAATTTGCCGGATGGCATGCACACTCACCAGAAAGAGACAGACAGAGGAGGGGGGTGTGGTCATGCCCCAGTCCGCCACTTCTCCCCCTTGTTGGGATCGTGGGCATGCACACACACGCATTTGGCCTTTTCTCAAGCCACAGGGGCCAGGATTCAAATCTTGCAGTTGGCCATGTGGGGGCCGGCCCCACTTTTCCCTTTTAAATCTGTACATATTTGAAAAAGAAAAAAAAAATCAGCATAGACCTTTTCACAAGTTAGTTTGTACTGCAGGGCCGTATAGGCGTATGAAAATATTTGAAGTTATGTTTTAGACTAGTAAAAAATCAGTTAATATTCACGTTGAATCAAGGCTGTTGCCAGCATGTTTATCCCTTTATCGTGCCGTTCTGCCTGTGATAATGCTTTGCTGATCTTTTCAGGACAGCACTGATCACTTGCCGTGCAGAGGGATGATAAAGAGGCATAGTCTTGGGCCGGCAGCTGGTGTGGTGGTTAGGGGTGCTGGACTCCCACATGGCCGACTACAGGTTGAGTCCCGGACGTGGCGACTCACTTTCCCACTTTCCCTTTCTCTCTCTTTCTCACTCTGTCCCTCTCTGGTCAAATTTAAATAAATAAGTTCAATAAAATAATTCTTATTTTTTTTTTAATAAAATAATTCTTTAGAAAAAAGTCATAGTCTTTAGAAGTGTACTAATTTTTTTCGTTAATCCAAAGGAAGTTGGAAAATAAATATAATGGTGATTCTTTGCCCACTCTGACGTAACTGCTAGTAAGAACCATTTTAATTACTGGCTTCAAGAAAGCATGAGAGGGGGACCAGCAGTTAGCGTAATGGCTATGTGTCTGGACTCCCACATGGTCGACCGCGGTTCGAGTCCTGGACCTGGTGGCTTAAACTCACGCTGTGTGCATGTGCGTGGGTGCCCAAGATCCTGAGAGGAGAATGGAGGAGAAGGGATTGCGGCGTGGCCATCCTCTCTGGGGGATGATTTCTGGCTTTCTGTCTCTGTCTCTCTCTGTCTGTCTGGTGAGCGCACGTGCCCTATAGTAAAAAAAATAAAATAAAAAACCTCCCCAAGAAAGTATGAGAGAGAAATAGTTGTAAGAAGGCGAGAATTTTATATGTAAGTGTTTAGGAGTGTCTTTGACTACCCCAGCAGAGCGGGATTCACCATTCAAGAACTGGTAAACTGGTTGGTCTAGCATCCCAGAAGGTAATGCCTGCGTGTAAAATGTAAATTGAGAAATATTTTGACCTTACATAGTTTGCGACTTCAGGAGGAAAATCTACTAGAGTGGAGGGTCGAGTGCTGGCATTGTGCTGAGGGTTATTTTATTTACTTAAGGAAGTATCCATCACTTCCTATTTATGTATTTATTTGGCTTAAGCTCCCTCCCCTGCTCCCCCACTGCGCCCCGAGAGAGAAAGCGCGAGAGAGGCACAGAGAGGCACCCTCGGTGGTGGTGGTATTCCATGGTGCGTCTGTGCAGTTTGCTTATCCACCTCCCGGTAAGGGATTTGGGTCCTTCCCCACTTGCGGTCATTATCGATAGCCTGGTGTGGGCACCTCAGCACGTGCACGTGGTGGACACGACGCAGACCGAGGAGCAGGCTGCCTCACCTGCGCACGGTCCCACGTCCGTGCCTCTGGCCAGGTCGATCTTCCAAGTGACGGCACCACGTCCAGTCCTAGCGGTGTGCCGAGCGCAGGCTGCTCTGTGTCCTAACACTGCGCTCTTTGGGGTGTAGCCGGGATCCCAGTGCACAGGAGATGAAACGCATGTGGATTTTATCTACGCTTTCCTGGTGATTTTAACTGTTTCTCATATGCTCAGGAACTGTTTTCCCAGAAGTCTTCAAGGTTTTTGTTTTCTTCTTTCGATTGCAGTGTCTCTTATTCACTAACGGAGTACTCTCTAAACCCCGACCGTGAGGTTTTAGCCTCACATACTGTAAATGTCTTGTCCATTCGGAGACTCGCCTTTCCATGCTCTCGGTGAGCTTTGATTCTGTTTTATAGATGACACTTCTCCGGTGAGATTCCTAGTCCTGCCGTCCGCCGCTGAGCATATCAAGGCTGTCTCTAATTCCAGTAGCTAATCTGTGGATCTGTTTCTGGTGTCTGTTTTTCTTTTTCTTTAATATTTCAAATACTTAGTAATACTAAAGTGAATGCTGGTTACTGTGTATAAAAATCGTGGAGACTCTGACATTTTCCTCACAGTGGGCAGATGAAGTGACAATCACCAGTCGGTTGAGGGAATGAACTAATTTGAAGCTTGGTGGTGGCTTTTATATGGTATTGTCTACTTCTGATTTTTATTCTCCTTCACTTCTAGGGTGTAGTCCCCGTGGGTCCTGACTGAGCCTGTAATGTTTACCAGGTTGTTAAGCTCTTGATGGAGTTAAATGTCTATTTCTGTCTCTGTAGCTTTTTTTTTTTTTTTAAAGAGAGGTTTTTGCTGTAGGGTGTGTGTGCTCACTGGAAAGAGAAAGAGAGACAGAAATCACCCCCCGGGGTGATGGCCATGTCACAATCTTGGGCACGCACGCAGATGTACTCTACTGAGTTTAAGCCACTGGGACCAGGACTTGAACTATGATCAGTTATGTGGGAGTCCAGCGACGTAACCATTTTGCCATCTGTGGTCCCTTCATAGCATTTTTTAAAAAATATTGACTTTATTTAACTTTATTTATTTACTTATTTTGACCAGAGAGGGACAGAGTGAGAGAGGACGAGAGAAAGAGAGAGAGAGAGAGATGGAAAATGAGAGAGCAAGTCACCAGGTCTGGCACTCGAACTGCAGTCGGCCGTGTGGGAGTCCAGTGCCTGTAACCATCAGGCCACCTGCCGGCCTCGTCCCTCCATAGCACTCTGAGACGGTAGGAAACTCTTTTCAGCATCTTTTTGCTTCAAGTCTTGCTCACTATTGCAGGTGTGCTGAACCTGGCGGGTTTTCCTTATTCTAGACTGAATCGCTAGAAACAGGTCCGAAGTATGTCCTCCTTTCACTCTTGTTCTTATCTCCCTGACCGTACTCCTTGCTGTCTGTCTTTGTATCCCTGGCATCGGAGACCGTCGCAACTGAAAGACGTCTTAAATACTGTCTTCGCGGGGCCGGTGGCTCTCAGCTGTGGAGATGCTAGCGAAACTAGAACGCTGGAAGGGAAGTTGGGTGGATGACGGCTGTTTTTCCTGTGTGCTCTTAGCCCAGACTTTGTATCTGCAAACTGTCTCTTTTAGGTGATTATGAGTTTCTTCTGATACTACTCCTTTCATGTTTGGTATTTCCCAAGTTGAGAGAAAATCAGGTTTCCAAGCATGAGTAGATATCTAGGAAATAGAGTTATGGATATTAATTAGCGAGTGTTCATGGCCCTCACCAAGTGAGGATCAAACACGCGCTACGGGCTGCAGAGATTAGTGAGATGGTCGCTGCCTTAGGGACATTCCCTCCACACCTGCTTCCAGTCAGTCGTGGTCTCTGCGTGGACTGTGTCAGACCTTCAGAGCTGTACTTAGATGTTCTTGTGCTCTGAGAAGCTTCTCGAAAGCCTGAGCGTTTCCCTTTCTCTCCTTATTACGGTAGCTTTTTTTTTTTTGGTGGGGGTGTGTGGCTGTAGGGTGTGGCCAGAGACAGAGTGAGGGAAAATGAGAAAGCGCTCTCCAGGGGAGATGGCCACACTGCAGTCCCTTCCCCATTCTCCTCTCGGGTTTTGGGCACGCATGCACACATGCCCCGTTGGTTTTTCAGGGCATCGGGGCCAGAATTTGAGCCACACAGTTGGCCATGTGGCATCCAGTTACCTTAATCACCAAGGCACTGGCTGGCCCTCGTGTGTGTGTGTGTGTGTGTGTGTGTGTGTGTGTATTAGTTCTAGAAGGACCTCAGATGCCACAGCAGCCCTGAAACCTGCTAGTTCCAGGTGATCACTAAATAAGGAAAAAGAAGGTGGTGAGGGAGGGCGTTTCCAGGACTGATCTCACTTTTTGTGGCTGGCGACAGACTTGCGCCTTTGCTTACTGTGTACAAGAGTACAAGAGTCGGAACCCACGCCTGAGGAGGTGGCTTGAGGTGCTCGGGGTAAAGGTATCGCCCGGAAGCAGAATGATCGTGGAAACATCTTTTCTGTAATGCGGTGTGCTTTTACATGAACGCTACTGCGGTCCTGTCCAGCCTCTTCACTTGCAGGATAGATAAAGGTACGAACAGTTATTTCTCTGCTACGCAGATGGGGAGACTGAGACCCAGGCAGGAATAATGGCCCACCCACAGGTGGACCTAATGACTTATGACAGGTCACTAGGACTAACGTGGAGCCATTTTTGTTTGAGAAGTTTATCAGCGAGGGACAAAATCTTCGTAGGAACTAGAGATCTTTGTACCAGTGGAGAGATCTCTTTTTCTGATTGACAGTGTTAGAAAAGAGGGCATTTATGAAAGACCCCAGGGAAGAAGGGCTAGGCCTGGGACCTGTGTTGAGCCTCTGTCATGTCTGGCGCACTTACGCCCTGCTGCGAGATCACACCCAGAAAGGAAGGGTTGCTCTTCTCCTGAGCTGGGTGCCACAGGAACAGCGCCACCACAGAATCATGCCAGACTCAGTGTGGTGAGGGATTCTACGACAGGTGGCCTTCACTGCTAAAGCAGGTGGGGAGAGGTGAGGTCAGGTGTGTGCCAGGAGTCTGAGCAGTCAGGGGCTTGGTGTGTTTGAAAGTCAGCCAGAACAGCTGGTGTGGTTGAGGCGCTGGATCCCTTGTGATCGACTCCGTGATCGTCTCCGTGATCGACTCCATGGCTTGAGTCCTGGACCCTGCGACTTGAAATCCCACCGGGTGCATGTGTATGTGTGCTCACAATCCCCAGAGGAGAAAGGAGGAGGAGGAATTGTGGCGTGGCCATCCTCCCGTGGAGGGAGATTTCTCACATTCCCTCTCTGTTTCTTCCCAGTGAGTGCACATACTCTACGGCAAAATCCCTTTAAAAAAAAAGTCAAGTAGGGATGAATCAGAGAACTGGCCCTACTCCTTGGAAGCTCCTTGAAAATGAAGATGTTCTGTGCCTAGCGTGAGTACGTGCATTGCACGCAGTAGGTCCTCAGTCATTGTCACGTCGGGCAACTGTGGCGGTCCCTCGAGTCCGGCTCAGTGCACCATCCTCACAAGTCTTCATCTTCTCCTGTTTCCCTTCACTTCCCATGAGAGAAGGAAAGAGTAAGTTCCTCAGTGAGTCGTAAGCCCTTTAAGAGCAGCAGGGGACGTATCTCATTTATCAATTTAGAAACTGAGTTCGCCTCTCAGCTTTGACTGACACTAATAGCTGGGTGACTTGGAGCGTGCCATTTAACTTCGCAGAGTCTCATCTTACTCTTGGACGAGAACAGGAGTCATGCATTTTGAGTGTTGAACTTACCACATCAGCTAAGTCCCTATTGTAATCCTAAGAGCCATTTTTCTTGCATCCCAACATGGGACTGGGAAATAAAGCATTGAAATAAAGACTGTGGGGTTGGGGTCAGCAGGTGGCATGGTGGCGTTAAGGTGGTTGGATCCAACATGACCAGCTGTGCACACAGGTTTGAGGCCCAGACCTGGTAACTTGTAAAACATGCTGGGCATGTGTGCTTGTGTGCCCAAAATGCCGAGAAGAGAATGAGGAGAGGGGCTTGCAGTGTGGCCATCTTCCCTGGGAGGGGCTTTTTCACTACCCCTTACCCCTCCAATCCCCTGGCAAGTGCACGTGCCTACGACAAATTTTAAAAAAAGAGAAAAAAAAAATGTGGGATCATAGGCTTGGCATTCACGTAGGTAACTTCACCAAGCCTTTTAAAAAAAATTAGTAACATACACATGACAAAATTGGCCATCTTGCCCATTTATAAGTGTACTGTTGCATTGTGTGAAGTGTTGGGTTGTCAGAAAAGTCACGATGCGTTTTTGCATAGAAAAACACGTCATGACTTTTCTGACAACCTAATATATTCAGGTTGTACATCCAGTCTCCAGAACTCTTTTCATTGTGCAGCGTGGGAACTCTGTACCCACTAAACAACAGCTCCTCGTTCTTCCCTCTTCACAGACTCTGACGGCCCCAACTCTACTTGTGTATTTATGAATGGGACCACTCCGGGGACTTATCACCCCGGGCTTCACATGAACGGGCTCATGTAGTACGTCGGCCCTCCATGTCCACAGGCTCTGTACCCATAGATTGTACCATCACAGACCAAAATACTTTTTTTTTTTTTTTTTGGAGAGATTTTCACTGTAGGGCGCGTGCGCTCGCCAGACAGAGAGAGACATAGAGACAGAAAGCGAGAAATCACCCCCCAGGGGGGATGGTCACGCCGCAATCCCTTCTCCTCCATTCTCCTCTCGGGATCTTGGGCACGCACGCACGCACACGCGCCCGGCGTGAGTTTTAAGCCACCGGGTCCAGGACACGAACCGCGGTCGACTACGTGGGAATCCAGCGACATAGCCATTACGCTAACTGCTGGTTCCCAACAGACCAAAATACTAACAGATAATAAAAATACGTTTAAAATAGCACGAAAATTTTAAATATGCAAATTAAGCAGTGCGTTATGACTATTTGCATCTCATTTACATTGTATTAGGTATTACAAGTTATCTAGAGGTGATTTAAAGTATAGGAGAGATGCTTGTACTTATATGCATCTAGGTTGTATCCATTTAAGAATATTTTGCCAGAGGGCACACAGGTTGTCGAGAGAGAGAGAGAGAGAGAGCGAGCGCGCGCGAACGAGAAAGCACCCCTAGGGGACATGGTCACATTGCAGTACCCTTTCCTCCATTCCTCTCTCCTTTCAGGATTTGGGGCATACATGCACATGTACCTGGTGGTTTCTCAAGCTCCTCAGTCTGAGACTTAAACCGGACAGTTGGCCACATGGGATCTACCCAGCCACCGCTGTTCCGTGTGTTTTTTCGTTTTGTTTTTAGCTTTTTGTCATAAGGTGTGTGTGCTCACCAGAGAGAGTTAGAAACAGACAGTGAGAGGGAAAGTGAGAGGATGGCCGTGCTGCAATCCTTGCTCCTCTATTCTCCTCCTGGGATTTTGAGTCTGCACACACAAACACTCAGCATGATTTTCAAGCTGCCGGGTCCAGGACTCCTGGGACTTAAACTGCAGTCAACCATGTGGGAGTCTAATGTCATAACCACGAAACCACCTGCTGGCCCCCATGTATCCACTTTTGTTTTTAAATTTTTTTTAAAGAATTATTTTATTTAATGTTCTTTATTTCTTTATTTTTAATTTGGCCAGGGAGAGACAGAGAGAGGGAAAGTGAGAAGACAAGCCACCAAGTCCAGGGCTCAAACCACAGTTGGCCATGTGGGAGTCCAGTGCCTTAACTATACCACCTGCCGGCCCCAACAATGCTTTATAGTTTCTTTTTTTGGAGAGGTTTTTGCTATAGGGCGCTTGTGTTCGCCAGAAAGACAGAGAGATAGAAAGTGAGAAATCACCCCCCAGAGGGATGGCCACGCCGCAATCCCTCCATTCTCCTCTCGGGATCTTGGGCACGCAGGCACATGTGCCCTGCGTGAGTTTAAGCCACCAGGTCCAGGACCCGATTTTGTTCTTTTGTTAAGTCTATTCCTAAATATTTTATTGTTTTTAATGGAATTGTGAATGTTTTTTTTTTGTTTTGCAATAGGGCATGCTTGCTTGCCAGAGAGAGAGACAGAGTGGGAAAGTGAAAAATCAACCCCCTTAGAGGGTGGCCACTCCACAATCCCCTCTCATCCAGTCTCCTTTTGAGGTTTTGGGCACACAGGTACATGCGGCTGGTGTGCTTTTCAAGCTGATGGGTCTGGGATTGAACTGTAACTGGTGTTGTCCATGTGGGATCTAGCACCTTAACCACCATGCTACCTGCTGGCTCTGGAATTGTTTTGTTTTAATTTCATTTTTGTGTTTTTTTTAATAGAAGGAGATTTTCGTTATAGGGTACACGCACTCAGAGAGAGTGAAAGCGAGAAATCAGCCCTGACGGCCGCACTGAGGTTCTTGTCCATTCTCCTCCCAGGATTTTGGGCACACATGCACACGTGCCCAGCATGAGTTTCAAGCCTCTGGGTCTGGGACTCGAACTGAAGTTGGCCCTGTGGGAGTCCAGCACCGTAACCATTACACCATCTGCTTGTCCTTCATTTTTGAATTATTTATTGTATGTATATACAGTCTACTTTTGTTTACCATGTATTTTGTATATTGAAATTTTGTGACCTTACTGAGTTCGCTTATTCTAATAGTTTTTTAAGTGGATTCTTTATGTTTTTTTTTTTCTCTTTTTTTCTCTAGATTTATAAAAGATTACATCACCTACAAATAGCAGTAATTTTACTTTTTTCTTTCCAGTTTGGGTGCCTTTTACTCCTTATTCTTACTGAATTACCCTAGCTAGCACTTGAAGTACAGTGTTGAAGAAAAGAGGTGAAACGAGACATCCTTGTCTTGTTCCTGTTCTAAGGAAAGAGCATCCATTCTCTTACCTTTATGTGTGATGTTCAGTTTTATTTATTTATTTATTTTTTAGTTGTGTGCTCACCAGAAAAATAAGAGATGGGGGTGGGTGAGGGAGAAAACATCCCTTAGCGATGTATAGTTATGCTTCAATCCCTTATTCATTTATCTATCTGGTCAAAACTTGGGGCATGCAAGCATATGTGCTGGTCACGCTTTTCAAGCTGCCTGGGCTGGGATTTGAACCACAGTCAGCCATGTGACTTCTGGCTCCCTTACACACCAGGCCATGGGGCAGACTCCAGACGGGGCTTCTTTGGTAGATTTCTCTTGCTGTTGTGTTTTTGTTTGTTTAGTGTTTTTAACATGAGAGGACATTTGTCCTGTGTTTTTTTTTTGAGCTTATTGAAATGATCGAGGCTCAGCTTTTAAATGGCTTTCCAAGTGACTAAGGATTGGTGAAGGGTTTCTTTTTTTCTTTTAAAATTATTTAAACGTCATATTTTCACTTTTAAAAAAAGTCCTACTAGCCAGTTTTATAGAGAAACATTATTTAGAAATTTCGTATTCTGGGCCCACTCTGTGGCCTAGTAGTTAAGGCAGCTAGATCCCATGTGGCCAACCTCACGGCTGCCAGACCTGGCAGCTTGGGAAACGCTCCAGGCATGTGTGTGCGGGTGCGTGTGTGCCCGCCCAGTATCCCTAAAGGAGAGAGACAGAGGAGAAGCGATCTCAGGAAGACGCTTCATCCTCTCCCTGTCTGTCTGTCTCTGGCACACACCCTCCAGCCCCCCACCCCCCACAAAAAAGTGGTGTTTGATGGACATCTCTCTGACTCTTCATGCAAGATTTAAAAAATCAACAATAATAAAACTTTCCTCTAAAACATTGAAAGTATCAGCTTTTGTTACTCTATTTAGTACTTTTTAATGGGTTCAGTCCTGAACTTTCCTGTGAGTTGCCTCAGAATCTGCCGGGAGAGAGAATAGAATGCCTTTTCCTCTCTGCCCTCTCACAGCCAGACCCTCTGTGAAGGGTGCGCTCTGCTGTCCCTGCTCTCTGGCACTCCTGAGAGCCCCTCTGCTTCCCGCAGCCGGTCTCAGTGCACCCCACTCGCCCAGCGCTTGATGCTGTGCACGCTTTCTCGTGTGCCCAGTCTTCCTTGTTTCCGGCCTTCTGCATCGATGGCTTTTTCCTGAGGTTACTCCAACCTCTTCGATTTTTCTGTAGCATTTGATATAAATAATTTCCTTTTAAAAGGTTGCCTTCACTTTTCTTGGTTTTCCTGTCTTAGACCCTTTGTTCCTGGGCCCTCTGGTTTGCCCAAATCTTTGACCCATTGTTCCTGGGCCTGTGAGTGACCTCATCCAAATTCCTCTGGGCTGATGACTCTCCTAAAAATAAAACGGAGCCAGAGTACTCCTGAGGCTCCTTCCCCTCGTTCCCTCCTGCTTCAGCTGAGCTCCTTTACTCTGCTCAGCCTGTTCCCGGCAGGGTTGTGTCTCACTTTCTCCCTTCCTGTATTTGTAAATCCAGTGTGTAACATCAATATAGCATTAAATCGTATTAAAACAGTTCCTTTATTTTACTGTTTTCCATTCGTTGGACATAAAGATTGCTTCAACTTTTCACTGTTCTTAAACGCGGCTGTAAGCATTTTTATACAACAGGCTTCCTCTCAGCACCGCCCCCCCACCCCCAGTAATTTTCATGTGAACTGTTTTGCTAAAATGGAATGACCAGATCAAATAAAAAACAAGGCTTCTATAGGGTATGACCACATTGATGTCAAAAAACTGCTTAAATTATTGCTACTGTTAGTCTTAAAAAGAATTTAAAATTGAAAAGAATCTCTTGTATTCTCTTCTTACTGTGACACCGTGGTTTTATTCTTTGACTTATAATTGAATAGAAGTAAGGTAGTAGCTTATGATTGTAGGTAGAATCTTAATTTTCTTTTTTCTTTTTCTTTTTAAAAAAATTTTTTTTTTTGAGAGAAATTTTGCTATGAGACGCATGCGCATGCCAGAGAGACAGAGAAAGCAAGAACTCATCCCCTGGTAATCCGTTCTCCGTCATTTTCTTCTCAGGATTTTTATTTTTTAGGAACTATTTACTTAATTTATTATTAATTTTTTAAAGTTTTTTTAAGAATGATTTTATTTTAACTATTTTTTTTTTCTTTGGAGAGGTTTTTGCTATAGGGTACGTGTACTCGCCAGACAGACAGAGAGACAGAAAGTGAGAAATCACCCCCCAGGGGGGATGGCTACGCCGCAATCCTTTCTCCTCCATTCTCCTCTCGGGATCTTGGGCACGCACGCACACGCGCCCGGCGTGAGTTTTAAGCTACCAGGTCCGGGACATAAACCGCAGTCGACTACACGGGAATCCAGCGACATAGCCATTACGCTAACTGCTGGTCCCTTAACTATTTATTTTTTAATTTGGCCAGAGAGGGGCAGAGCAAGAACAAGACAGGGAGAGAAAGAGAGAAAGTGAGAAAGCAAGCCGTCAGGTCCAAGACTCAAACCACAGTCGGCCATGTGAGAGTCCAGCATCCTTAACTGCCACACCACATGCTGGCCCCTTTATTTATTATTACTAATATTTCAAATTTGACCAGAGAGAGAGAGGGAAAGTGAGAAAGCAAGCCACCAGGTCTGGGACTTGAACCATGTTTGGCCATGTGGGAGTTCAGTGCCTCAACCGCCATACCACCTGCCCACCTGCCAGCCCGCCAGCCCCTTCTCCTCTTGGAATCTTGGGCACACATGCACACGTGCCTGGCATTTTAAGTTGTCGGGTCCAGGACTTGAACTGTGTCCAACTGTATGGGAGTCCAGCAACATAACCATTATGCCATCTGCTCGTCCCTTGTTTTTTATTTGTAAAGGTTAACACTTTTTCCAAGTTGTACTTATTACTCTTGTGTTTGGACTATATTAAAATTATTGGACCGTTTATTAGAATTGAGTATTAATTTTTATTTTCTGAAAGCTTTTAAATGTTTACATAATCAAATATGTCAACTATTGGGTGTTAGAAAAGTTACAATGTGTTTTTCTGTGCAAGAATGCATCATGGCTTTCCCAACAACCCAATAATTTTTTTTTCTTTTTCGAGAGGTTTTCTCGCTATAGGGCGCGTGCGCTCGCCAGACAGACAGAGAGAGACATGGAGACAGAAAGCGAGAAATCACCCCACAGGGGGGATGGCAACGCCGCCATACCTTATGCAATCATCT
>NW_006159454.1:855534-856790 GCF_000334495.1 Tupaia belangeri chinensis | reverse complement strand
CTCGGGATCTTGGGCACGCACGCACACGCGCCCGGCGTGAGTTTTAAGCCACCGGGTCCTGGATGCGAACCGCGGTCAACTACGTGGGAGTCCAGCGACATAGCCATTACGCTAACTGCTGGTTCCCCCCAATAATATTTTTTAAAGAATTATTTTATTATTTATTTATTTTAATTTGACCAGACAGAGACACAGAGAGAGAGAGAGAGAAAGTGAGAAAGCAAGCCACCAGGTCCGAGACTTGAACCATGGTTGGCTATGTGGGAGTCCAGTGCCTTTAACCACCACGCCATCTGCTGGCCCCAACCTGATAATTTTTTACTGTGTTCTTTTATTGCTTCAGAATTGCCGAGATACACTGATGCTTCCATTTAATATAGCCCTTATCCAGGGCTAGCCATGGTTGCTCATACTGCTAAGACTGTTCCACAGGCTAGCACCACATGATCAGCCTGGGTTCAATTCCCAGTTCAGCCTAACAGCCGGGTGTGGTGGCATGTGCCCGTAATCCCAGCAACTCAAGAGGCTGAGACAGGAGGATCTCAAGCTCAAAACTGGCATGGGCAATATAGCAAGACCCTGTTTTTAGAAAAGCTGGGCAAGGTGGCTCCTACCTGTGGTCCCCTTGTAGCTGGGAGGCTGAGATGGGAGGATCTTGACACTAGTGAGAACCTGTCTTTAAAATATGGATACATCTTTTAGTCTTTGACTTGTGTGGAAATTATCATGAAGAAGATTTAACATTTGTAGGCTTTCTTTTATTCCACGTTAATTGTTTGTTTTATTAGTGTTCATAATTTTGTTTCCATATTGTCTAATTTCACCTGAGTTGTCAGATTAAACATACTTACATATATCTTTCTGGAATCTATTTGCTCCATTAGTGCAGCTCATTATTTTGAACTACACTTGGCATTATAATATTTTTAATTGCCACAGGGTGTGAGCTTACCAGAGAGAGACAGGAAGGGACACAGCATCCCCAGTGGGCCATGGTCATGCTACAGTCCCTTCTCCTCCATTCGTTCCTCTTGCTGGGGCTGGGGGCAAGCACACACATGCACTTGTTATGCTTTCAAGGTGCGAGGGCCAGTGCATGAACCATGGTCTGTTATGGGGTTGAGGGGAAAAAAAAAATCCAGCTCCCTAACCACTAGGCCACAGGGCCAGCCCTGTACATTTTTTTACTCCTTATTTTCCCCCAGAGATCATCTTTTTAATTCCTTAGCAGCGTTCCTGCTCCATTGCAGTCGTTC
>NW_006159454.1:838318-855384 GCF_000334495.1 Tupaia belangeri chinensis | reverse complement strand
AGGAGGAGAAGGGTTGGCGGAGGGACCCACCCCACTGGCGGGTGATTTCTTGCTTTCTGTCTCTCTGTCTCTGTCTAGTGAGCGCATGCGCCCTACAGCAAAAACCTCTCCAAAAAAAAAAAGTGTCATCAAGGCATTTCTCTTCCCTTCCCTGTCCCCAGAACCTGTTGGTCTTTTTTCTCCAGACTCTTGTGCTATTTTGGTTGCTGTTAGTTCCAGAAATAGCTAATTTTGTATTTAGTTCTGCTATTTTTACTATAGGAAGAATGGATCTCTCTTAAGTGTTAGCATCTGAAATACCTGGGGGGGAAGGGATAATTTAAAAAAACAGAGAGAGAGACAGACCATGCTGGACTAGCCGGGGGCAAGGTGTTTAAGGAGGCTCGATTCCCCATGACCAACCAACTGCACCTTTCAGGTCCCCAACCTGGTGGCTTAAGAAATATGCTGGCCAAGGCCAGCAGGAGGTGTTGTGGTGAAAGTGCTGGACTCCCACATGACTGACCGACCGTGGTTTGAATCCTGGACCTGGCGGTTTGCTTTCTTGCTTTGTCTCTCTCTGGTCAAATAAAAAATTATAATAATGAATAAAATAAAGTAATTCTTAAGAAAAGAAACACACTGGCCAACAGAGTTTCTTTTCTTTCTTTCTTTTTTTATTTTTTTAAATAGATTTTTTACTATAGGGTGTGTGCGCTTGCTGGACAGAGAGACAAAAAGTGAGAAACCACCTCCTGGGGGGTGACCACACTGCAGTCCTCCTCCATTCTTCTTTTGGGATTTTGGGCACACATGCACCAACATGCATTTTAAGCTGCCAGGTCTGGGACTCGAACTGTGGTGGCCGTATCCACTATACTACCTGCTGGCCCCCAGTAGGGTTTTTTTGTTTTTTGTTTTTTGAGAGGTTTTTGCTGTAGGGCACGTGCACCCACTAGACAGAGAAAGCAAGAAATCACCCCCCGGGGGGATGGCCACGCTGCAATCCCTTCTCTTCCATTTTCCTCTCGGGATCTTGGGCACGCACGTACATGTGCCTGGTGTGAGTTTTAGGTCACTGGGTCCAGGATGCGAACCGTGGTCAACTATCTGGGAGTTCAGCGACATAGTCATTGTGCCAACTGCTGGTCCCTGGGTTTTTTGTTTTTACCTTTTTAGAGAGATTTTTTGCTATAGGGTGCATGTACTCGCTGGAGAAACAGAAGCCAAGAAAATCACACACACACACACACACACACACCCGCCCCTGGGGATGGCCATGCTACAGTCCTTTCTCCTCCATTCTCTCAGGATTGTGGGCATGCACACACATGTACCTGTGAGTTTTACGGTCCAGGACTCAAACTGCTGTTGACTTCGTGGGAGTCCAGTGACGTAACCATTATGCCATCTACTGGTCCCCAGCGGGGTTTCTTTTAACCCTGATTCGTAGGCACATTTTATATTTTTATCCTCAGCTGTGGAGTCATTGTGTGGGTTTTTTGTTTTTATTTTCCAAATTCAAAAATATTATGTGATTGTTTTCTGTGATTTGTAAACATTCTTGCTCTTTTTCTTTGGGCTTCTGTGATTGTAGATTAATTATTTTTGTGCTTTTCAGCTCTGATGGTTTCACCTGTATTTTGTTCTGCTGTTTGATTTCTATTGTTACTGTGAATCATCTTATAATCTATATTCTTCTTGCCTCGCTCTTTTTATCCTGTTCCTGCGGTTTGCTGTCTCCACAGGTGTTTTCAGTCCCTTTGTAGTATGTCAGAGCGCTGCATTATTGATTCCGGTGTGTTCTCATTCAGCATCCCCCTTAGAACGCCGTAAGTGGAGTCAGCCCTGTCTGCCTCTGTCTCCGTAGGTAGACTTTTCGATGCTGCCAAGCTCGCCCTTTTCCTTCTGGGCCTTTTTGTGTCCAGTTATCACTTCCAGCTCCTGGGTTGCCCTTTAAAACTTGCTTGCTCTGTTCCTTGCAGTTGGGTCTTATCTTTGTTCTTTGTTTGTAACATGTTTATTTGGTTGGGTTTTTGAAGGAGGAGGCATTCAGTACCATTTCCCAAAGTTTTGTTGTGTAAGACTTTCTGGGCACTTTATTGTAAAGGCCGAGAGTTAATCCTCTCTCTCTCATTGGGTGGCTTTAGTTAAGTGACATGGTCTGTACGCTAGGACTTGTAAAGTCCCTTTGAAACTCTTTTAGGGTTCTATATTGTTATAATATTCTTTAAACTAGCAAAATATTATATTTAATGACATGCAAGGACTGGTAACATAGAGTTTATAGTGATCAAGAGAAAAATAGGATGATTATGAATATTAAGTGACCTGACCATTATTTAAAATGATGAAATAATGAGGACAAAACGAGATTGTTGGGGTGGGAGTGTCGTGAGCTAGGTGGTGGTACTACAGTTTGCACTGTTTATTAAATTTGTGAAGTGAGTTCCCAGATACTTAGTCTTCCAAATAACCCTGTGTGTGAGGGGTCAAGTACATTTTACAGAGGAAGACATTGAGGGTCAGCAAGGTTAAGAGAATACCCCAAGGTTACACGTACAGAGCTGTGGCAGTATAAGAACGTGACTTCCGGTTTCAGAACTTCCAAGGCCGGGGCTCTGTAACTTGACCCAGTATAAAACTTGAGTAGTTTTAAGGTTATGTCTTCACATTCATGACATCCTGTCACTTCAGTAGGGTCTCTGGAGTGAGTGGAGATGGCGAGTTGCAGCGATTGTCCTGGAGGTTGTCACCCTGCACGTGCCCTGGCTCAGTCGGGCCTGGCTGTCATCCAGCGGTCAGTTGGAAACAGCAACGTCGCCGCCGTGTCTGAGGGCTTCTCCTTGGTGAGGTCTCCGACCGTGACTGGGAGCAGATGGATTCGTAACTCAGGGTAGACAGCGAGGAGGTAGTGTGGGAAGGAAAAGAAGGGAGCTGATGTCAGAAATCAGGGTTTCCACAGTAACTTGAGTGATGAAAACTTTGTGTATTTTACAAAACTCCCAATTCTGCTTGTCCAGTATCCTGCAGAATTCCGGGAGGGCTCTACAGTCCTTTGGAGATTCTTTGCGTCTCTTATCAAAGTGCAAAAGCACAAGTCAGAGCTCGAGGCGTGGAGGACTAGCTGAGGGACCTAAAGGTCACCAGGAACCGAGGCCAGTGCCTCCATCGTCCTCTCCAGAGCAGCAGGCCTTGTTTCTGCAGCCATGTCTGCTGCTCTTCTCCCCTCTCTGCAGAATATAATCTGGGTGCATGTGGCCCATCCCAGCGTTCTTAGCCACCCCGGCAGATACCTGTCTACGATCATGGCCTGGTGGGTGCCCGACCTGGCCCCTCTGCGCCCCAGCTCCATGTTCTTTGACAAGAGGAACTAGTAGGCCCGGGTTAGCTCATGAGCCGTGGCCAGAGAACACTGTGCAAGGGCACCGAATGGGGCAGAACGCCGTGAGGGGATGTGGGCCAGGCAGGTATCCTCAAAGGTGTCTGTTACAGAAAGTCACTTGGGAGAACTTTGTGAAAAAGTTTCAGACTTTATCCTCCAAAGGTTTCACTCAGTCGACAGGTATGAAATAGAAAGTGGATGTTCTAGTTTGTTCTGTTGCTAACAACAGAAAATACCAGAGCCTGGATGTAAGAGATTCGAGATTTATTCAGTTCACAGTTGGGAGGTCCAAGGACCAGGGGCCACATCTGGTGAAGGTCTTCTGGCTGCATCACAGCGTGGTGGCCAGAGCGTGCGTCTGTATCTACGTCTCTCTCCACTGTGGTCTCATTCCTTCTTATAAACCGACCAGAGTTCAGTCAGAGAAGCCCCACCATGCCGCCTTAGCAGACATTGCAAGGGCTCCGCCTTTCAGCACCGTAATTAAGTGTTCACTCTTAACTCCATGACAGCCGGCTCTCAACACGTGAGTCTGGGGACGTCCTATAGCAGTCAGCACCCACACTTCTAGAGACCTTCCTAGATGATTCTGATGGCTCCTCAGGTTTAGAAATCACTTCACCCCAGCAAAGTGTAAATGGAGCAATATATATTTGTACTTGTGTAAAAGAGTGACAAAAGGATAAATAAGAACCTGATGAAAATGGCTATGGGTTAGAGGTGGGTGGGATTAGGGATAGAAGCAAAATATCTTTTAACTTTTAATTCATTTAAAAATATAAAGAAATATATCAGCTTAGAAAACAAAACACAACCTCTTGTTCATTTTTTATAAAGGTGATATTGAAGAGCAGAAAGCATTACTCTGTCTCTGAGGCCATGCTTCTCATCTACACAGTCATTCTAGTTTTAGGCATCGATCATTTATATGGAACGTATTTTTCATCATCGGCGTAATCCTGTAGAAATTGGGGGCCAGGAGGTGGCATGGTGGTTAAGGGCGCTGGACTCCCACCTGACCTGGCTGCTTGCTTTCTCAGTTTCCCTCTTTCTCTGTCTCTCCCTCTCTGGTCAAATTAAAATAAATAAAGTTAAGTAAAATAATCCTTAAACAAAAAGAAATTAATACTGATAAGCAGAAGAAGAGGGGGTCGAATTTGTGTTGTCTTGCCTTTTTATCTTTAAAGCCAGAGGGCACAAAAGAGAGGGCTAAAGCGTGTGTGTGCACAGGTGTGCAAGAATGCGCACACCCCTCAGGGCCTAGTCACACTGCAGTCCTTTTTCCTCCGGTTCCTGGGCACGTGCACCCATGCCTGTTGTTTTTTTCAAGCTGCTGAGGCTGAGACTTAAACCCTGGTCAACCATGTTTAGATTCAGCTTTCTCTGCGAAAGACTTACTGGTATGCCACAGGGCTAGCCTTGCCTGTAGGGAGGGTGCCTCTACCCGGAAAATAGGGCCCTAAAATGAAGCAGTCTGAGAAGATAAGGGTTGATGTGATGCCTCAGGACCCTGTGAAGACCCTACTAAATGTGAACCTTGGACCTCCAGGCCATGAACGGGCTAATACCAGACTCAGGTGATAAGAACAGCTTTTCTATGCAAAAATGTGTGGGGACTTCCCCAGCAACCCAATATCATTACTCATTTTGTTGCTCAAATTGTTTTAATTCTGACCTTTGTTTGAGTCTCTAGGTCCTTTCAAAAAGTCCCATACTTCTTTAAGAGAGATTTTTGCTATTGGGTATGTGCGCTTCATAAAGAGAGAGAGAGAGACAGTGAGAAATCACCCCCCAGGGAGATGGCCATGCTGCAATCCCTTCTCCTTGAGTCTCCTTTCAGGATTCTGGGCACGCACACACGTGCCTGGCATGAGTTTGAAGCTGCTGGGCCCAGGACTCGAACCACAATGGAACATGTGGTCCATTGAGTGATGTAACCATTATCCTGCCTACTGATCCCTGCTTTCCTTTCCTTTTTTTTGTCCACAGGATGTGTGTACTCCCCAGTTAGAGGGAGGGAGAAAGCACTTCCCCCGGTGGGGTATGGTTATGTTGCAATGCCTCCTCCATTTCTCTATTCTGAGTGTGTTTTTCAAGCCACCAGGGTTGGGATTCAAACCTCACAGCCTTGTGGACTCCAGTTCCCTTTACCACTGGGCCACAGGGCTTAGCCCTCGAGTGTGTTCTTAAGTATGTTCATGGCCACTGGGTGTTGTTGCTTCTAGGTCTTCGGAATAGACAGCGCTAGGAAATGCATGTGTGTACACTGATCCACATAGTACATACACATCTGCGTTTATTTCTTGTGTATCTGTTTAAAACAGGAGTTCATTCCGATGTCAGATACCAACTCAACACTGCACGCTTTACTTTAGCCCATATTCTCCTTTTGAATGTTTTCACCAGTCTGGCAGTTAATAGATATGTTCTGTTATACCTTGTGTTCTTCTAATAAAGGAAGCTAGAGAAAATAGTATTACAAAAATCGTAAGAAAGAGAAAACACAGTTTTTATTGGGGGGTGGCATTCATGTATAAGTGGATCTGCATAGTCCAAAACCCAAAACTCGTTTCTGAATCGCTAACTCATATCCTTGTGAGAGACACATTGAGTCCCTGGACGACAGGATTCTGTGAACTGACCGGCCTTGCCGTATGTGGTCAAAACCGTTTTCCAGGTTTCTCCTGCTTCTCCAGTTGGATTATGCAGTCACTTGTAATATAGTAGGTCCATTGGCTACTGTCTGTTTCCACTGGGGTTCTCCTGCATCTGCATTAGTTTTAATTTTTGAGTCTGTGACACATCACCATATTTCAGAGTCAGCTCTCCACAGCGGCGTGCTCAGAAACGTCAGTCCCTCCTCAGCCCCACCGCGCTGCTCCGACTTCTGCTTCATCCTTTCCTACCCTTAGCTACCAGCCTCTCTAGCTTCTAGTTACCCTGCCTGTATTTCTTTTGTACAAATAATAGATACATGTGTATTGTCTTATTCCACCTTTTTTGGGGGTATGGGGGAGAGGCTTTTGCTATAGGGCGCGTGCACTCGCCAGAAAGACAGAGAGACAGAAAACGAGAAATCCCCCCCAGGGGAGATGGCCACGCCACAATTCCTTCTCCATTCTCCTCTCAGGATCTTGGGCACGCATGAACACGTGCCTGGCGTGAGTTTAAGCCACGGGGTCTGGGACTCAAACCACAGTCCAATACATGGGAGTCCAGTGACATAGCCATTACGCCAACTGCTGGTCCCCTTCCACACCTTTTTTTAAGAGACAGAACCTCCCTTTGTTTCTCAGGCTGGCCTTGAACTCACAAGCCTCTTGCCTCAGCCTCCTGAATAGCTAACTCTTTCTTACATGTCTCAGAACTCACTCCGTATCAGCTCTTAGAGATCTTCCACGTTCATTTTTCTGCTGCATGGTTCTTCATCATGTGCCTGTACCGTAAGGTACTCAGTCTCCCTCCAGGATATGGGTCATCCACAGTATTTCACAGTTACAGGTAATGCGGCAGCAAACAGCCTTGTACAGTGTTTTCATATCATTGGAGGCATACGGGGTTGATTCCTAGAATTAGGACTGCTAGGTCGAAAGATAGGTACACATTGGGGCAAGCAGATGGCCTAACATTACGTGAGTCCCGGACCCAGTAGCTTAAAACTCATGCCCGGCGCGTGTGTGCATGCCCAAGATCCCAAGAGGAGAGTGGAGAAAAAGAGATTGTGGCATAGCCATCCTCCTGGTGGGGAGGGATTTCTCACTTTCCCTCTCACTGTCCTCCCCTTCCTCCAGGGCACATGCCTTGGGGCAAAAACCTCAAAAAAAAAAAAAAAATAAGATAAGTACACATATATAATTTTGTTAGGTTTTGTCAAGTTCCCCTCCAGAAAAGTGGTGTAGTTTGCACCCCTGTCAGCGGTGTAGGAGAGCTGCTTGTATACATTTCAAACCACACGTATGAATGACGATCACATTTTGTTTGAAGTCTTCCTTCCCTTGTGTACTTCCTCTTCTATCGTGTTTAGTTTCAAAAGAAACTTAACTGCAAAAACTTTTTAATGGGAAGAAGTAAAATTAGTTTTCCAAGGCTGACTGGAGATCATCTTACTGGCATTTCAGAGTTATAATTATGTCTTACATTTTCCCACTTTACCTAGTTTAGCATCTGTTATGTAACTTCTCACCACCTGCTCAGTGTGCAGGCAGCTCTTTTCAGTTTGGATAATACTGTACACTTCAAGCTTAAACAGTTTCCCCTTCTTAGAGAGTCCGTGCCACATGTCTGAGGCAGGTGTTTAAGGTTTCTGACAAAGAGGCAGAAATCTTACTTCCAGCCCTTTTCATAGCTCACTGCTAGGAGACCTTTATTCCTTCAGTTTTCAGTGACAGGGACGGTGGGCCGAGACTCCGCCTTTGATGCAGCTCATTGGGGCACAGCTTACCAAAGTGTGCAGGGGTCCCCGTTAGGAAGTAGACTGTCCTCCTACCCTCTTCCCCTGTGTCCCTGGGCAGGCCCCCGCCCGCCTTGATGGCTCGCCCTCCCTCTGGATTCTGCCTGCTGACTTCTCTATTTCGACCAGATTCGCAATCCTTGACTTCTCTGTTCCACTCTGTAGGAACCCAACTGTTTGTTTTGTCTGATCTTGCTCCCAGGCTGCTGTATGCTGGAGAAAATCACTGAATTGTTATGATTGGCACCGCTGAAAAACCTTCGGGCTCCTGTTTCCTCTGGGTCTTCCACCTGTTCTTGTACTTTTCCCCAGGGGGGCCCCTTTCTCACTCTCCCTCATGTGGTTCGGCTCTACGTCTTCTGCCCACGCCTGCCCTGCCCTCCCTCTCCTCCTTTCCAGCACATGTTTATTTGCCCCTTGTTTAGGGAGGCAGTCTGGCTTATCTTGGGGAAAAAGATCTAAAAGGCCAGAACCGTCCAAAGGGGTGGGCTACTTTGGGAAGCAGCTCATTTTCCGTATCGTGGTCATTATAGTTTTTGTCTGCCTTCAACTTCTTTTCCGTCGGTCTCGGAATTTGGCTCAGTTATGAGCCTGACGTTGGTTCACCACCACCGAGAGGACAGCCATCGGAGGTCTCCTGTTGGCCGTTACATGCGGTGGGTTTTGGAAGTCAGCACACCTGGGTTCGAGTCCCAGTTCTGTTCACTGCTGGTTATGTGATCATGGACAAGTTCATTAATTTCTCTCTGCTTCATTCTCTGCCTCCGTACAATAGGTTACGCTTCAGGGGTTGTGGTGAAGATAGTATTGTCAGGATTTTCCTTTTTTCTCTTTAGCACGGCGCTAATAACTGGTCATTACGATTGTCGAGGGCCTTTCCCACACTTCCTCTGCATCGGGCCAGAGGAACAGGACTGCTTGGCCCGGCGGAGGCGTGTGCGCTTCGTTCTGGCTGGTCTTAGGTCGAGCTGTTTCACAGCCCTCTGCCAGCCAGCCTCACCCGGACCGTCCAGAAATTCTCGTCCAGTGAAGGTGGGGGGAGAGCTGAGGAGGACGTGCACGGGGACAGTGAGGAGGTAGCGCCAGCTTTGTTACGGCCTCTCGTGACGGGGTCAGGACGTCGTCACAGTAGGAAAATTGCTTCTCGGCGGGACTCTGGATCGTGCGCGTGCATTTGTGAAGACCGAGTCCGACTTGTACCGGCCTCGCGCACCTCAAGGGAGACAGCTGCCTGGTGTGGGCGTTGGAAGGCGGGTAGTCAGAGTACTGTGTGCTGATGGGGCATCTTCCATGGAGTCACGTAGACTTCCTCTTCACAGTTGTGAGGCGACAGGTGTTTCCCATGCTTTCCTTCAATCATCGTATTCTTTAGTCCACCAAAATCGCGTGGAACTTTTACTAAATGTCAGTCACTGCACGTCTTCATCTTTCTTTGTCCGTAACTGAGGGTTTTTATTATTATTATTATTATTATTATTCTTGGTATACATGACTTTTTTTGTGTTGTACTTACGTTTGGGACAAGCCTGAGCATGAGGTAATGAAATCTTTTCCTTTTTGTAACTTGGACAGTGCTATTAGAAGATACATTAGTTTGTCAGGAAAGTCAGGATGCATTTTTCTGGGTTTTTTTTTTTTGAGAGATTTTCACTGTAGGGCGCGTGCGCTCGCCAAACAGACAGAGAGAGACATAGAGACAGAAAGCGAGAAATCACCCCCCAGGGGGGATGGTCACGCCACAATCCCTTCTCCTCCATTCTCCTCTCGGGATCTTGGGCACATACGCACACGCGCCCGGCGTGAGTTTTAAGCCACCGGGTCCGGGACACGAACCGCGGTCGACTATGTGGGAGTCCAGCGACATAGCCATTACGCTAACTGCTGGTTCCCACATTTTTCTGGGTTTTAATGCAAAAATGTGTCCTGACTTTCCCACAACCCAGGATGTAGGGCACGGGTGAGCTGGAACTCAAACTCAGGACTCCTTGTTACAAATCTGTTCTTTTCTGTTACTTTTTTGAGTATTGTATGATAGATGTAACAAATGCTAATAAATAACTTTAAAAGACCTTGCCCTTTTTTTGGGGGGGGGTGGGGAGGCCTACTGTCTTTCAGGCTCCATGCCTCCTATTTCTGTAGTCTTTGCAGCCCTTCAGCTTTTCTGGTCTTTCCACCGAGCACTTGGTCCTTGCGAGGTGTTAGAGAGCCAGTTAGTCATCAGTTAGTCACTGTTGCCTGTTGAGGGATAGGCCAGAACTGAAACCTTGTTTCTGTCTTTAGTCCCCCTCCCCCCATCAAGAAATGCAATATGTAGCAAACTCCAGCCAGCCTTTTCTAGAGAGGTTGCGGTTGTATGTGTTAATGACATCACTTTCTGGTTTTGTTTTTGCTTAATTTTGTCAGAGGATGCATGCACTCACAGGAGAGAGACAAAGAGCACACCCCCACCTCCCATTGGAGATGGCCATGCTGCAGTGCTTTCTCTGTTTTCTACCTCCTTTCAGGATTTCGGGCACACATGCACATGCGATTGGCAGGTTTTCAAGCTGCTGGGTCTGGGACTCAAACCAAGCAGTCAGCCATGTAGGATCCAGCTGCCACTGGTTAGCCCAGTGAGATCATATCCCTGGGGGAAAAGCCACGCCACAGTTCCTTCTATTCTCTCGGGATTTGGGGCACACACGTACATGTGTCTGGTGCAAGTTTTAAGCTACCGGGTCCAGGATTTGAACTGTGGTTGACCGGGAGTCCAGTGATGTAACCATTACTCCATCCGCTGGTCCCTAGTTAAAATTGCTTTAAACCAGCTTTTATTTGCTCACTTAATGGCTTGCACCCTCCAAAAATAACCTTTGCACTGACTTCCTTGGTTAGTGAATTATGAGAGAATAAAGTAAAGAATACATTTTCTCTTAAAGCAATCATTAGTATTATCTGTCTTCTTATTTTTGGAACATTAATTTGGGTCGATCTAACTTAGCTTCTGAAGACAAGTTAATTTTTATCTGTGAAACAAAGTACTGTAGTTTTGTGTTCGGATAATTAAAGTTCACCAAAATGGGTAGCTTAGAGAACAGTTTAATAGCTTTCTCTAAAAATAACCCATTCACAGTTGATAGGTAGCATTTTAGTTGCTTAACAACTTGTACAGTATATGTGCTTGTGCATAAGATACCTTCTTTATTTAGACAAACTTTATTATCCACAAATATTATTAAGCTGCTGCTGTGAGAGATGCCTAGAATGACAGGGAACTGGAGAGAAAACCTGAAACCAGAAATTTTACACCAAACCTTGGAGATGACTGGAAGGCCGGGCATTCGTTCTAATGATAGTGCCGTTACCCAAAACCTGCTTGGAACGTTTCCCTGGGAATTGCCCTCAGTATGAGCTTAAGAGCCATGAAAGAAAATCAACCCCATAACTTGGTAGTACAGCTCAGTTTTTTAAATCACCCTATGAGGTGTAATTTACATGCAGTAAAATGCATCTTTTCTATTGTGCAGTCCAGTGAGGTCTTGACAGGTATCTACTCGTGTAATGGCCACCAGCGGGAAGATGCAGAGCACATACATCAGCGTAGAAAGCTCACTTGCCCCTTTTGCAGCCTGTTCTCTGGCAGCCACAGTCAGCTCTGTATCACCGCAGTCCAGCTTCGGCCTTGCTAGGATCGCGTGTAAGTGGCATAAACCAGAGCTTGCTCTGCGCCTGGCTCCATTCACCCAGGACGGCTCCTCACGCTCATCCCTCTTGTGTTAATCAGTAGTGTTTCTCCTTCGTTGCTAAGTTCTGTTCCTTTGTGTGGACCTGACACATTGCGTTTACCCTCTCCTTGGGTCGTTCCTAGTTTAGGGTTACAAATGAAGCTTGTTTAAAGTTTGTAGAGGAGTCTGTGTAGACATGTATTTCTCTTCTTTGGGGTAAATACATATGTTGTATGATGCAGGTATATGTATCTTTTCCAGAATCCGCTGGTCTGTTCCTTAGGGGGTTATACCGTTTTGTGATGTGTCCTGCAGTGATTGAGAATTTTAGCTTCTCTATACCCTCACCAACACTTACTAAGGTCAGTCTTTCGTATTTTAGCTATTCTAATGGACTTATGATTTTAACTGGCATTTCTTTTGTGACTTATTAGTCAGACTTTCATATTTATTGTCACAAGGAAGTTACCTTTTGCCTATTTTTAATATTGGGTGGTTTGCCATCTTATTTTCAAGTTGTTGAAGTCCTTTATATTTTGAAATTATGCATTGCAGGTTTTTCCCCTCCTGTCTGCACAGCTCATTTTTGACCCTGATGGGATTGATTGTCTGGCTTACTCACCGTCTCATTCATGGACCCCACTGGGGGGACTTGCCTCTTCCTTTTTCCCATCTCCTCCTGTCTCCGCTGTCCGTCAAGATTGTCACTGCAGAGGCTTTACCACTCCCTTCAGAGGTGTAGTTGTTGTTCTTCTCTTTACCTTTTAATCACTTCACTGACTTGGGCGTGCTGCTGCTTCCTATTACCCTCGGGCCTAGGATGGTCTGTGTCCTGCATGGTGCCACAGTTCCACACAACAGAACGGACTTCCTTAAAAGGCCAGTTATATGCTTGGTGCCTCGCCATGCTGTTCGTCTCTGGCTGGTATCATTGACAGTGCCACCGGTGGGCTCCCTTTTCCTTTTCACATTCCAGTGTCTGTCCTAGCTGGAGAGAGCATTAAATTGGGTACTTTTACTCTTCCGCTTAGAGTGGAAGCACACTTAAGGTAAATCCTGCATCCGTGGTGTGACTGCCAGGTTGCGGCCTGCTTCTTCAGCCCCCTTGTGAGCTGTGCTCTCTCTCACCTTCTTAGAGACCCATGGATACCATAATCTGACCCCATGTACTCAGAAAACATGTGCCTTCTCTGCCACCCCTCAACCAGCGTAGTTCTTGCCTCTCCTCCAGGTCTGTTTAAATGCCTCTCTAACTTCCTCAGGGAGGAATGGACTTGCCTGAAACCGTAATTTAAACCAAGTCCTCTAGTTATCCTTGATAGCAGTAATCATTTGCACTTTCTTTAGTATCAGTCATAATTTTTTTTGGGGGGGGAGAGGCTTTTGCTATAGTATGTGTGTACTTGCCAGAAAGACAGAGACCGAAACTGAGAAATCAACCCCCCAGGAGGGATGGCCACGCCGCAATCCCTTCTCCTCCATTCTCCTCTCAGGATCTTGGGCATGCACGCACATGCACCTGAAGTGAGTTTAAGCCACCAGGTCCGGGACTCGAACCGCAGTTGACTATATGGGAGTCCAGCAACATAGCTGTTATGCCAACTGCTGGTCCCAGCATCAATCATAATATATTTATAATGTAGTCATATTCATAACACAGATACAGAATATGTATTACTAACATCTGTATTTCTTTCTTCTTTCTTTCTTTTTTGGAGAGGTTTTTGCTATAGGGAACGTGTGCTCGCCAGAAAGACAGAGAGATAGAAAGTGAGAAACCACCCCCAGGGGGATGGCCACGCTGCAATCCCTTCTTTTTTTTCTTTCTTTCTTTTTTTTTTTTTTTTTTTTTTTTGTGGTTTTTTTTTTTTTTTTTTTTTTTTTGCTTATTTATTTTAATTTGGTGAGAGAGAGAGAGCAAGCCACCAGGTCCGGGACTCGAACTGTGGTCGCCCACGTGGGAGTCCAGCGCCCTTAACCACCACACCACCTGCCAGCCCCTGCAATCCCTTATCCTCCATTCTCCTCTTAGGATCCTGGGCACGCACGCACACACATCAGGCATGAGTTTAAGCCACCGGATCCGGGACTCAAACCGCGGTTGGCTACATGGGAGTTCAGCAACATAGCCATTACACTAACTGCTGGTCCCGTAACATCTGTATTTCTTTGTATCCCCATATTATATAACAGTTTATGAGAGCCGGGAACTTTTTATTTTTCATGCTGTATCTACAATGCTTTAATGCATGTAGATGATTAATACATATTTGATTTATAAATATAATTGTTTTAATTTGCCACAGAGCATGTGTGCTGGCGAGAGAAGACAGAGGGAGGGAAAGCATCTCCCAATGGGTGTAATCCCACTAGCACCGTAATCCCTGCTCCTTATCTCATCCCATTGCCGGCCCCCCATGTGTTTTTCAGCTTGGCTATCTGGCACTCAAACGTAGAGTTGACCATGTGGGATCCAGCTGCCTTAACCACCAGGCCACGGGCTGACTCTGAAACTGTGATTTTTAAATGTATTCATCTTTTCAAATGAATAAAATAAGATATGGAGCCCATGTGCTACTCAGCAGAGGCTGGGTCCCACTTGGTAATCCTGATTTGGACCCCTGACCCAGTCGCCCTAAAGCACGCCAGAAGCACACACAGGTGCCCCAGGTCCTGTGGGCTATGAAACTTCAGGAAGGGGGCGGCGGCACTATTGAACCCTGTAGAGGAGGTTCACTCCATCTGTCACTCTCTTACACATACTCTATAAGGAATACAGAAAACTTGTGTTTTTGTTGTAGATTTTTGCTGTAGGGTACATGCGTTTGTCAGAGGGAAACAGAGAGACAGTGAAAGGAAAGTGAGAAATAAATTAGCCCCCCAGGGGGATGGCCATTTGCCTCTTGGGGTTTAGGGCATGTGCCTATTGTGATAAAATAAATTTTTTTAAGAATAATTTTATTTAACTTTCTTTTTCTTTTTCCTTTTTTTTTTTTTTTTTTTTATTTGACTGGAGAGAGAGAAAGTGAGAAACCAAGCCACCAGGTCTGGGACTCGGACTGTGGTCAGCTGTGTGGGAGTCCAGCGCCCTTAACCATCACGCTACCTGCCAGCCCTAAGAGAATAATTTTTAAAGAAGATATAGGGGCCGGCAGGTGGTATGGTGGTTGAGATGCTGGACTCCCACTCACTTGGCTACCACAGTTTGAGTCCTGGACCTGGCAGCTTGCTTTCTCACTTTCCCCCTTTTTCTCTCTCTGGTCAAATTAAAATAAATAAATAAATAAAATTTTAAAAATAATTCTTTTAAAAAAGATTTGTAAGATGACAGATCAGTGGTATTGGGTCTGTCAGTGGTGTGGTGGTTAAGGCAGCTAGATCCCAGGTGGCTGGCTGTACTGTCCAGTCCTGGACCAGTGTCTTGGAAAATGTGCCAAATATGGGCGTGTGCCTAAAGTCCTAAAAGGAGGTAGAAATGGAGGAGAAGGGATTGTGGTGTGATCATTTCCCATGGGGGTGGGGTGCTTTCTCACTCTGCCTGCTCCATGTCTTGAGACATGCGCACCTGTAAGCGCATGTGCCCTTTGGCATAAGTTTTTATAAAATCTTGGGACCAGCAGGTGGTGTGGTGGTTGAAGGTGCTGGATTCCCCCGTGGTCAACCACAGTTCGTGTCCCAGACCTGGTGGCTTGCTTTCTCCCTTTTCTCTCTGTCTGTCTGTCTCTGGTCAAATTAAAAACTGATAACAGATGGAATTAAATACATATGTTTAAAAATATTTTATTTATATAATTACTAGTGTCTTAATTAGTAAGCACAGCAGCAGGTGAGCAACTACTGTCATGTCGAAGTAGTGACAGGTGTAAGTATTTTGAGAATTACCGCTGCAGTCCCACTGGTCTTCCTGTTTCTAGCCTTAGCCTTGTTTAGGCAGTTCTGCGCTTGTATTTCTGACTGTGCTCCTCTCATGCTGTGTTTATTATGTGAGTGTGGCTTTCTGGGCTTTCTCGGTCTCACATCACCTTTTGCTAGGCAGGTTAGAAGGTGCGGTTGTTGAACTCCCCGGCCCTGTACTCCCTTCCGGGATGTTAGCTCCGCAGCTCCCTCTTTCTACGGTGCCTTTCCCATGAGCTGCCGATTAGATTCCTTCCTGCGTTTTAAGGCACAAGTAAACTATTACCTTCTCAGGGCCAGCAAGTGGCTCAGTGGTAAAACATGATGCTCTGTGTGGCTGACCTGTGTAGGAAGATCCCAGGTTCGCATCCAGAGTCCTCCCTGACTTCAGACATGGTCCGGGCCTGACTGGTCCGGGGTGGATCACAGCATCAGAGTCCTGTCGGGAATATGTGTGCACATGCATTCTTCTCTTCTCTGAAGAAATACATGAAATTAAATAAAAAGGAAAAGCCGGGACCAGCAGTTGGTGTAATGACTATGTCGCTGGACTCCCGTGAAGTCGACCGTGGTTTAAGTCCTGGACCCAGTAGCTCAAGCTCTGCCAGGCGCGTGTGCGTGCATGCCCAAGATCCCAAGAGGAGAATGGAGGAGAAGGGATGGCAGCATAGCCATCCCCTCTGGGGGGGTGATTTCTCTCTTTCTTTCTGTCTCTGTCTTTCTGGCTAGCACATGTGCCCTATAGCAAAAAACAAACAAACAAACAAACAAACAAAAAAACCTCTCCCCCCAAAAAAGGAAAAACTGCCTTTTAAAAGAGGAACAGAAATTAGCAAGCAGCAGTACCTAACACATAATATGCACTTAATAACTTGAACCTATTATTAAATAAGAATTGTTTATAACACTTTTCAGTATTACTGCTACTTAGTTTCCAAGGAATAAACTGTAGACATTTGTATAATATTTAATATTAATGAACCAAGGCAAAGCAGTATCTCAGTAAGTGTGAGCAAGTGTAACATAAAGCGAATGTGTAAATGTTAAGAATTTTGTTTTGATCAGTGCTTAAATTTTACATCAGAGCACAATGAGAAAATGATTTAATTGCTGTGGACACTTCTTGTTCTTTATAGTTAGTCACACACACAAAAAAAACCCTACTAACCTCTAATGACACTTATTAAGTGTGATAGATTTAAGAGTAACATTGGTGCCAGTGGATGATGTGGTGGTTAGGGTGCTTGGCTCCCACAGGGCTGACCATGAGGCAAGCCCCAGACCTTGAAAATCTCACTGCGCACGTGCACCCAAAATGCCAAGAGGGTTGTGGTGGAGAAGGGATTGCAGCATGGCCATTCCCTCTGGGGGTATGGATTTGGACTTCTCACTTCCCTCCTCCCTGTCTCTGTCTGTCTGTCTCTGTCTCTCTGGCGAGCACATGCACCCTATGGCAAAAAATCTTTAAAAAAAATAATAAGGGACCAGCAGTTAGCGTAATGACTATGTCACTGAACTCCCACGTAGTTGACCGTGGTTTGAGTCCCGGACCCTGTGGCTTAAACCCACGCCGGGCGCGGGTGTGTGCTTGCCCAAGATCCTGAGAGGAGAATGGAGGAGAAGGGATTGCAGCGTGGCCATCCCCGCTGGGGGG
>NW_006159454.1:827201-838107 GCF_000334495.1 Tupaia belangeri chinensis | reverse complement strand
TAGGGAAAGTGAGAACTCACCTCCTAGGGGGATGGCTACATCAATCACAGTTCCTTCTCTTCCATTCTCTCAGGTGTTTGGGCACTCCCGAACACACGCACACACACACCTGGTATGTTTCTCAAGCTGCTGGATCTGGAACTCAATTCACAGAGTCAGCCTTGTAGGATCCAGCACCTTAATCACCACGCCACTTGCTGGCCCTGTGTTTCGCATTTTAAAGTGCTTTAACTGCCACTGAGTACTTTATCTGCCTCATAAAATACACCAGAAACAGAAGTTTTGACGTTGGGAGAAATGAGACTTCAGAGTACCGGACAGTTACCATGTAGTATTACGTGGTAGCCAGACTCTGTTAGCAGTTGTTGCTTTTTACACAGCAGTGAACGTGGGTTGACGGGGTAGGTGGCACCAACAGCACTCTGTCCACCAGCTGTGTAGAGGTGGCTGCGCGAACCTCAGCACAGACAGCTCACGGGAGATCGCAGTAGCCGTATTGGAAGTGGGCTGGAGGGGCCCCGTCGGATTACCGAGTCCTGAGCTTGCGTGGGCGCTGTCAGCACTTGAGAGTGTAATAGTGCCGGATGCCCTACCTGCAACGCCACGGGCAGACCTAAATATATATAGAAAAAAGCAAGTACAAGTTCAGCATCTCTAATCCAAAAATCTACAAATGCTACAAAATCCAAACCTTTGGGCACCAGCCTAAGGACTCACGTGGAAAATTCCACACACCTTGCCTCGTTGCAGTCAAAATACTGCAGCATAAAAATATTGTATCAGATTGCTTTCCGTCTGTGTGCATAAGGTATATACGAAACATAAGTGAGTCCCATTCTGATATATCTCAGTATGTGTATGGAAATGTCCCTAAATTTAAAAACCCTGAAATCTAAACACTCTGATGCCGGACATTTTGGATAACAGTCACCCTGTGCATTTAGGATGAGGGACGTGGGTAACATTAAGAGAACTGATCAAAGAAACACTGTCAGTGAAAAGAATTGTACTTTGCTATAAAAGTAAAATGATTTAAATGCAAAGGTTTGAATAAACGATAAAGTTGATTTTTAAAGTTCTAATAACCGAATAACTAGAAATCTTAAAATTGAAAAAAATGTTTTCCTGTTAGGTTTTTGCCGTAGGGCACATGCGCTTGCCAGAGAGAGACAGCGGCACGGTGAGAAATCGTCCCCCAGGGAATGAACACACATGCATTTATGCCCTGCGTGATCGTCAGGCCGCTAGGTCTGAGACTAGAACTGTGGTTAGCCACGTGAGAATCCAGAGCCTTAATCACCAGGCCACTTGTTGGCTCCTGAAAATATAAACTTAAAATACAAAAAATACAGTAATAATTATTTTCTTAAATTTGCCAGAGGGCATGTGCACTTGCTAGAGTGAGAGGGAGACAGGAAGAAAGTGAGAAAGCGCCTCCCTTTCCCCCATGGGAGATGGTCATGCTGTAATCCCTTCTTCATTTCTTCCTCCTCCGGGAACCTTGGGCACACAAACACACGTACCAGGCGTGTTTCTCAAGCCACCAAGTCCTATGACTCAAACCACACAGTTCACCATGTGGGATCCACCTGCCTTGCCACCACACCACTGGCTGGCCCCACAAGGGGCAGTTTTCTGCAGCACCTTGGAAGAGACCTTTATTCCCTTCCCATCCCCCAGGTCACATGTGCTCAGAGGAGAGAGAGAAAGGGAAACGTGAGAAGGTACCCCCCAGTGGGGATGGCCACACTGCATTCTGGGAATTTGGGCACATGCACCTCGTGTGTGTTTCAGACCACCATTTCTGGGACTTGAATCGTGCAGTGGGCCATGTGGGATCCAAACACCTTCACCTTCACACCACCTGCTGGCCCCGTGTCCATGTGTTTTTTTTTTTCCTTCTCTAAAAACAGTGTTCAGAAAGCACTGGAATGATTCTTTTTTTACCTGATATTCTTATATAAATAAGGGGCCAGTAGGCCGTGTGGTGGTTAAGGGCACTGGACTCCCACATGCCTTACCACAGTTTGAGTCTTAGACCTGGCGATGGCTTTCTCACTTTCCCTTTCTCTCTCTCTCTGTCTCTGTCTGGTCAAATAAAAATAAATAAATAAATAAGAAGTGGAATTAAATAAATAAAATATTTTTAAAATACTTAGATAAGTATTTATTGCTCTCTTTCAGATTTTGCACATCTGAAGGTGTCTGAGACGCCAGTTAAATGTATGTTGGGCCACTCGGTCTTGTCCCACAGCTCACTGAAGCTTTCGCTTTCTTCCCATGCCATTCTTCTTTTTTTCCTCTCAGTGTTACATTTTGGATAGTTTTTGTTCTGTTGTCCAGTTCACTGAATTTTTTCATCAATGTATAATCTGTTGCTAATTCCAACTGTGACATTTTTTCATCTCAGTTCAGTTTGGGTCTTGATTGATTGATTGATCAGCTATAAGATGCATGTGTTTGACAGAGAAGGAAAATGAGAAATTACCTCCTGGGGCGGGCAGTGGCCACACCACAATCCCTTCTCCATTCTTCTCTTGGGATTTTGGGCATGCACACACATGTGCCTGGTGTGTTATTCAGGCTGTCAGGTCCAGGAATTGAACCTTGGAGTCAACCATGTGGAATGCAGTGCCTTAACTACCATACCACCTGCTGGCTGTATATTATGTTTTTAACATTTTTGTCTACTGAAACTTTCCTTTATCATTTCTTCCCCCTGCTCCGCATGGATCATATTTTCCTCCCTTTTAGAATACTAGCAAGTTTGGGGGCCAGCAGGTGGTGTAATGGCTATGTCACTGGACTCCCATGTAGTCAACCATGGTTTGGGTCCCAGATCTGGTGGCTTAAACTCAAGCCTGGCATGTTTGCTTGTGTGCCCAAGATCCTGAGAGGAGAGTGGAGGAGAAGGGATCCCCCTTCTAGGGGATGATTTCTCATTTTCTTTCTGTCTCTTTCTGGTGAGCGCACACACCCTATAGCAAAAACTTCTCCCAAACAAACAAACAAAAAGAATACTGGTAAGTTTTAATTGAATGCAAGACATGAATTTTACATTATTGAATGCTAGATATTTTGGGTATTTATTTTTGGACCCTTTTCTGGGAAGCAATTAAGTTAGCTGGAAATAGCAGTTTGGTTCTTTCAAGGCTTGGCTTCAAACATTAGGTGGACCTAGAATAACCTTTAGTTGAAGGTTTGACCCCGGTACTGAGGACCCGGTTTGATGCCATTTCGCAGGAAGTCTTTCTCCCAGGTCCAGCCTTGTTCCACGTGGATTGTTCACCTCCTTTCCACTGACCCTTACTCAGTCTTTGAATCTCATTGTGCAGGTATCCCGAGGACTGGAGTCTGCAGTTGAAAACTCCAAGAGAACTCTGTAGATCTCCCCGACTTTCTCTCTGAAGTTCTCTCTCATACTCTACAAATTCCACTGTCTTAGACTCTCCACACTTGGAATTCTCTCCTCAGCTGGAGGAGACTGAGCTCCATTTGGGGTTCCTGCTCTCTGCCTTGCCACTTGTGCTGCCAGAAAAACTTAAATCATATATACCATCTGGAGTCTTTTGAGTTTGGGTTTTAGTTAAGACAGGAGAGTAAATCAGTCCCTGTTCCCTTTTCATGGTGTGTGAGTTCAAGGGCAGCCTGGGAACATAGCGAGACCCTGTCTCTAGATAAACTCAAAACAGCATCTCTGAGTCCACTGATAGGTACCATGAGTAAAGCTCACCCTCCCGAGCTAGAAAATGTGTGGACGAGAAGTTATCACTGAGAGTCGGTGGTGGCAGGTATGTCCAAGGAGCATTCGGGGATGTGGTCCCTTTATGAATCTCATGAAAGAAGAGTGTGTGGAGCCGGCAGCTCGTGGGCAGCAGAACCGCGTCGGAACGGTGGTGACACGCGCAGCTGGCACTTGTTAGAAGCCTGAGAACAAGGGGAGGTCATGGCTGTTGAACAGGAAAATCCACGTCCCCTCCTCAGAGGGCCTGTTTTACTGTGATGTAGAGATCAGGTCATGTACGTTTGTATAATAAACTTTTGGTTAAATAAGTAAATAAATGATAAACTCAAGTTATTTCCTTATTTTAATCTGCCTTACAGACAACCCTTCATTTTAAAAATTTTCCTCTCAGTGGAATAGGCTAGAAATGTATCATTCATATGTCACCATCCTAGCTCATTTTATAAATTGTCTTCTCTAGTTTCTTGTTTTTTAATTATTTATTTTAATTTTAGTTATTGTTATTTTAATTTGCTGCGGTGTACTTGTACTCACCAGAGAGAGATGGGATGGGGCTGAGAAAGCAAGCTGCCAGGTCTGGGACTTAAACCACGGTTGGCCATGTGGGAGTCCAACACCTTAACCACTACACCTGTCCGCCTCTAGATAAATATTTTTAAACAACAATCTATGATTTTGTTTTAAATCTTGCCTTTAGTTAGCATGATGTGCGTGTGTGTGTGTGTGTTTTAATAAGAGAGATTTTTGCTATTGGGCATGTGCCATTTGCCAGAGAGACAAAAAGCAAGAAATCACCCCCCTGAGGGGATGGCCACAACACAGCCCCTTCTTCTCCATTCTTCTCTTGGAATTTTGGACATGCATGCACACATACCCAGCATGAGTTTCAAGCTACCTGGTCCAGGACTTGAACCCTGGTTGACTATGTGGGAATCCAGTAATCCAGTGATGTAACCTTTACAGTATCTGCTGGTTCCCTCTTCATGTTGCCTTTTTTTTTTTTTGAAAGTTTTTTTTTGCTAGAGGGCGCGTGCGCTCACCAGACAGACAAGAGAGAGACAGAGAGAAAGAAAGCGAGAAATCACCCCCCAGGGGGGATGGCCACGCCGCAATCCCTGCTCCTCTTGGAATCTTGGGCACGCATGCACACGCGCCCGGCCTGAGTTTTAAGCCCCCGGGTCTGGGACATGAACCGCTGTCTACTACATGGGAGTCCAGCGACATAGCCATCACGCTAACTGCTGGTCCCCATGCTGCCTTTTTCTAAAAAACATCATTTTACTTACATTATATTATGTATTTATTTATTTAATTAAATCTGACCAGAAAGGGACAAAGAGAGAAAATGAGAAAGCAAGTTTCCAGGTCCAGGACTTGAACTGTGGTCAGCCCTGTGGGAGTCCAGCGCCCTTAACCACTACGCCACCTGCGGCCCATCTTCACGCTTATTTTAATGTCTGTACAATGACATCTCACATTAATCTTCTACATCTTAATTGTTATGTTTGGCAATGCAGGCTTTGTTTTTTTGGGTAGTCCTGCAATAAATATCTTCACTCCTCATCTCTCATCTTACAGGTACTCAACGGGAGAGAGACGGGTGTCTTATTTATTGCAATTTGCAGTGAGAATTCAGGCCATAGTATGTATTCAGTAAATTTTTGTCAGGTGATTTTTTAGCTTAGAAAAATCAGGTTAAGTTTTCAGGTTTGTTTTTTTGTTTGTTTGTTTTGTTTGTTTTGGTTTTTTATTTCATTGCCAAAGTGCGGCTATACTTGCCAGAGAGAGCGCAAGGAGAACGCACCCCCTGAAAGGCCACGTTCACGCTGCAGTCCCTTCATTTCTCCATCCTGTCACGATCTCGGGCATGCCCACACGTGCCTAGTGTGTTTTTCAAGCCGCTAGGGCCAGGATTTGAACTGTGGTTAGCCATGTGAGATCCAGCTCCCTTAACCATTAAACTATAGGATGGGCTCCAAGCTTTCAGTCATTTTATAACATTTTTTAGTAATTGTTTTATTTAGCTTTATTTACTTATTTTAATTTGAACAGAGAGGGACAGAGAGAAAGTGAGAGAGCAAGGTGCCAGGTCCAAGACACGAACCATGGTGGGCCATGCGGGAGTCCAGCACCCTTAACCACCATGCCACCTGCCGGCCCCTCTTAGAAATATTTTTATTTTTACTGGAATTTAAAATAACTAATTATAAAATGTGTTTTTTTCTAGTTAGTAAATTAAGCCCATATTGGCCCATATTAGCCAATTATTTCATCAATTTCAGAGGTGTCATTTAGTGAACAACTTTTTTTTTTTTCTATAGAAAGATTTTTACTGTAGCGTGTGTGCGCTCGCTGGAGATACAAAGTGTCAGAAAGCGAGAAATCACCCCCAGCGGGCTGACACACTGCAATTCCTTCTCCGTTGCGCTCGCTGGAGATACAAAGTGTCAGAAAGCGAGAAATCACCCCCAGCAGGCTGACACACTGCAATTCCTTCTCCGTTCTCCTTTTGGGATTTTTGGGCACATGCACCTGACATGAGCTTTAAGTCCCTGGATCTGGGACTTGAACTGCGGTTGACCACGTGGGAGTCTGGCAATGTAACCATCATGCTACCTGCTGGTCCCAATGAGTGACTTTTTAAAAGTAAGCATTTATTTTGGAATAATTTAAAATTTACAGAAAAGCGGCAAAGATGGTACCCACATGCCCTTCACCTAGTTTGTTTCCCATGGTGCTGATATCTTACTGTGTGTGATATGTTTATGGAAAGTAAGTGTTAACATTGGAATATTACCTTTGTTCTGAGAGATTTTTGCTATAGGGCACATACACTTGTCCAGAGGAGACAGAGAGAGGTAGTGAGAAGTCACTGCCCAGCAGGATGGCCACACTGCAGTCCCTTCTCCATTCTCCTCTTGGGATTTTGGGCACGCATGCACACGTGGCCTGGGTGACTTTCGAGCCTCCAGGTCCAGGACTCGAACTGCAGTCAGCTCTTTGGGAGTCCAGCACCTTGACCACTGTGTTACCCTGCTGACCCAGAATATCACTTTTTTATTTTTATTTTTTTAAAGTTTTGCCAGAGGTTTTGCCAGAGGGTACATCATCTTGCTGGAGAGAAACAGAGAGGAAAGGTGAGCAGCACTCCCCCCTGGGCTACGGTCACACCACAGTCCCTTCTTCATTCCTCCTTCTCCTTGGGATTTTAGGCATGGAAGCCCATACAAGCCACCCGCTAGCCTGCACAGTCCGTCATGGCGCACACCTGCAAACACTTGGCCCTTGGCCACCATCGGATGTGCACTGGTGGAGCACCCTGCTCTCAGCAGAGCGGTGACAGGTGGCTGCACACGCCGTTTACCCTCATCCTTCCTCCCAGCACTGCAGGTTCCCTCAGGGCGGATCAGCATCTGGTTTTGCCACCAGTGCTAGTGTGAAGTCTCACCGTCGGGAAGTGCTGGACCAGTGTGGCTTGAATTCACCACAGCCTTGGTGTGTCACTCCTGTAGTGTTGTGGCAACCCTATCAAAACAGGAAGCAGTTAGCTGAGCAGGGCCTGTTCGCAATTGACTCATGCTGCTTCCCCTTTCTTTCCTAAGTGACCATCAAACATCATTAAGTCACCTGCGGTTTTGGGAACTTCATCTACATTGGCTGGTCAATATGGTTCTGGAATCTGTCTTTTCCCCCCCCCCCACCCCCCCCCCCCCAGCCCTGGAATGGACCATGTATTCAGAGAAACCCTGGCTCCTTTTCCTTTTTTAAAAAATCTGCTTGATAAACATATCAGGGTACTTCAGAAGTTCATAGAAAAATGAAAGCCACAGGTGTAAAAATCATTGAAATCTGTGCATTGTTTTTTTTTATGCATTGTTTTTTTCATAATATGCATTTACTGTGAACTTTTTGAAGACCTCTTGTACAATATATACCACATCTTTAACATGTAAAATGTGATAGGTTTTGACATGTTTTATACCTACAAAACCATCAACACGGTCAGCTCATGGATACATCACTTCCAGAATACCTGGTTCCTATTTGTATTCCTCCCTCTTCCCCAGGCTGTCCCTAAGGGTGTATTTTATCATCAGTAGAAGGTACTTTACTTTTGGTGTGTTTCCACTCAGTGTAATTGTTTTGAGATTCATCTGTGTTGCTTATGCTGATGGTTTATTTTCTTCTAGTGTCAAATAGTAGAAATCTGTTTTGAGAATGGAGATGAGTATGCCCCTCTCGTGCCTTGACCTCCTTCCAGCCCCCACAATTTATGTGCCTTAAAATTCATCTGGGAATTGAGGTCGCGTTCATTTAAGAACTGGGTGCTCATAATAGAGATTTTTGAAAGTATTACTTACAATCTTGGTATCCCGATAAAGAATAGTTGTTGATACATAGACGGTACTAACTCAGTGCTGGTTAAAAGTCGACTCCTTTATATTATTTAGTTGTGTGGGTGGCTAAAAAATGTGTGTGTGTGTGTGTGTGTGTGTGTATACACCCAATTCCATTGCTCTCAGGTGACAAGATTAAATAAAGATATTTTGTACCCCTTTCCAGTAACTTTTTTCCCCTTCTTTGGAATATTTGCCAGAGGGCACGTGTGCTTGTCAGAGAGAGAGAGAAAGGACCCCCCCATGGGGATGGTCACAGCACAGTACCTTCTCTACCATTTCGCCCTTCTTCGATGATTTTGGACACACACGCCCAGTGTGTCTTTCAAGCTACTGGGTCTGGGACTTGAACTGCACAGTTGGCCATATGGGATTTTATTTGTTTTAAAAATCCTTTTCTTTTGGTCAGGAATTGAAAAATAATTGTGCCTTCTCCTTTAAAGGGTATTACACTAGTATTTCTTGTTTTGTTCTCCGCCCCCCCCCCCCCCCCCCGAGGGATTTTTTTTTTTTTTTGGAGAGGTTTTTGCTATAGGGCGCGTGCCCTCGCCTGACAGACAGAGAGGGACATAGGACAGAAAGCGAGAAATCACCCCCCAGGGGAGATGGTCACGCCGCAATCCCTTCTCCTCCATTCTCCTCCCGGGATCTTGGGCATGCGCACACACACGCCCGCCGTGAGTTTTAAGCCACTGGGTTCGGCACGCGAACCGCGGTCGACTACGTGGGAATCCAGCGACATAGCCATTACACTAACTGCTCGTTCCCGAGAGAATATTTTATTAAAAATACTTGGCAGTGGGCTAACCCTGTGGCCTGATGGTTAAGGGAACCAGATCCCATATGGCTAATGGTGCAGTGTCAATCCTGATCCCAGGAACTCACAAAAATGCCTTGGGGCCAGCAGATGGCGTAGTGGTTACATCCCACATGGTCGACTGTGGTTTAAATCCTGGACTCAGAGGCTTGAGACTCACACCAGGCATGTATGCATGCAGACCCAAGATCCTGAGAGAAGAATGGAGGAGAAGGTATTGTGGTGTGGCCATCTCACCTGGAGGGTGATTTTTCACTTTCCCTCTCACTGTTTCTGTCTCTGTCTCTCTGGCGAACACATGCCCTAAGGCAAAAATTCCTCTACAGAACAAAAGCAAAAGCAAACCATGCCTTAACCACCAGCAGGTGGCATGGTGGCTAAAGAGCTGGACACTCCCACATGGCCACCCATGGTTTGAGTCCTGGACCTGGTGGCTTGCTTTCTCTCTCTGTCTCTCTCTGGTCAAATTAAAATAAATGAATGAATAAATAAATAAAATTAAATAAATAATTTAAAAATATATTTCTGGGGGCCAGCAGGTGGCACGGTGGCTGAGGCACTGGTCTTCCACATGGCCACCCATGGTTTGACTACTGGACCTGGCCGCTTGCCTTCTTACTGCCTCCCTTTCTGGCTGTTCCTCTCATGATCTCTGGCTGGTGAGCACACGTGCCTTATAGCAAATTTAATAATAAATATTTTTGTGAAAAATGCCATTGGCATTTTTTTTTAAGAATTATTTTATCTAACTTTATTTATTATTATTATTTTCTAGTTTGATCAGCCAGAGAGAGAAAAAGCGAGAAAGCAAGTCACCAGGTGTGGGACTTGAACTGTGGTCAACTATGTGGGAATGTCCAGCTCCTTAACCACACCACCTGTGCTGGTCCCTGCCATTGGTATTTTGATAAGGGTTGCATTAAACCTGCAGATCATTTTAGGTAGTATAGACATTTGAATGATGTTAAAACTTCTAATTCATGAAAATGAGATCTTTCCATTTGTGTCATCTTCAGTTTTTTTATCAGTGTTTCTTTTTTTAAGAATTATTTATTTGTTATTATTTTTAAAATTTTGATCAGACAGTGACACACACACAGAAAAGGGAAGCGAGAAAGCAAGCTACCAAGTCTGAGACTCAGGCCGCAGTCAGCCATGTGGGAATCCGACGCCTTTAACTACCATGCCACCTGCTGGCCCCAGTGTTTTACAGTTTTCAGCGTACAGCTCTTTTCCCATCCTGGCTAAATTTATTCCTCCCGGAGCTCAGTCTTGGGATAGAATCAGACAGATGCATTAGTAATTCTTGGGAAGTAGACTGATAAATGCCATCATGGAACAATTCGCATCGTTATTTTACTGTTTCGTATCTCTAGTACTTACCCCGAGGAAACAAGCAGGGTCTCATAACTGTCAGAGTCTTTCCTCGTCTTGGCCAGTGCGCCGATGCTGATATTCGTATGAAAAGCTCTTACAGAAGATCTTTCAACAGAATGTTGATCCTTAAGAAATACTCAAGGTTCAAATCAACAAAATGAAAATACAGGTTCTCTTACTGCTTCTGTTCATAATTCTTTTGTCAGACCCTAAGGACGGCTTGCAAAGAGCTGGGCCCCTGTTGTGTCTACAGAAATATTTTTTTGAAAATATTTGACAGGTTTTGTTGTAAAACTCCCTGAGGATTTTGCTTTGTTTCTTGGGTAGAGGGGTGGGGGAGTGGGTTAGGGGGAAATAGTCCTGTCATTTTTGTAAATAAGGGAAAGTTGACGCAAGCAAGCGAGGTGCTCTGCTGGGTCCATTTCTGTTCCGGATGGAGATATGGCTGATGCTCATTGGCCGTCGCTGCCGACCCAGGTGGCTGATGCTCATTGGCCATCGCTGCCGACTCAGGTGGCTGATGCTCATTGGCCGGCGCTGCCGACTCAGGGGGGTGGTTCTCATTTGCCC
>NW_006159454.1:822357-827134 GCF_000334495.1 Tupaia belangeri chinensis | reverse complement strand
CGAAGTTGCCTGTTGCTCTGTGCCCGTCGCTGCCGACTCAGGTGGCTGATGCTCATTGGCCATTGCTGCCGACCCAGGTGGCTGATGCTCGTTGGCCGTCGCTGCTGACCCAGGTGGCTGATGCTCACTGGCTGTCGCTGCCGAGTCAGGTGCATTCAGCAATTGCAGGAGGTCGTTCTGGAGGCAGAGGTGATTGCTCTCTCTGGAATGAGGCTGCTGTTTAAGACAGTGGGAAACCGCTGTTTTCGTATAGGCATACGTGCATATGTGTGGGTTTTTGAAGACGGGCGCGTGCACAGTTACAGCTGGGCTCTCTAAGTGTGAGATTCATCATGTGCTGTCTTGTGTCAACCTTATCCTCCCTAGCTTTGAGGCCTTTCTGTGGACCAGTTATTGAAACATGCTGCCTTCACAGATCTGAAACAAGTGTTCACATGGTTAAAAATGTAATATTTTATCAATTTGCATTCTTTCTGCCAAGATAATTCTGAAGGCTGTTTTCATGCTTCTCTCTCTATTTTTTTAGCTCTGCTTATGATAATGTCAACAAAGTCCGAGTAGCAATCAAGAAAATCAGTCCCTTCGAGCACCAGACCTACTGCCAGCGGACCCTGAGGGAGATAAAAATCTTACTGCGCTTCAGACACGAGAACATCATCGGGATCAATGACATTATCCGAGCGCCGACCATCGAGCAGATGAAAGATGTGTATCCTTTGTGGGCAGCCGGCCGACCCACTGCGTAGTCACCTCGTAGAGCAAATGCAGTTAAAAACCTGCTGGGCTTAGAGTAGAGGGGACGTGCATAAAGCAGGTTGGGGGGTCTGTCATTTACTGTAATACTTGGCATCAGTTAAGTTTTTTCTGATTCATTGTATCAGCCATCAGTAACTAAATTTATCTTAGGTAAGTTCATTTTTTCTGTCAGTTTCAGTAAATATTTTCTGTAAGTGTGGTTATGGCCAGTCTTGATTAATATCATTTCTAGAAATGATTTTTCGATTTAAGTGATGATGTGTGTGGGTTTTTTTGTTTTGTTTTGTTTTGTTTTGAGAGGGGTTTGCTATAGGGCATGTGTGCTTGCCAAAGAGACAGAGACAGAAAGTGAGAAATCACCCCTCAGGGGGGATGACCACGCCGCAGCCTATTCTCTTTCATTCTCTTCTTGAGATCCTGGACATGCACGCACATGTGCCCAGTGTGAGTTTAAGCCACCGGGTCCGGGACTCGAGCCACAGTCGACTACGTGGGAGTCCAGCAACATAGCCATTATGCCATTTGCTGGTTTCTTAAGGTGAAAATGAAAGAGCAGTAGACTAAGAGGGTGACCTGGATATCTGCCTGGTCACATCTGGTCTGCCCTGATCTTGCAGTGTCCTTTCACCTCTTTGGGTCTCGGTTTCCTCATCTCTAAAATGGAAGAACTCAGGGGCCGGCAGAGTGATCGGTAAGGGCGCTGGACTCCCACATGGCTGACCGCATTTCAAGTCCTCGATCTAGGAGCTTGCTTTCTCACTTCCTCTCCCCCCACCCTCCCTCCCTCTCTCTGTCCATCTCTGGTCAAAATAAAATAAATAAAATAAATAAATAAATAAACTTCAGTAATTCTTAAACATAAATAAAATGGGAAAACTGGCCATCCTGATCTTTAAGGCAGAACCAGCTCTAAACTTAGCTGATTAGTTATGACCAACCAACGTTTAGAAATTTGGACCAAGCAAGTGCAGAGGATGCGGTCTAGGTCAAAGCTCCATTCGGAAGTATTAAGCATACTAAGGTGGCTTTGCCAGCGAGGCGCTTACTGAGGCGCTTACCGGGCCACTCCTTCTGGCTTGTGCAGCATTCCTAGCAGTTCGCCCCATTTGCATCCTGCCCCTCTGGAGAGACAACTCAACAACTCACTGTCTCCAGGCAGCCCTTTCCATTTTTAACCGGCTTAGTTCAGAAGTTGTTGTGATATTTTAAGTGAAATGCCTCCTGCTGCTACCACCTGTTGGTCCCGCCATACCCTCTGCAATGAAAACAAGCCTCTTTCAGATGACAGACAGGTTTTTAAGTGTTTCCTTGGGATTTCATGCCCTGTCTCCTCTAGGTCGAACAGTAGGAGACAGAGAATAGTGCCTACTCAGGACTGAAGAAAAGAAATGCAGAAACACTGCTAATGGAATGATACGGTGGAGGCGAATGCTGACAGCTTTCACTCCTCTCCAGGAGGAGGAAGTGGCCGTGGTAGATGCGTGACTAGGCAAGAAAGCAAGAGCAGAACCAGCAGACTCCTCCTGGCGATGGCCCCGCGGGCTCCTTTAGTCTTCACGGTCATTGAGTCGGGAAATAGACGGGGGTGGGGTGGGCGGGGGGGAGTTGGGGTTAGTAGCAGCAGCAGGCTTCTGGGCCGGTATTTCCTGAAGTTCTATGGTAGGCTTTTGAGGAGATGGGGGGGGAAGGAAGTTAGTGCTGGACCACAGAGAAGAGAGTATATGGTGCGTGCTGGCCACCGCCTCTCCCGCCTTCTCTCTCTCTCTCTCTCTCTCTCTCTCTCTCTCCTTTCCTTCCTTCCTTCCTTTCTTTCTTTTTCCAGAGAGATTTTTGCTGTAGGGTGTGTGTGCTTGCCAGAGAGAGACAGACAGAAAGCCAGAATTCACCCCCCAGGGAGGATGGCCACGTCATAGTCCCTTCTCCATTCTCCTCGTGGGATTTTGGACACCCAGGCGCACACATCTGGTGTGAGTTTGAAGCTGCAGTGTCCGGGACTCGAACTGTGGTCAGCCTTGTGGGAGTCCAGTGATGTAACAATTATGCCATCTGCTGGTCTGTCTCCTGCCATTTCTTTTTTAAAAGAGGTTTTTGCTATAGGGCACATGTGCTCTCCAGGAAGACAGAGAAACAGACAGTGAGAAATCACCCCCCGGGGGGATGGCCATGCCGCAGTCCGTTCTCTTTCATTCTCCTCTCTGGATCTTGGGCATGGACACACACCTGGCGTGAGTTTAAGCTACCAGGTCCACGACTCAAACTGGTCGACTACGTGGTAGTCCAGTGACATAATCCTTGCACCAACTGCTGGTCCCTCTCCTGCCTTTTCTAGCCAACCTTAGAGGGTTTTTTGTTGTTGTTGTTTGTTTTGGTTTGGTTTGGGTTTTTTTGTTTTGTTTTGTTTTTTTGAGAGCCTTTTGCTATAGGGCATGTGTGCTCGGCAGAAAGACCGAGAGAGACAGAGAGACAGAAAGTGAGAAATCACCCCCCCAGGGGGGATGGCCACACCACAATCCCTTCTCCTCCATTCTCCTCTCGGGATCTTGGGCATGCACGCACATGCGCCCAGCGTGAATTTAAGCCACCGGGTCTGGGACTTGAACCGCGGTCGACTACGTTGGAGTCCAGCGACATAGCCATTACGCTAACTGCTGGTCCCGAGGGGGTTTGTTAATGGTAGACAGTTTAGGGAAAAAAAGAGGTTGAGACCTCAAGATTGGCCAGTATCTCCGTAGCAGTCCGTTTGAGTCTCAGTCCAGGCCTATAACCAGTCATGTCAGGTAGGTATAGTGCTCATCGTCTCACAGAGCCTAAAAAGTTAACCGCTCCAGACTCCTTGTGTGAAGGTTTACAAGTTCTCATCAGTTTCTCCTTCCCCTTGGGGGCCTCACGATAGAATAATGCACTAGGAAGAAGGTCACGAGTGGGTACATTTTGTTTTCAGTGCTTTGCTCTTTGGTGTTTTATCTTAACCTGTCCAAACAGATATATAGTACAGGATCTCATGGAAACAGATCTTTACAAGCTCTTGAAGACACAACACCTCAGCAACGACCATATCTGCTATTTTCTTTATCAGATCCTCAGAGGGTTAAAATATATCCATTCAGCTAACGTTCTGCACCGCGACCTCAAGCCTTCCAACCTGCTGCTCAACACCACCTGCGATCTCAAGGTCAGCCAGGTTATTTACTCCTAGGGTAATAGAGATTTAAAAATCTCTGTCACTGGGGATAGATATATTTATCTTTATTAGCTTTTAAAATCACACTAGAGGGGCCAGAGGATGGCGTAGTGGTTAAAGCACTGGACTCCATGGTCGACTGTGGTTTGAGTCCTGGACCTGGCGGCTTAGAAATCACACCAGGCACTTGTGCAGGCATGCCCAAAATCCTAGGAAGAGAATGGAGGAGAAGGGATTGCAGCGTGGCCACCCCCCTGGGAAGTGAGTTCTTACTTTCTCTCTGTCTCTCCAGTGAGCACATGTGCCCTATAACAGAAATCTCTCTCTTAAAAAAGAAAAGTTATACTAGAAATATATGAAAACATTTTGTGTGGCAAAAATACAAGTAATGAGTGCTGATCATCTTCTTTCTCATTCTGTTGCTCCTTTCTCTCCAGAGATAACTAATCACTGTGGCAAATGGCTATTTTCCTAAACTTTTTCTGTGCTTTTAAATATACGTATATTCGGGACCAGCAGTTAGCGTAATGACTATGTCGCTGGACTCCCACGTAGTCGACTGCAGTTTGAGTCCCGAACCGGAGGCTTAAACTCATACCAGGTGCATGTGCGTGTGTGCCCAAGATCCCGAGAGGAGAATGGAGAAGGGATTGCGGTGTGGCCATCCCCACTGGGGGTGATTTCTCGCTTTCTGTCTCTCTCTGTCTTTCTGGTGCCCTATAGCAAAAGAAAAAAAAAACCTCTCCAAAAAAAAAATCATGTATATATATATTTTTAATAATTCTTTTTCTTTAACTTTATTTATTTACTTACTTTTTAATTTGAACAGAGAGGGAAAGA
>NW_006159454.1:785564-822347 GCF_000334495.1 Tupaia belangeri chinensis | reverse complement strand
AAAGAGAGAGAGAAAGTCAGAAAACAAGCCTCCAGGTCTGGGACCAGAACCACAGTTGGCCATGTGGGAGTCCAGGGTCCTTAACTACCATGCCACCTGCCAGCCCCAATACATGTACATTATTATATTTTATATGTGTGAATAGGATCTTGTGTGTTATGTGTCAGTTTTGAAATCATGTTTCATTGGTGACCTTTTTCTTCAATACATTTTACACAAAAGACACTCAGAAAATGGAGAAAATATAACCTTACTGACTTCAATACCTAATAAAGCATTCCAAATAAATAGGAAAACCCACGATCCTTTATAGTTTTCTCAGTTCTCCTGAAAATGTGCAGCTCTTATATATTTCTATTTTAATAGGTTGCAGGGCTAAATCAAGAGAAGAATCCAGGGGGACCAGCAGTTAGCATAATGGCTGTCACTGGACTCCCATGTAGTCGACCGCAGTTTGAGTCCCAGACCCGGTAGCTTAAACTCACGCCAGGTGCGTGTGTGTGTGCCCAAGATCCCAAGAGGAGAACGGAGGAGAAGGGATTGTGGCATGGCCATCTGCCCTGGGGGGTGATTTCTCGCTTTCTGTCTCTCTGGCGAGTGCACGTGCCCTATAGCAATAAAAAAAAAAAAAAAGGAAGACAAATCTACCGATGTCTTAGATGTGGTGCTGAGTCGGTCTAATAAAAGTGCACAGGAGCTCAAGAAGACTTGAATAAATGGGTAGACATTGCACGTTCCTGGATCAGAAGACTTAATATAGTTAGGGTGGCAGTTGCTCACATTGGTGTAAAGATTTAGTACAGTCCTTATCAAAGCCCCAGCTGGCATTTTTTTTTTTTTTCTGCAGAAATTGACAGGCTGTTCTTGCAATGTATACACAAATTCGAGAGATCCAGAATAGCCAAAATAATCTTAGCAAAGAGCAAAGCTGGGGGACTGTCATGCCTCCTGATTTCAAAACTTACTCCAGAGCTGCAGTGACCAAGACAGTGCGCTGGTGGCATAGGACAGGCATGCAGGGAGCGGACTGAGACTGGGTCGGCAGCTAAGCCTATATGTCTGTAGGGTATGATTGTTTTAAGTATCGTTTAACCTTCTTTCTTTAAACTTGACCAGAGAGAGAGAGAGACAGACAGACAGACAGACAGGAAGGGAGAGAGGGAAGGAGGGAGAAGAAAAGTGAGAAAGCAAGCCACCAGGTTTGGGACTCGAACCATAGTTAGCTATGTGGGAGTCTAGCGCCCTTAACCACCACGCCACCTGCTGGCCCTGTCATGATTTTTGACAAGGTTGCCTAGACCATTCACTAGGAGAAAGAATATAAATGATTCTGAGACAGCTAGCTTGCCACATGCAAAAGAATGAGAAAAGTATCTCAAAATGGATCAAAGATTTCTATTTAAGAGCAGGAACTCAAAAAAAAAAAAAGAGAGAGAGAAAGAAAACACTTGGGCACACGTGCACACACGCCCTAAATCTGAAGGGATGGAGGGACGAAGAGATGGCAGCACAACCTCAGCCCATTGTGGGGGTCCTTTCTCTCCCTCCAGCTCTCTGGTGAGCACGACCCCTCTGACAAATAAATAAATAAATCCACTTAGAAAGCACACATAGGCGCGTAGCGGTAATCGCTTCTTGGACTGGAGTTCAACCGAGGTTACAGCATGAAGCCTTGGAAGGGATACAGGCACGGGAAATGAGTGTCTATCCCTGGATTCTGAAAACAGGTAGGTCAGAAATCTGATCTCCAGTAGATTGTACTAATACTGTAACTGAGATGTGAGGGCCACAGCCACGGTCAGCCGCTCAGGAGTCCCGGGTTTGGTTCCTGGGCCAACCCGAACATGCTCAGCGTGATTGCACATGCTGTGCGCTAGCTAATTAGGAATCCAGGGCAGGAAGATCACAGCGTGGCAGGACCTAGTCAGAAATACGCATCTCTGTCTCTCCTCCCACACCCTCTCCTTCATAAGAGGATAAAAAGAAAGGGACTAGGACAGAACACATTTATGGCTGCAGCATGGATGAGTCAGGGATTTACTGGCACTCAGCTGGAGAGATTGGTTGGGAGTATATCACGGAGAACCTTCTGGAACTGTCGAGGCAGTGGTCATCAGGTGGTCACCTAATACACTCACTGGAGGTTTGAAACAGGATGGCCAACTTCCTGAGCCGTGGAGGACAGCGTCCTTCGTCAGATGTGTGTGGGCTGCAGGTTGCACTCGAACACCTCTGGTTCCTCCAGCACAGTTGCGTGCACTTTCTGCATGGGATGCAACTGCTCCTTTAGCCCGGATCCATGCAACTAAAAACCAGCTGCACACAGAAAGAGTGGAACTGCCATTAGGAATGGTTCTGCTGCTTCTTTGGCTCTTAGTGATTTTCTTGGAAAATTACTATAAGAATTCTTATTTTTCAGAGTATTTTTCTTTTTGCTTTTAGTTTCTTATCATCACAGTCCTGTCATGGCAGATCGCTTTTGTTTGGAGACATTGTTAGTCAATATTTCCAGTAGATAATATTTCTGGGAAAAGTTGGCTCTCACTTTGCATGCAAGTGTTCATCCTTAAGAATTAGACAAATAGAACCAGGCACTTCCTCTGTTCTCTCTTCGCTGATAACGACTTGTCTTGGCCTACAGCCACTTTATTCACCTCTCACCAACTCACACCCTCACCACCTGCATAATCAGGCAGTGTTCTCAAAACCTGATTTAACAGAGTCAGAAATACAGCAGGATATTTTAGACACTTAAAGTAGTACAGTTCACTTAAGTCTTAAAAATGTACATATGGAGTGTGTGCGTCACTCACATGGGTACAAATACTCAGAAGAGAATCTCAAAGATGAGCATGAGATGTCACAGAAGTCACCGACTTGGGAACCAGCAATTCGCGTAATGGCTATGTCGCTGGACTCCCATGTAGTCGACCGTGGTTCGCGTCCCGGACCCGGTGGCTTAAAACTCACGCCAGGCGCGTGTGCGTGCATGCCCAGGATCCTGAGAGGAGAATGGAGGACAAGGGATTGCGGCGTGACCATCTCCCCTGGGGGGTGATTTCTCGCTTTCTGTCTCTATGTCTCTCTCTGTCTGGCTGGCGAGCACACGCGCCCTATAGTGAAAAACCTCTCAAAAAAAAAAAAAAAGAAGTCACCGACTTGTCCCAGTGAACAAGCCCAAACAGCACAGTGCAGCGTGGCAGGTCAGAGGTGCTCAGGGAGCACCAGTGAGAAGTCTCCCCCTGGCCTTGTGGAGATGCCGTGTCCCTCACACCCTCTGCACCTTCTGGTGGCTGTAATGCTTGCCTCCCTGACTCCTGTACCTGGGAAGTCTGTAACCTGCTGTAAAGGCATGCTCCTTATACTAATTTTTCATTTTTCCTTCTTAATTTTATTGAAAAATACAATTTTGTTAACATTATTAATACAGAATTTTTTGAAAGTTTATTCCATATTTGACAAGGGTGTCAAGACATTGAGACCCTTGTCAGAGAGAGAGAGAGAGACGAGGGCCTCTGACAGGGCCACGCTGTGTTCTTCCCCTAGCCTTCCAGCCAGCTAGGCTCACAGTGTACTGGAATGTTCAGCTCAACTGGGGGATTCAAACCTGGGGCCTTCCCATGTGGCTTCCCTGTCACTCAGTGCACCTTTCCACTTGTGCCACCATGGCTAGGTCTAATGTGAGGTTTTCTTAACGCTTTATACCCTGATTTTTATTTTTAAAAGATTTCAGCAGTTCGGATACTGTGGGAAATGGTCATTCCTAGACACTCTGCTGATCAGTCTACCTAGTTGTGCCCCGTAAATGTTAAAGTAAGGCCTGCATTCACCAAATCCCAGCGCCCACTGTATGCAGGACCCTTAGACGTGAGAATTGAGCTAAGTGTCGCCCTTTCCTAGGGACTCGTGTTCTAGCCGGGGAGACAGCCATGCACACAGCCATCTTCCGCGGGTTGTGATCGTGCCCCTTAGAAGTCTAGCAGAACAGCGGGGAGGTCAGGAAAACGAGCAATGAACCGATTCCTGGAAACTCAGAAGAGGTGACTTTGCAGCGAGCTGTTAGGCTAAGGGAATGGCATGGGCAGAGATGCACAGTCGAGATAGCGTTCGTGTAGGAGGGTGTGAGCAGTCTAGGCTGGACTGACCGGGCCTAGATGTGGGACAGAGGCGATGGAGGAAACGGAGATCTGCAGGGTGGCTCGGTGGCAGTTCGAGAGTCTTAAAAGCCGTGTTTAAGGAATTTGGCCGTCATTCAGTGGACAGGCTTGGCTCAAAGATTCTTGAGCCATGTCAGCCCATAGCATAGCACTGTGCCTCGAGGTCCAGGTCCCACACAGATGACCATGGTTCAGATCCAGGTCCCAGCAGTTTGAATAACATGCCATATGCACGTGGGCCCCAAATCCTGATGGAAGGAGAAACGGAGGGGAAAGTATTGCAGTGTGACCGTGCCCCGTGAGGGGGGTCTCGGTCTCTTGGTTGGTCTCTCTCTGTCTGGCATGCACATACGTGCCTCTGGTCATTTATATGTTTGTTTATTATTTTTTTTAATCTTTTGAGCCAAAGAAGCCATTTATCTTTCTTTTCTTTTTTTTAAGAATTATTTCATTTTTGGGACCAGCATATGGCATAATGGTTATTTTGCTTTACTTCCATGTTGTCAACCACGGTTTGAGTCCCGGACCTGGTGACTTAAAACTCACACCAGGCACGTGTGTGTGTGCCTAAAGTCTTGAGAGGAAAATGGAGAAGGGCTTGCAGCGTGGCCATCCTCCCCCCCAGGGGGGGGTGATTTCTTGCTTTCCACTTTCTATCTCTGTCTCTCCAGAGAGCACACATGCCCTATAGCAAAAATCTCTCTTAAAAATAAGAATTATTTAATTTCGGGACCAGCAGATGGCGTAATGGTTACGTTGCTAAACTCCCCCACAGTCGACTATGGTTCAAGTCCTGGACCCAGGGACTTAAAACTCATGCCAGGCATATGTGTGTGTGTGTGGCCAAGATCCTGAGAGGAGAATGGAGGAGAAGGGATTGCAGCGTGGCCATTCCCCCTGGGGGTGATCCCTCACTTACTGTTGCTCTGTCTCTCCGATGAGCACATGTGCCCTATGGCAAAAATCTCCCTTAAAAACAAAATTTAATGTTATCTTTATTGGTTTTGTAGAGCTTTTTTTACTTAGGGTGCATGCCCTCACTGGGGAGGGAGCGAGAGTGCAACAGTGAGAGGGAAAGTGAGGAATCACCGCCCATGGGAGATGGCCACACCACAGTCCCTTCTCCTCCTGGGATTTTGGTACACATGCACAGAGCATGAGTTTCGAGCCACCGGTCCCGAGCTCAAACCGCCGTCGGCTATGCAGAAGTCCAGTGACATAACCACTATGCCATCCGCGTGCCCTATTATTGTTATTTTTAATTTGCTCTAGGGCACGTGCACTAACTAGAGAGACAGAAAAAGAGAGGAAGCAAGCTGCCAGGTCCAGACTTGAGCCATGGTCGGCCATGTGGGAGTCCAGTGCCTCAACCACCGCGCCACCTGCTGGCTCCAGCCTTTTATATTTCAGTAATAACACTTAGGCAGGGATTTAGAGGATGGATTAGATTGCAGGCAGGGAGACTAGCTTTTACTAAGCCCAAACAAACCTAACTTGAGTCTAAAGACGATGTAGGGGAAGGATTTAATTCAAGAGACTATTTGTGTTGTTTCTTGAGTTTTTGTGTTTTTTTTGGGGGGGGGTCTAATTTGCTGGAGGACCCAAAGAGACAGAGAAAGTGAGAAAGCAACCCCCCGTAGGGGAGAGTCACGCCACACCCCTTCTTCTCCAGTTCCTTTTTCATGATTTTGGGCATGTATACACATGTTCCTGGGTATGGGACTCGAACCATGCAATTGCCCATATGAGAGCCAGCCTCCATAACCACCACACCACTGATTGGCCCCAAGAGCTGTTTTAGCTGCAGTGGCCCCTTTCTGCCCGGTCCTCAGACATCCCCAGCAGGTCCTTTCTCGGGGCGTTGCTCCGGCTTCCCTCGGGCGTTTCTGTGATTGGCGTCTCTTCAGCGCTCCAGTATCATTTCCTCCGAGTCTCCCTCCACAGGTGCCTGTTCATCAAGTCGGTCTGTCCGATATCACAGTAATTACGGGTCACCCCACAGTTCTGTGAAATGAAAAACGGGTTTTTTGGTTTATTTTTTTGAAGAGTTTTGTTTTGTTTTGTTTTGTTTTGTTTTGTTTTGCTAGAGGGCGCGTGCGCTCACCAGATAGAAAGAGACAGAGAGACAGAAAGTGCGAAATCACCCCAGGGGGCATGGCCATGCCTCAATCCCTTCTCTTCCGTTCTCCTCTCGGGATCTTGCGCACACACGCACACGCGCCCAGCATGAGTTTAAGCTGCTGGGCCCAGGATGCGAACCGCGGCCGACTACATGGGAGTCCAGCGACAGCCATTACACTAACTGCTGGTCCCATTGTTTTTGGTTTGTTTTTTGTTTTGTTTTGTTTTTGTTTTTTTTTTTAAAGAAAAGAGTGCCTGCTCAGTACGTAGAACATATTTTAAAGCTTTAGGAGTGGGTTTGATTAGACGGGAGGAGAGGGAAGTGGAAAGAATCTTTGGAGATAGCTACCTTCACGGATTCAGTGGAGGATAGCAGAAAGCGGGGGGCTGAGGAGCTGATTCCAGCAATGTTCCAGGATTTGCAGCAGGAGTGAGCCCTGGAAAGGGCCCTGGGTGGCGTTGGTAACTTCAGACAGGTTCGTATGTACCAAGCAGATGATGGGAGGCGGATTCCTGTTTAAGCTGTGCCCTACAGGAGACTCCTGGGCCTGTGCCCTCACCTCTGACGTGTATTGCTCTCCTTTAGCAGGAGTAAGTGATGAGTTAGTCAAATTCCCAGACCCGTATCTGACACGTGTCGCTACTGCTTATCATCATTGTTACTGTCGTGTTTTGCTCTCTCGTAGATCTGCGACTTTGGCCTGGCCCGTGTTGCAGACCCAGACCATGATCACACAGGGTTCCTGACAGAGTACGTAGCCACACGTTGGTACAGGGCTCCGGAAATCATGTTGAATTCCAAGGTAAGGACTGCACTTGCATAAAAAGGAAACAAGGAAGTAAGGGGACTTCCCAAAAATCTCTGCTTGAATAGAGGCACAGCCTGTCTGGCCACAGCGAGGCGCTGTCCTAATCTCCTTGTTCAGCACTGAACTTGTGGGCCCCGAGTCGTGCTGAGCTGCAGCAGAGCGGGCTCGTGTACCTTTCCGGTCAGTTACTAGGGCCGGGGCACGTCCCGCCTCGTGGTAGCCGTCCTGAAGTCCTGCCTGTGCCGCTCACACCTGCTGCTGCCCCTGCTAGGTGCAGACGGACTTTGTGTCAGAGTTACCCAGTGCGTCTCCCTGGTAACACAGACCAAGGCTGCCTGCAAAGGTTCGATTTACCTGCTAGTGAAGAGTGTCTCGTCAGCAAAATTACCGTATAATTTGTTGTACTTGAAGAAACAGAAGCTATAGAAAGAAACTCCTAGTTGCTGTGGATTCTTTTGAAATGACATGATAGTTCTCCAAATGAAGTGCCTTCATCTGCTCTCTGAGAGGCTTTGCAGAGTGCGTCCAGGTCACATCCAGACTACTAACAGGGTCTGTGTCCTGGCCAGAAGAAATGATTGGTCATATTTATAAAAGCAAGAAAAAGTGAAGCATGACATCCCTGTTAGGATTATGAGCCAAGAGGCAAAAATTAAGAGCTACTGAGGAAATGGGGACTCAGTATTTTTATTTATTTATTTATTTAATTTTTTTATTTACTTATTCATTTTTTTGGAAAGGTTTTTGCTGTGGGGTGCATGCGTTCACCTGAAAGACAGAGAGAGACAGACAAAAATCACTCCCTGAGGGGATGGCCACACCGCAATCCCCTCTCCTCCATTCTTTTCTTGGGATCTTGGGCATGCACGCACATGTGCCCGGCGTGAGTTTAAGTCACCAGGTCCAGGACTCGAACCACGATCAACTACATGGGAGTTCAGCAATGTAGCCATTATGCTAACTGCTGGTCCCTGGAGAGGTTTTTGCTGTAGGGCACACGTGCTCACCAGGAGGACAGAGAGAGACAGAGAGCAAGAAATCATCCCCCCGGAGGGATTTCAATGCCTCAATCCCTTCTCCTCCATTCTCCTCTCGGGATCTTGGGCACGCACGCGCACACGCCCAGCGTGAGTTTAAGCCATCGGGTCCGGGACTTGAACCACGGTCAACTATGTGGGAGTCCTGTGACATAGCCATTATGCCAACTGCTGGTCTCTTTATTTATTAATTTTTTAATAAAGAATTATTTTCTTTAACTTTATCCCTTTATTTATTTGTTTTAATTTGACCAGAGAGGGAGGGAGTGAGAGAGGAAGAGAAAGTGAGAAAGCAAGCCACTAGGTCCAAGACTTGAACTGCAGTTGGCCATGTGGGAGGCCAGCACCCTTAACCACCATGCCACCTGCCAGCCCTGAGAGTCAGTATTTTTAATAGACCATTTGCAAATTGCATATGAATAAAGTGTCCAAATTGGGTAAGTGAGCCTGACGTACTACCTACATCTAATATCTCAAGGTTATGAGATTCTTAAACACAATTCCATCTGCTGAAGTACATTAAGATACATGAAGAAAGGAACAAAAATAGACATTGGACCTCCTGTCTGTGGCTCAGGAACCAAAAATAGTCCTGAGGAGCTTAGCAAAGATGAAAGGAACAGGTCTAATTAGCTTGAAGGCTTCATTCTCTCTCCATCCTTTATAAGTGGTGAAAAGCTGTTAGTTTGCTTTTGTGAAAAGACGAGATTGGTTTAAAGTAGTTACTCTTGATATCCTGCATTTGTTCAGTTTAGCTATGAAAGTAAAAACCCATTAAAGTAAATTTTATTATAAAGAGGGATTTCGTGTTAACAGATGATTCAAAGAAGAAAATGCTGTATTGATTCTCCTGTAATTCTGTATTACAAATAACCCCACATGACAGACTTCCTGTGACTGGCCGCGTGGCAGCCACCCCGATGAGTGTGCGTGTGCACGCCAGCTGTGAAGGAAGGCCGTTGCTTGTCCGTCCTGGAGATGTCTCGGACTTGCAGCCGCCGTTCCAACCTGAGATGCCTCTGCCATCTTCACTTCCCCAGTCGCTCCCAGGACGCTGCAGCCCATCCGGGTGGGCCGGTGTTTGAGGTGCCCAGCACTCTCCTCTGCTAAGTAGTTGCAGAGTTTCTGTAGCGAAAACAAGATGTTTTTTTTCTTGGTAGCACCTAGACTGAGAATATCATTTTGGGGCCAGCAGGTGGTATGGTGGTTAAGGCCCAGATCCCGAATGGCCAACTCAGCAGTTCGCATCCCAGACCCAGTGGCTTGAAAACCATGCTGGGTGAATAATGGAGAAGGGATTGTGGTATGGCCTCCCCCAGGGGGTGATCTCTCACTTTTCTAATTGTGTCAGTCTCTGGCAAGTGTGCATGCCCTATGGCAAAAATCTTAGCGCACACACACACATGTGTGTGTGCATGGATGTATATTTCTAGCAGTGTATTCATACTAGCAGTGTATTCATATTTTATTTTCTTAATTTTGAAAATTTTCAAATCCACAAAAAATTGAGAGTACAGTAAACACCTGTGTACCCCTTACCTCGAACCACGAGCTGTTCACACATGCTCTTCCTTAGCCCTCATCCCCTCTCTTTCTCGTGTCCTCCCCTGCTCCTCGAGCGTCTGACTTGTCAGCAACATAAAGCACCATTTTACTTCTAGGCCCTTTGGGGCCTGCTGACCTTCCTAATAGGGGTGTCTTTCCCAGAGCCACAGTTCCCTGAGCATCCTGAAGAGGTTAGAATCCATGCCGTGACATCCCACTTGTCCGTCCCAAAAGTCTTTTGTTTTGCTTTCGGTCTGGGACCTAATCAGCAGCCCTCCTGCCCTCCTTTCTTTAAGACATCAAGTGCTTTGCACGGGACAGCCGGGTTAGTGCTCAGAGCGGTTCACCTCTGCATCTCTGCACCTCATCCTCTCAGGTGTAGGTCACGTGTGTCCCCACGTTTCCCTGCAGGCACCTCAGGCTCCTGGGGACCCGGTCTCTGCACTGTTTCCCACTGCCCGTGGCCAGTGGCTTCAGGACAACTGAGGCCCATCGCACCTGCCCTTCCTGTATCAGGGTTATGAAATGGCTCTTTGCTGAGTATAGTCTTCCTCTTACCTTTATTAGCAGCGCTAATCTATAAAATAGTTTTCTTTTTTCCCCCTTTCTCTTCCTCTCTCACCCTTGTTTTTAAAGCTATTCTGGGCCTCATTTTTTTTTTTTAATGTGCTGTCCATTATCTTTCTAATTCATATTGCCCCAGCTTTGGCAAACTAGAGTACTATGTGTATGTGTGTTGGTAACATTACATTTTGAAAGAATTTCAACTTTCAGAGAAATTTCAACCAAAATGTAAGGTATTTGTTCTTAACCTTCTGGCCACAGGACCCCTTTATTTTAATTTTAATTTTTTTAATTTGTAAGAGGGCATATACGCTTGCCAGAGAGAGATACAGGAGTTGGGAAGATGAGAAAGCACCCCCCATGGGGGGATCAGCCATGGCGGGATCCAGCTGCGTTAACTACCACACCACAAGCTAGCCCGAGATCCTTTTAACTCTCTTTAACAATTATCAAGGACCTTTAAGCAGATTCTATTTATATGGGTTGTATCTATCATCATTTACAGTATATAAATTAAATGAAATTTTGAAAATGTATTAATTTATTTTTAAAAAATTAGCCCCGTTATAGGGACCAGCAGTTGGTGTAATGGCTATGTCGCTGGACTCCCATGTAATCGACTGCAGTTCGAGTCCAGGACCCAGTGACTTAAATGCACGCCAGGCGCTTGTGTATGCGTGCCCAGGATCCTGAGAGGAGCATGGAGGAGAAGGGATTGTGGCGTGGCCATCCCCTGTGGGGAGTGATTTCTTGCTTTCTCTCTCTGTCTGGCGAGCGCACATGCCCTATAGCAAAAACCTCCAAAAAAATTAAAAATTAGCCCAGTTATGTTAACATAAATTAGATCTTCTTATAAGAATGTGTTTATTTTCCACAAGATAAACATGTTAGTGAGAAGAGTGGCATTTTTTACATTTGTGTGTATCTCTTTAACTCAGCCTTAGCTGGTGGCTGGGTTCTCATCCACTTCTGCATTCAGGCAGATACATTGTTTGGTTTAAGTTGGAGAAGAAGTCTTCACACAGAGAAGTAGTTGGTAGAGGGGGCGGATTTGGCACTCTTCACAGCGACTTGGGACTCTTCTTTGATACTACACCCAGACGCAGTGAGTGGTAATTGCAGTGTGGAATCTGAAGTCATGTCAGCAAGTTCTCATGCTGTTTTACTGACATCCATTGGCCTACCCCGTGCTCATACCTAGGCACGGCTCTAACCTCACACATTCGGAAGCCACCATCTCTCTCGAATTATACAGATAGCCCCCCTGTAGCCATTTACATACGTCGGTCGTGTCACACAGCCGTGCAGTTCTTGCACACTTGTGGGAGAACGAGAGGGGTGAGAGGACGTCTCAGTAGTATAGTGAGTACAGTGGCCACTCGGATCCCCGTAGGGAGCCCACGGGGGTCTCTCTACCACCCTCACAGAACCGCCGGGTACCCTTTCCCCAGAGTCACGCTCACCAACTCGTTCTCTCTTGATGTGTGCACGCTTATGTTTTCTGAGTCATTGGAGAGTAGTGAGTTGTAACTGGAGGTTGTAAATGCTTCCGCGTGTGTTCCTGGGGACATGTGGTGGTGGAGTCATTGGGGCTGTCACAGTGGGGGTTAGCGGGTGTGCTCCTGGCCTTGGATGAGTCGAGGCCAGAGGTGTGACTAGCCGTCCCAGGGATTCAGCCCCCACAGCGGCTCATCAGTGATACAAGGTTACAGACCGCCCCTGAGCAGAGGTGTTCTTTACCATGAATTTCTGTAACCCTGTCATTCCTGTGTTTTAATTCTCTCCATTTATGTACTCAGTTGTGTGTAACTCGTTTCTACCATTATGTATTTGGATTCCCAAATCGTCCCAGGTTTGGCAAGTGGGAGTCCCAGGTGACAGTTGCTCACTGGCGTTGGGCACATCCTTGCTTTCTGGCACCAGGCACCCTGGTCTCACCTTGCACTTTCCCTGCCCCAGACTTCCAGCGTCTGTTTCCCTCGGAAGTTCTGATGCTGCTCTTTATTTGTTGTGAATTTTCAGTATTTCTCTCTATTTAGCTTTGGCAGGAAGCAAAAATTAGTTTGAATAAGAGTCTGAAAAAGAATTATTTTAAAATTCAACCTCATTTTATCTTACCTATAGATCTCATCACTGACTTTGATTTTCCAAAAGATTTTACTTTGTTTCCTTCATTTTTATTTTTTTTTAATAGTGATTTTTGCTATAGGGTGTGTGCTCGCCAGAGGTAGAGAGACAGAAAGTGAGAAATCACCCCCTAGGGAATGGCCGTGCTGCGGTTCTCCTCCATTCTCCTCCTCGGGTTTTGGCCATGCACGCACATAGCCCAGCGTGAATTTTAAGCTGCCAGGGCTGAGCCTCAAACTACGGTTGAGGATGTGGGAGTCCAGCGACATAACCATTATGCCATCTGCTGGTTCCCTGTTCCCTTACAGTTAAATACTGACTGATTTTTTTCCTGGCTGTTTCCACATTTCTTCTTCCATTTATCACTGTACCTAATATTGTCCATAAAAATTAACTTATGTTCCAGGAGAAATATTATCTTTGCACTGTTATGATTTAGACAGGATTTCTCTGTGACTTCTAATAATTCCTTTAAAAGAAAATTTATACCTGAAAAATAAATAGAAAAGGGAAGATCGAAATACTGAAAAATTGGGTTTGGTAAAATACGTTGGAGCCAGCACAGGATTTTGGTGTGGAAGGGGAAAGGACAGCGATCGAGGTTTTTCACCTTCACTTTTTGAAACTGGCCCGCAAGATGGATGAAGATATTCTGGAACTCGAGCAGCGCCTCTCCTTTTAAGTTGATTTCCTAGGATGAGCAGACAGACCCCAAATGTTCTAAAGCAATGCGTGTTGCCAGTTTTTCCTTTTTTCAGCTCAGCTTATATGAATTCTAAATCTCAAACCATTTGATTTTTATAGGACTGAAGTATATTTCTACAATTCGGATTTAATAATAAGTTCGTAGACTTTGAAGAGAAATGAAATCAAGTCATCTTGATTGTTCAGCCTCTCCTAAGAAAGCTAAATTATTGCTAGTTTTCCATGCTGTGTCGTGTATTTCTGAACTGTAGAGTCCGAGGAGAGGCCCCGCTCCCTGCCCCGCAGGAAGGCCCCCTCTCAGCAGCAGCACCGCAGGCCGGCCCTCTCTCCCTCTCTCCCGCAGGGCTACACCAAGTCCATCGACATCTGGTCCGTGGGCTGCATCCTGGCAGAGATGCTCTCGAACAGACCCATCTTCCCCGGGAAGCACTACCTCGACCAGCTGAACCACATTCTCGGTAAGGTTCCCAGCACTTGGGGCTACGTTACTCATTCTGCCTGCCCACAGTAACATCGGTATCAGTTCATTAAATTAAGAATAGTTCTAACCGTTCTTTAACATATGGGAGACAAGTTTGTTTTTGTGTGTTTTTTTTTCCTTGTATGAGAGAAACAGAGGTGCTGCACTCAGCAGAGTCTCCCCACACCACAATCCTTCCCCTACCTCCCAGCTGGATGGGGTCACGGGCAAGTGTGGGCACCCCTGATATTTTCAGTTCGACTGAGATCTAAACCGCAGCCTCCCGTGGCTCCAGTGTCATGCAGGTGGTGCCCTACCATCTCTGCCACTGGGACTGCCCCAACATGAGCTTTTAACTTGCCCTAATTCAAACATGTTCAGGACCTTTGTGTTCAGACTAGCTAAGAAAGGTACGCTTTGGGAGGTAGCGAGAAGACGTTAATTACCATGCTCCATTCTTCCCCACAGCGGAGTGTATAGTGACTCGCCTTGGTATTAATAGTTAATGGTAATTATTTTATCTGATAGGTATCCTTGGATCCCCATCACAGGAAGACCTGAATTGTATTATAAACTTAAAAGCTAGAAACTATTTGCTCTCTCTTCCACACAAAAATAAGGTTCCATGGAACAGGCTGTTTCCAAACGCCGACTCCAAAGGTAAATACCGTCTCATGGGTGATGTTCTGTTAGGCTCCGCCTTGTGTGTATGTACTTGTTAAAGCGTTAGGTCTCTAACCTAGGGGGTTGGCCTGCGGTCGGCTGTTGGGTAATTCCGGATGCGGGCCTCACTTGTCATGGCTCCCCTCCATTTTAATTTGCGAGTAGCCGACAGTCGAGTGGAGGAGTCTGGGAATGACCACCTACTCTCCCTCCTTTTGGTTTCTTTGCTACTTTTGGTTTTTGTTTGTTTGGTTTTAGCAATAGGGTATGCCCCACCAAAGACAGAAAAGGAAGGGGGAGGTGACAAAGCACCTCCTGCAGGTTCGAGTTCCGGACTTGGCAGCTTAAAAATCACACCAGGCACATGTGCAGGTGTGACCAAAATCCCAAGAGAAGAATGGAGGAGGAGGGATTGAGACATGGCCATCCTCCCAGGGAAGGGTCGGTGCGAGGGGTGATTTCTTACTTTCTCTCTGTCTGTGTCTCTCTGTCTCTCCAGCAAGTACCTGTGTCCTATGTCAAAAAAAAAAAAAAAAAAAAAATTCCCTAAATGTCAGTATTAATAGCATTGAATCTTGGGCACCTTCTTATATCAGTACATAGATCTGCCTTATCTTTAATCATTTTATAATACTTGTATCCAGCCTTCTGCTGGGAATTTAACTTTTTTAATTTTTGCTATTTTGTGTGTGTGTGTACACATATACTTTAACAATTGTCTACTTAGATGGTGAATTGCTTTCTGCATTGACCTGAGTCAAGATTCAGAAGTATGTGGCTGTTTATAATTTAATTTCTTTTAGATATAGGAGAAACTGTTTTCTAATTTCTGACAAAAAAGTAGTGTATTGTTGTAGACTGTTGTGAAGTATAGAAATAGGTAAGCAAATAAGAGATCTCCTTATTAATAGAACCTCAGAATCAGTTTCACGTTTTGCTGTAACAATACCTGGAAACTTTTACCCCCCTAGTTGTAGTGACGTAATTATAGAATGCATTTTAATATAACAGCACATGTACTGATGAGATTCTTTTGTACACCGTATCTCCTGAGCATGTTACCTAAATGTCATTTATTGATTCTCCTTTTTAAAGAGGGGCATACATGGGGACCAGCATTGATACAGTAGTTACACTGCTGGACTCCCATGTAGTCGACCGCAGTTCAAGTCGCAGACCCAGTGGTTTGAAACTTACCCCAGGCATGTGTGGCTAAGATCCCGAGAGGAGAATGGAGAAGAAGGGATTGTGGCATGGCCATCGCCCTGGGGGGTGATTTCTTGCTTTCTCTCCACCTAGCACACATGCCTTACTAGCAAAAATATCTCTCTAAAAGAAAGAGATGAATACATAGGAGCCAGCAGGTGGTGTGGTGGCTAAGGTGCTGTACTCCCATACGGCCAGCCACGGTTCGAGTCCTGGACCTAGCAGCTTAAAACTCACACCAGGCACATGTATATGCATGCCCAAAATCTCAAGAGGAAAATTGAGAAGAGGGGATCGCAGCATGGCCATTCCCCTTCAGGAGTGATTTCTCACTTTGTCTCTCTCTCTGGCAAGTGCATACGCCCCATAGCAAAAATCTCTCTTTAAAATAACGAGAGATGCATACGTAAACATCTACATAATTAAGACTTTAGGAAAGGGCCAGCTCCATGGCAGAGCAGTAACGCACACTGCTCAGGAGAAGCTTGATCCCACATGGTGACCACAGTTCAGACCTCCAGCCTGTTCAGCCTGACACAAGCCCGGCTCACACCTTAATAGCCAAGGTTTGGTGGCTGGAGGTGGGGGGGGGGTCGCAGTGTGACCGGACCTTGTGGAGGGCGCTCTTCGCTCTCCCCTTCTCTCTGCCCCCCTCCCTCCCTCTCAAGTACGTGCATTCTGTCATGAGTAAAGGCAATGAGTTTTTATGAAAAGACTTGATGGTGAGTAAAGTCTTACCTCTGCTCCCAGGCTTCCCTCCCTGTTTGTTCCCATACTCTTTTCCTGTAGTTAGTCATGATTTCTACCAAATTGAGTCCTTTTTAAGTCCCCCTACTTTTTTCTTTCTTTTTAAAAATTTGTCATTAGGTACATGTGCTTGCTAGAGAGTATGTGAAAGCATTCCCCCAGGGGAGATGGTCACGTGCAGTCTCTTCTCCATTCTCCTCTCGGGATTTTGGGTGCATACACACATGTGCCTGGCATGTTTCTCTTCCTTTTTTTTTTTTTTTTTTTTTTTTAAGAATTATTTTTTTTAATTTTATTTTTTTTTCTTTTTTTTTTTTTTTTTTTTGTTTGCTATAGGGTGTGTGCGCTTGCCAGACAGAGAGACAGAGAGACAGAAAGCGAGAAATCGCCCCCCGGGGGGATGGCCACGCCGCAATCCCTTCTCTTCCATTCTCCTCTCGGGATCTTGGGCACGCACACACATGCGCCCGGCGTGAGTTTAAGCCACTAGGTCTGGGACTCGACTACATGGGAGTCCAGCGACATAACCATTATGCTAACTGCTGGTCCCTAACTTTATTTATTTTTAATTTGACCAACATGTGAGAGAGAGAGACTGAAAGTGAGAAAGCAAGCCACCAGGTCTGGGACTGCAATCACAGTCAGCCATGTGGGATTCCAGGCCCCTTACCCACCATGCCACCTGCTGGCCCCCAGTGTGTTTCTTAAGCCACCCAGTCCAGTATTCAGACTGCATAGTCGGCCATGTGGGATCCAGCTGCTTTAACCACCACACCATCACCTGACCCCGCCCCTACTTACACCCCCATGATGGGAGGCCATCCAGGATGACAGGCGTGAGTGTGCACATCCAGTCTGCACAGGAGACCTACGGGTGCAAACCTGGGACCCTTCCACATTGCCCTGGCATCACAGGGCATCGTGTGACCGCCGTGCGCTGTGGGTGGCTTTAGCTTATGTTCTTTGGATTAAGGTCAGTTTATTCAGGTAGTAACTGACAGCACTAAAATGTGGGAAATCCAATTTGAAAGGTAGATATATAGTGGGTGACTATAATGAAGCGGAGCAAGGTTAGAAATAGAACAAAGTGGGGAAATGGGAGTGGACGATGCTAGAATGAGCAGTAGTATCATGTCACATTTGCAGCTAGACCTCCTAGGGGTTCAGTCCACAGCCCAAACGCTTGCTGTTTGGTCTTCAAACAAGCTACAAGACTTAATCTCTCTGGGCCTCGGGTTTTCATTTAACAAACAGGATTAGTAATGGCACCTGCACGACAGGGTTGTCTGAGTGTCCATACTGTTGGCACGAGTTTCTGAGATCTCCAGACTGAAGCTTGTTAATGTATCTTGGAGCTCTTGCCAAAGCTACAGTTACAGAGAGTAACTCTATGGTGTCCCCTTTTAGGAATGACCCATACATGTCTTTAGCCAGTCTCATATCGGTCATTGACATTGATATGAGTTGTCAGTCACTGTGCAATAAACCGCCACAAAACTCGGGCTTGCCATAACAACAGCGTGTGTGTTCACGAGTCCGTCGAGCTGGTCCACGGGGTGACACGCTGAGCCCGCCTGGTTCTGTGCTCTGCAGTCACCTGCGCAGCTCAGGTACGGCGGTCTGAGGTGGCAGCCTGCGGTCGGTTCTCCAGGCAGCTGCTTCTGTCCTGCAGTGGACCAGACTGGGCTGCTTCTCATGGTGGCAGGATACAGAGAGGAGCAGGAGCTGCAGGCCGTGAGCCCAGGTTTCAGAGCCACCGCACTCGTGCCGTATTCTGAGTTGAAGCAAGTCACACAGTCAGCCCGGGCTCATGTGGCCAGGGTACAGAGTCTCCATTGATGGGAGGGCCTGCGAAGAATCCGTGCCATGTCTAACCTGCAACTAAGTTATTTCTGTTTTTTTTCACTGTCAACTTCATACATTCATTCATTAAATAAATAGATTTGAGTATCTGTTCTGTGCTAAGAAGTCTTCTGTGGCTCTGGATATAGAACCAGCAGTGAGAGAGAGATTGAAAACCTTGGGACCGGGGCCGGCAGATAGTGTGGTGGTTAACGATGTGGTACTCCCACATGGCTGACCGCAGTTCGAGTCCCGACCTGGTGGCTTGCTTTCTCACTTGTCCTCTTTCTCTCTCTCTCTCTCGCTCTGTCCATCTCTGGTCAGATTTTAAAAACATAAGTAAATAAAGTTAAAAAAAAAAATTCTTAAAAAAAAAAAAAAACTTGCGACTAGCAGATGGCATAATGGTTACGTCGCTGGACTCCCACAATAGTCGACCGTGGTTTGAGTCCTAGACCCAGCAGCCTAAAACACGCCGGGCACGTGTTCATGTGTACCCAAAATCCCACAAGGAGAATGGAGATGGATTGTGGTGTGACCATCCTCCCTGGGATTGATTTCTTGCCTTCTGTCTCCCTGGCAGCCACACATACCCTATCGCAAAAATCTCTCTCTCCAAAAACAATAAATGAATAACCTGCCTCAGAGAACTGATGGTCTAGATTTATATGAGAATGACATAAGACAGTGAACAGAAGACCTTCAGGAACTCAAGAGAGTCAACCCTCAAGCTGAAACACTGGCACTTCTAGGTCTAGTAATGACAGTTCAAAGAAAAGGACATGGGATGTCTCATAAATATAGGAAAAGAGGGACCAGCAATTGGCGTAATGTCTACGTTGCTGGACTCCCATGTAGTCAACCACGGTTCGAGTCCTGGACCTGGTGGCTTAAACTCATGCCAGGCACGTGTGCGTGTGTGCCCAAGAGCCCGAGAGGAGAATGGAGGAGAAGGGATTGCGGCGTGGCCATACCCCCTGCAGGTGTTTTTTTGCTTTCTATCTTTCTGTCTGTCTCTTTCTGGTGAGCACATGCACCCTACAGCAAAAACGTCTCAAAAAAAAAAAAATTTTATATATGTAGGAGAAGGTACTCATTATAGGAGGAGACTATTGGAAGCTCAGTAGTCCCCTTTCCCTGTCACAGTGACAGACATCAGAAAGGGATAGCTTAGTGGCCAGGCTGTGGGGAGCGGATGTTCTCAGAGAGAGCTGGTGCAGCGTAAATCGGTTGAGTCTCTGGAGGGCAGTTTGGCAATTCTGTCACATGTCTTGTTCACCAGTTCTGGGTATTGAACTTCTGGGCCTGCCAACCAAGGTGGGGGGGGGATGACATTTAATTTGTTTTTCTTTAATTAAGAGTGAGATCGAACATTATTTTTCTTGTTTGTTGGAAATTTTTAATTGCCAAGTCCCTTTCACCAGTAGTAGTGTAGCTTCTTCTTCAAAGGAGTCTTAGCTTAGGATTCTCTCCAGGATGACTCCAGTGAGGGGGAAGAAATGATTATTATTCAGCAGATGGTACTAAGCTAGTTGAATAGCTGTTTGGAAGATAATCCGTTTAACTCATGACTCACACGTTAAAATGAATTCCAAAAGAATCGATGATTAAATACTCTTTTAAAAATTGCACTGTTAAAAACTAACAATATTTAGAGTGTTCAATATTTTTCTGATCTGGACATGGAAAAAGACTACCTTCCTAACTAAGCTTTACAGACACGCAAAGTGCACCAGCCCTGTAGCCTGGTGGTTAAGGGAGCTGGATCCCAGCTATGGTTCCCATCCTGGCCCTGGCAGATTGGAAAACACACGAGGCACATGTGTGTGCTCCAAATCTTGCCACGATGGAAAAACAGAGATGGTATTTGGCGTGGCCACACCTCACTAGAGAGCGGTTTTCTTCTCTCTCTGCCTCCCTCTCCTCCCCTGCCTCCCTCCCAGCCTCTCTGTCTCTCTGGCAAGTGTACTCTACAGGTCCCACACCTGTCAGCCTGGAGAGCACTCTAGCTGTGCATGCCCGAAATCCCAGAAGGGAGAGCTGCAGCAGACAGTGTCGTGGCCTATCCGTTCGCCCCCTCGCCGGCTCTCTCAGGCAAGGACACATGCCCTCAAACAAAATAAATAACAATGAAGAAAACAAATGTGGAGAAAGTAGTGCTGATCATGTAAGAGGTTTACACGGAAATGATCAGGTTGGGTGTGGGCAGGAGCTCTACACAGTGGCTGTGTCCTCCTGGGCTCTGGGATTCGCTTCTGACTTCAAACCAGAGTCCATTTCTTGGCATCCTTGACTGTAGTCAGTTATTTAACCTCTGCTTGATGATTTCCTCATCTCAACATTGGTGCGAATTGGAGTTCCGGGTCAGAGGGTAATTAAGAGCGCTAAGTGAATTAATACTAGTGTCATGATTATTAGTGTATCAGTGGCAGAGATAAACTTGAGGCCTCAGTGGGCAAATATGAGCAAAGGACAAGACACAATTCATAAGAAATACGGAGATGAGACATACAGGAAGAGAACTTTCATGGATAGCGTTTCAGAATTTGATTTGAGTCACATACATTTTTTTTTTTCAGTGTTTTTACCATAGGGCATATACACTTGCCAGAGACAGAGAGAGGGAAAATGATAAATCCCCCCCTGAGGGGGACACGGCCGTGCCACAATCCCGTCTCCTCTCAGGATTTTGGGCATATATGTACAGGTGCCCAATGTGATTTTTTTTTTTGGGGGGGGGGGGAGTTTTTGCTATAGAGTGCATGTACTTGCCAGAACAACAGAGAGAAAGAAAGCTAGAAATCACCCCCTGGTGGGGATGACCACGCTGCAATCCCTTCTCCTCCATTCTCCTCTCAGGATCTTGGGCGCACACGCACACGTGCCCAGTGTAAGTTTAAGCCACTGGGTCCGGGACTCGAACCACGGTTGACTATGTGGGAGTCCAGCGACATATCCATTACGCCATCTGCTGGTCCCGGCGTAGTGTGATTTTTAAGCTGCCGTATCCAGGACTCAGATCATGGTTGGTCCTGTGGGAATCTAGTGCCTTAACCAGCATGCCATCTGGTGGCCTGAGTCACATTAATTTTGACAACTATTAGGCATTAGAAATAAACTAAACACCAAATGTCAATCAGATAGTTGAGTAAGTTACAATACATCTGCTAGAAGGAATATTCTGGAACCACTAACAGTGAGTTTTATCAAGTGTTAATAGTGTTGGGAAATAACTAATGAGCAATATTTACTGCAGGAAAACAAAGCATTATAGTATGATTTCAGCTGTGCAAAGGGAAATACACAGGGAACAATTAGAAGATGTATGTCAAAAGCTTAGCCATAGTTAGTGGGCGAGTGAGGGAGCTTGGGTGGGTCATTAGAAGACAGGTGCGGTGGGTGAGCTGTTGAGGCCGTCTCGGTTCCACATAGCGGATTTGCTGGCCCTCGTAACAGAAATGCCCAGTAGCACTGAGTTCATGGTCCCAGCCCCTCCACTGGAGTCTGGAGTGCTATCCTCAGCATTGCCTTCCTCTAGGCTCTCCTCACTGTCACCCAGCCCCTTTTCTGGTGGTGGCACAAAGACCACCGGCAGCCGTAGGTTCAGGGCGTGATCCTGATGGTTTCACTCCTAGGTGCAGTGCAGATTCTCATGGTCCCTTCATGGCTGCTGTGCCTGCCCCTGACCAGTCCCTGTGGCCAAGCCAATGTCATCATTCCCCAGCACAGCCCAGAGCAAGAGCGAGCCTGAGAGCTCTCCCATAGTGAGCGCAGTGTGACATGACTAGGGGACAAGGGGACACTACAGGCAAACCAACGGGTGACGGTCAGTGAGGAAAGCTGAGGATTCTGTTACTTCTCCCCCTTTGTTTATTTGTTTGTTTGTTTGTTGGGAGAGGTTTTTGCTATAAGTTGCATTCACCCACCAGAAATAGACAGAAAGCAAGAAATCACCCCCCAGGGAGGATGGCCACGCCACCATCCCTTCTCCTCCATTGTCCTCTCGGGATCTTGGGCACGCATGCACACACGCCCGGCGTGGGTTTAGGCCACCGGGTCCGGGACTTGAACCATGGTTGACTACATGGGAGTCCAGCGACATAGCCATTATGCCAACTGCTGGTCCCTCCTCATTTGTATTTAAAATGCAGTTTATGAAAGAAGTCTTGTCTCCATGTCTCAGATAACCTAATGTTTGAAAAGCATATACTAGACCAACCAGTGGCATGATGGTTCAGTTCACTAAGGCAGCATGCCCCAGTTTGCAGTTCAAGTCCCGGTCCTGGCGGCTTGAAAAACATGCCAGGCGCATGCATTTGCTTACATATGTGCCCAAAATCTAGAGAGAAAACTGGAGAGAAGGGATTGCAGTGTGTCCATCCTCATGGATAATTTCTCACTTTCCCTCTCACTGTGTCTGTCTGCGTCTTTATCTGTCTGTCTCTGGAGAGCACACATGCTCTACAGCAAAAACCTCTAAAAAATAGAAAGATCTGTTGAGAGTAATGAGGGTCAGTTGGCAGAAAGGGCATAATTCAAATTGTGCAATTGGGGTAGAATCTTAGAGTAGAGGAGGGGTTGTCCAAGGCTTTCATGGAACTCTTAAGGGTCTTTCTTTTCTTTCTTTCTTTTTTTTTTTGGAGAGATTTTTGCTATAGGGCACGTGCACTCTCCAGAACAACAGAGAGACTGAAAGCAAGAAATCACCCCCCAGAGGGTATGGTCACGCTGCAATCCCTTCTCCTCCATTCTCCTCTCAGGATCTTGGGCACGCACGCACATGTGCCCAGCGTGAGTTTAAGCCACCGGGTCCAGGACTCAAACTGCAGTCGACTACGTGGGAGTCCAGCAACATAGCCATTACACTAACTGCTGGTCCCTCTTGAGGGTCTTGATGAGATTGGACATCTTGTGTTTTTGTCACATGATAGTCCTTAAAAGTGTGCTCCTTAGACCCCTGAAGTCTCCAGGATCCCTTTAAGGTGTCCATGAGGTTAAACCTGTTTTCCCACGACTTCCGAGGTGTCCTTCACGCTGTTCTCTGTAGTGATGCGCTGTCACTACCGTGCCCTCACAGCTGAAAACCACAAGCTGCACAGAGGTGTCCTCGAAGCAGTCGAGTACTCACTTCCTTAAATCCAGCCCACAACACTGTGCCTTTGTGATGCTCTGGGGCAACCAAGTGAAACATACTTGGCGTGTTTCTGCTGCATGCTGAGCACAGCGGTTTGCTCGGGAAAAGTGCTTGAGCGGTTATTTGAGCTAAGTTAAGTCCCTTTCAAAACTGACCCTCAGTAACTCTTACAAGTGTAAGGGGTCTGCGGTCAGCGAATTCAAGTGCTAACGCAGTGGCGTGTTTTGCTGCTGGGTCTTTTTCTCTAGCCGTGCTCGGAAACTTGAGTTGAGGATGGAAGTGACAGGCCACAGTGTTGATCCAGGATTGGCGTTTTTGCCAGTCAGGTGACGTCTGCCTGAAGAGAGGTCTACCTGGAGAGCCCCCTGATCCCCTCACCAGTCGTCCCCTCCTGGAATCCCGGTTGATACAGGAAGGAGAAAAGGCTGAGGGATCAGAAGAAAGGGTGGAAGTCAGGTTGCTCTGGACTCTGAAGTTTGAAAAGGTGTGGGAGGCTGGGAGGCAGCAAGGAGGCAGAATGGCCCCGTACAGTCGTGGCCACAGAGACGCTAGTCTTCAGGGGACGCAGACCCCGTGTCCAAGCAAGCACGTGCACAGACAGCCCTGAGTCCCGCTGTCCGGGTGATGCCTGCAAATCGCCACGTGATGTGGGAGGTGGGGGCCGGGCACCTGCCAGCTGCTTCCCGTTTCTGTCCCTTTCGCTTTCTGTAGCTGCAGATAATGCAGTAGTAACACTTGTTGTACAAGAAGGCTGGAGAGGCCCTTATTTTTCAAATGTTCAGGGGAAGAACGGCTGTCTTATTTTGAAATTTCTGCTGAAGGTTTAAGGGCCTAGAATTTAACTTGAAGGAACTAACAAATCTGTTTTAGAAATACTTAAGCTGCAGGGACGAGCAGTTGGCTATGTCTCTGGACTCCCATGTAGTAGACTGCGGTTTGAGTCCCGGACCCGGTGGCTTAAACTCCCGTTGGGCGCGTGTGTGTGCGCGTGCCCAAGATCCTGAGAGGAGAATGGAGGAGAAAGGATTGCGGCATGGCCGTCCCCCCCCCAAGAGGGTGATTTCTCGCTTTCTGTCTCTCTGTCTCTGTCTTTCTGGCAAGCACATGTGCCCTATAGCAAAAACCTCTCCAAAAATAAAAAATACTTAAGCTGCAAAACATCCAATCATCTTAAAGCATTTTCCGACTTAAAACCAACAAGTTTGGGTCAAGGGAAGCATGTCTCTTGTACACAGGTCTCCCACGTATTTGGTGGAGGTGGATTTGAGCCCGAGGTACCTGAGTTCTTGACCACTGTGCTACATTGTCCTGGCCCTGCAAGGGCTGCCTCCCCAACCTGCCAGCCCATGGACCTGTGAACCCGCGTTGTGGCTGCAGGCCTGAAGAGCACCTCTTAGCTGCTCAGACTCTGCTCCAGTCCCAGCCAGATCCTCCTCCCTGAGCCTTTCCTAAAAGTACATCCATGTGAATTGGAAACGTGCACAGAAGCACAAATACATTTAAAACACAATGTAGAGATTACTGGCTTTTTGTTTTGTTTTGTTTGTTTATTTGCCATAGGGTATGTACACTCCGCGGAGTCAGAAAAAGAAAGAAAGCGCCCTTCGGGGGTGGCCATACTGCAGTCCCTTCTCCATTGTCATCTCGGGATCTTGGGCACACAGGCACACTCTCCCAGCTTGTTTCTCTTTTCTTTTTATTTTTATATATACATATATAATATATATTTATTCACTCACACACAGATATATACATAAAATTCTTTTTTTAATTCTATTTTATTTGTTCATTTATTTTAAATTGGCCAGAGATAGAGAGCAAGAGAGAGGGAAAGTGAGAAAGCAAGCCACCGAGTTCGGGATTTGAACTGTGATCAGCCATGTGAGAGTGTCCAGTGCCTTAGTCACCATGCCACCTGCTGGTCCCACCCAGCTTGTCTTTTAACCATCAGGTCTGGGCCTGGAACCATGTATTTGATTGTGTGGGATGTAGCTTCCTTAACCTCCATGCCACCTGGCTGGCTCAGGCTCTTAGAATCTAATTTGAAGAAATGCCCTACTGTTTAAATAGGAAACTTCTGGTCTGAATTTCATTACGTAAAAGAAGTTAATTTTTTTTTTCTTTATTTGTTTTTAAGAGTTATTTATTTAATTCCATTTGTTTTTTGTTTGTTTGTTTGTAGGTTTTTTTTTTTCATTTGACCAGAGAGAGAAAGGGAAAGCAAAAAAGCAAGCCTCAAGGTCCGGAACTCGAACTGCAGCCGGCCATGTGGGAATCCAGAACCTTTAACCACCACACTACCTGCTGGCCCCGTAAACATTTTCTTCCTTTTGAGATTTTTATTATAGGGCATGCGCACTCACCAGAGATACAGAAGCAGAGAAACAGAAAGTGAGAAATCACCCCTGAGGGGGGATAGCCACGCCATAATCCCTTCTCCCTTCTCCTCGTGGCATTTCGGGCACACGTGCACCCGCTGTGAGTTTTAAGCTGCAGGGTCTGGTACTTAAACCACAGTCGTCTATGTGCAAGTCCAGTGATGTGACCTTTACACCATCTGCTAGTCCAAAATTGTATTTTTTTAAATTTAGAGAATTATTTTCTATTTTAACTTTATTTATGTTTTAATTCGACCAGAGAGGGGCACAGTGAGGAAGACAAAGGGAGAGTGACAAAGCAGGCTGCCAGGTCCGGGACTCAAGCCGTGGTCAGCCGTGTGGGAGTCTAGTGCCCTTAACCATCGGGCCAGCAACATTGTTGTTTGTTTGTTTGTTTTTAAGAATTATTTTATTTAACTTTTTATTTCTTTATTTTAATTTGACACGAGAGGGAGAAAGAAAGCAAGCCTTTGATCTCGAACTGCAGTCAGCCATGTGGGAATCTGGCGCCCTTAACCACCACGCCACCTGCTGGCCCCCACTGTTTTTTTTTGTTTGTTTTTTTTTTGGGGTTTTTTGGAGAGGTTTTTGCTATAGGGTGCGTGCACTCGCCAGACAGACAGACAGAGAGAGAGACAGAAAGCGAGAAATCACCCCCCAGAGGGGATGGTCAAGCCACAATGCCTTCTCCTCCATTCTCCTCTCGGGATCTGGGGCATGCACGCATATGCACCCGGTGTGAGTTTTAAGCCACCAGGTCCAGGACGTGAACCGCGGTCGACTATGTGGGAGTTCAGCGACATAGCCATTACGCTAACTGCTGGTTCCCCATTGTATGTTTTTAAAAGAAACCCCTTTGCACGCATTCGTTCTTGTTGACATCCACTCCTGGGCATGTTTCTTCACATTTCTCTCCACCCTTGTCTCAGCTGTGCCTAGGCCAGGCCCTTTGACCGTCCTCATGGCTGGAGCAGTGGGGTTTGGACACGAGCTGCAGGGACCAGCGGCTGAGTGAGCTGTGAGCTGCTAGCTTGCTCCTGCTGCTGTGCTCCTGAAAGGTCACTCAGTGCTGGCCTACTGATCAGGTTGAGGGCATCCTTGTAGCTTTGGGTCTGACAGAAACAGTCTAATCTCTAGGCTAGGCCAGGGCACTGTGGTAACCCACGATACTTAACGAGGAGCTGGAGGGAGAAACCTATTTCCTTCTGTGACATTGCAGGCCTCTCCTGTGTACTCAGAGCCAAATTGACGATTGCAAAGAGGACTTTGGATTCGATCTGAGATGTGTTCATACATAAACATTTGCTTTTGATACCCGTAAAGAAGAGTCGTGGTGTAGGACTGTAGATTTTGTAGGCAGACCTGGCTGTGAACCCCACTCTTCCGCTTTCAGCCCTTACTTGGTCTTGTCGCCTTTCTGAACACTGTATTCTGTGACTGTCCGGTAGTCGGCACCTGCCTTTACACAGTATCACGGGAACCGAGGTCTGAGAGGCGTTCCCTGTACTGGCTGCTCTCCTACCGCGATGCTGCGTGGGATTGTTTGGGGGTCAGTTTATTGAAACAGGAAATGAAAGTATTTCAGCAATTATTCCTTCTACTCTCACGTCTCGTAGCTCTGGACTTACTGGACAAAATGTTGACGTTCAACCCTCACAAGAGGATTGAAGTGGAACAGGCTCTGGCCCACCCGTATCTGGAGCAGTATTATGACCCAAGTGACGAGGTAAGAGCCTGAGCCCCCGCTGCTGCTTCAGGGATGTCGCAGCAGCAGACTGGCACACCCATGTCCTGCCGACTGTCCTGGCAGGTGTGGGGCTTTACCTGGCCTTCCCATCACACTCACCTCTGCTGCCTTGAGAGCTCGGGCTGTGGGGCACAGTTTGAAGCCCCTCCAGGTGACCTCAGAAGAGTCCTCATCCTCCAGGTTGCCTGCAGCAGGTGGGCCCAGGGAAAGGAGAGAGGAGGATGGCTGCTCCAGTGTGGAGCACAGGGAGGGCGGGAGCAGGGCAGAGACCCTTGTCGTGGTCTGCGGAGGGGAGAAGCAGTGTGCCGGCCTGAGGGAGAGGAGGTGGGTGGCCATCCTGCTGAGGGAGCACACGCAGCGAGGAGGAGGAGGCTGCCTAGCCAGCTCACCGGGGCCTGGTGACGCCATGTCTGCTGTACAGTTCCCTGGAGGCAGGGACACAGCCTGTTGTGAGAAGTGATGAGGCCAGAGATGGGCGTGGTGGCTCCTCAGAGCAGGCAGGAGCTAAGGGGAGATCTCGCGTGTCAGGTTCTCCCCCGGACAGGCCCGGCGCCTTGGTTCTCGGGTTCCTCTGTGCATTCACATTTATTCTCTAGAGAAGAACAAAGGGAAATACAATGTGAGTTCGAAGCTTGAATTGCTCTAGTTGAGTCTTCGGTGCCTGGAGAATAAAGCCTTGTCCTTTTAAAAGAGGGAAAACAAATGTGGTCTGTCCCAATTAGGGAGGGAAAAGGAAAGGAAAGGAAAAGTTCACTCTGGAGGCTAAAACGAGCTGATAACGAGAAGATAGATGTCAAGAAGAGGAAGTATTGGGAACCAGCAGTTGGCGTAATGACTATGTCGCTGGACTCCCACGTAGTCAACCGCGGTTCGCGTCCTGGACCCGGGACGTGTGCATGCGTGCCCAAGATCCTGAGAGGAGAATGGAGGAGAAGGGATTGCGGTGTGGCCATCATCCCCCCGGGGGATGATTTCTCACTTTCTGTCTGTCTGTCTCTCTCTGTCTGGCGAGCACACGCACCCTATAGCGAAAACCTCTCAAAAAAAGAAGAGGAAGTATTTACTGAACAACTTCCCCTCCGTGCCCACTCCCTCCCCACAGAGACTATTGAGATCTCTTTCAGAGGTACCTACAAAGTTGTCAGGAACGTGGGAGCAGTGGGAACGGGTTAGGGGCTCTTCCCAGCCGGTGAGCTAGGGGTCTCCTAAGCCTCAGCGAGCTGGGGCAGAAGGTGACATGTGTGGGACACCAGTATGACCCTAAATACAGAGCTGTCCTTCGGGAGGGCTGTTTTTTCCTCCCTATGGACTTGAACCCTTCTACCTTTCGTGTGGTGGGAGCATAGTGCGCAGTTTGGAGTCCAGGCCTCCTTCCCTACAGGCTTCCTGTTACATGGGAAAGGCCCTTGGGAGGTCCCTGCAGCCACTGACGGACAACTGAGTCTCTGGGGGCTTAGTCTGTAACATTGCATTGCAGACCGAGGGGACCCGCAGGTGGCGTAACGATTACCTCTGGACTGCCACGTAGTCGACCTCAGACCAAGCCCCAGATGCGGCGACTTAAAACTCACGCCGGGCACACCGGGGCATGTGCGTACGTGCCCAAGATCCCGACAGGAGAATGGGGGAGGAGGGATTGCAGCATGGCCATCCCCCCGGGGGTAGTTTCTTGCTTTCTCTCTCTCTGTCTCTCTGGTGAGCATAAGCGCCCTATAGCAAAAATCTCTTAAAAAAAAATCAAAATGTAATGTGGGTTGAATGATGTCATTGAGTAAGAAACAAGGAGGCATTCTTTGATCTAAGTATAGACAGTTGTTTTGTTTAAGTAGTTTCCTTACTATTTATTGAGTGCTGCAAAAAATTAAAAAGAACACTTAGAGAACAAGGTAAGACAGATCACTTTATAAGATGGTTACAGTTACCGCGGTCAGAATTTTGGCATGTATCTTTTTCTGCCTTACATTACTCTACCTAAATTTTAGAAACACAGTAGTTTGTTCTCTTTAACCAGATGTGGGCATTTCCCCACGATGTTAAACTTCTCGAAGCCTCAGACAGCTCTATTTTCTTTGTATGAAGATACTACGGTTTATTTTGCTACCGTGGGTTCTGATGTTATAAACACACCACGCCCTGCAACAGCGCCGATCTGTTCCTGTCACTGCACTGCTGAGCACCCTTAAAACACTCACAAATTGTTCTGCGATTGGTGCTAAGTTCCAAAGCTCACTGAGGAACCAGCTGCTTCCAGTCTGTGTATTAAGTGTGTGGCATGAGGAGAGTGCTTTTATGACGCAGCAGAGCCGGCGTATGCCCTTTCGACCCTAAGCCATAGTCACTTCGAGGGCCATAAACGTCTGCCTTAGCCGGGTTCGGACAGCTTCGGACTCTGACATGTTTGGTTTTCCTTAAAGCCCGTCGCTGAAGCACCATTCAAGTTCGACATGGAATTGGATGACTTGCCTAAGGAGAAGCTGAAAGAGCTCATCTTTGAAGAGACCGCTAGATTCCAGCCGGGATACAGATCTTAAACTCGCCAGGTACGTGGACTGAGGTCATACGTGTTCACGCTGATGAGAGGATGGGCTGGAACCCAGAGGGTGCTGAAGAGAGAGATGGAGTGTGTCCCTCTTGGTTACTGCACGATTTCCACCTGGAGAGTTCAGGCTCGGTCTTTCCCTGTTGTTCAAAAGACACATTTGTGATTTCTTCATTTGTGGCGGTTTATATTGACCTGTAGCTGACAGTGACGGAGGTTGATGTAAAGTGAAAATGGCAATTTTTAGAATAATACCTCCCGTGGGACTTCAGTGTTTAGACAGAGGGACTTACTGGGTTTTCTGTGAAATGTATAGAAATGTATCAAGGTCTTTGTTCCGAAAACATAATGCTTTGCTTCGTGAGACATTTTAACTGTTCAGAAACCCTGAAGTATAACTTTTAGTGCCGTAGAACTTGGTTCTGAGAGTTGAGACCATAGGACTGTGTGCAGTAACTACCCAAATTGCAAGTCGGGACAGACACTGCTGACAGAGTTGCAGGGTTATGGCCTGGGCGCGCTGGGGAGACTGAGAGGGCGCGCACAGGAGAGGTGTCCGCAGGGGGAGCCAGACCAGACCAGGCTTCATAACTCGACCTCACAGCGCTGGGGGGTGGGGGGACGAGGACAGAAGGGGCTCGTGGGACAGATAAGTCAGGGCCCTGCTCTCCAAGAAGAGGAACCGGCTTGCACACTGCAGCAGTCTCACCTGGAGCGCCCCCACCTCTGTGTCATAGTCCCCAGAATAGGCCCAGCATTTGTATTATTTTCCAAACTTTTTGAAAGTTGCTCTCTTTGCTTTAAGATTCAAATTTAGGGGACCAGCAGTTAGTGTAATGGCTATGTCGCTGAACTCCCATGTAGTCAACTGGTTCGAGTCCCGGACCCGGTGGCTTAAACTCAACGCCGGGCGCATGTGAGTGCGTGCCCAAGATCCCGAGAGGAGACTGGAGGAGGAGGGATTGCGGCGTGGCCACCCCGCCCCCCGGGGGGTGATTTCTCGCTTTCTGTCTCTCTGTCTTTCTAGTGGGTGCACATGCCCTATAGCAAACACTTCTCAAAAAAAAAAATTAAAATTTAGAGAGTGGGGCCAGCAGGTGGCATAGTGGTTAAGGTACTGGACTCCCACATGATCAACCGTAGTTCAAGACCTGGACCTGACAGCTTGCTTTTTTACCGTCTTTTTTTTTTCTTCTCTCTCTGGTGAATGCACAAGCCCTGTAACAAATTAAAAAAAATAATAATAGTAATAAATTTTTAAAAATTTAGTTACTTATGTTCTTTTAGGAATAGCCTCCTCTTTAATTAAGAGACTAGAACCTCTTCCTTCACTCAAAGATGGTGAACGTGGTTAAATGGAAACTGCTTGTAGTTGAGGCTGTTCTTTCCTTCCGGCCTGTCTTGAGGCAGTTTCAGCCTCTTCCTAAGAAGGGAGACGTGAACTGTAGGGCTCCTTTCCTCCTGTGCACAGCAGAGCCACCAGTTAACTAAATCCAGAGGGTTAAAGGTCCTCTGTCTGGGGTCAGCAGGTGGCTTGGTGATTAAAGGCTCTGGATTCCCACATGGGCAACCATGGTTCGAGTCCTGGACCTGGTGGCTTGCTTTCTCCCTTTCCCTTTCTCTGTCTCTCTGTCTCTCTCTATTAAGATTAAAAAATAACAGCAACAAATGGGATTAAATAAATAAATAATTCTTTATTTTTTTTTTTAAAAAAAAGTCCTCCATACTTCCCTCCCCTGGCTAGACAGTTACAAGAGAAATGAGAATTCGGGTTCCAACCCTTTCTGTAGCTCCTATCGCTGCAACCCAATGGTACAGTTGGCATCGCACGAAGAGGCCCAACACTTCTCGATTCAGACTGGGCAGTGCGGGCGAGGGGAACTGGGAAGGGCTGAGGAGGCTTAGCTGGGCCGGCTCCCTGGAGGCCTTCGGGGCCTGCTCAGAGCCTCCGTGAGCTGAGGTCATCGGGTCTGGGGGATGGGGCGGCGTGACGATGCCAGTAGATTGAAAGCGAATATGTTGGAGTTGGAGGGTGTAAGGCAAAAGGAAAGAGAAGGGGGCCTCCGCTAGATCTCCGTAGAATGAGCCATGAAGTGAAGGACTACGAGTCGCGGCTGGAGCAGCTGCTGAGGACATTCCGGCTTAGGGCAGAGCCCGCGTCCTGGGTCTGGAGGCGGCCCTCGGCAGGCAGCAGCGTCTTACAGAGAGGCAGGCAAGGGCCGGGTGGTGTTGGAGCAGGAGGCCACCCAGGAGTGGGAACAGCAGTGTCTGCGCGTCCTCTCCCTCAGGGGTTCTGTCGGCTAGCTGCTCTTCCGTTCTCCCCAATCCCGTCCTTTTTTACTGTATGTTGGAGTCTGGAGTCTGCGACAGCACAGGCTGAGAGCGGGTCCCTGCTTTGGTCTGGGGTCCGTGCCCAGGCTGGCAAGTAGCTTGGAAGCCGCTCCAGGTCCACAGTTGTTCAGAAGGTGTGAGAAGGCTGGAGAGCGAGCAGGGGCAGGGCGTTACCTGGAGGGGGGTCACCGCAGGAGGCCACGCCTAGTCTCTAGCCAGGGAGCACATGGGCCAGGCCAGGGCTCTCGACCCAGTGAGGGTCCGGAGAGCCCGCGGGCTGCAGCTGTCAGCTCTCTCTGCCCCCAAGGATCAGGAGCACGTTCCCCCAGACTCGACCTCGGAAACCCAGGAGTCCCCTTGCTGTTGGAGCCTGCACTGCTCACATCACCCAGAGCAGAAAAGGGAGGGAGGGAGGCGAGGCTTTCCCACCAGTGCCCCTTGGCAGGGGCTAGCCTGCTGCAGTTCACGTCTAGCTCCCGTCCCACAGAACTGAGGAAGGGCAGACAGGACCACCCAAGACAAACCCGGTCAGCACTCCAGCTGGACAACCACGAAGGCAGGGCCGGGGCACGGGTGAGCCAGTTGACGGTAGAGAAGAGACACCGATGGTTTAGGGACAGTGTGCTCTCCAGAGTGTGACGTCAGAGCAGGAGGGTCGGAGTACGGGGAGATTAGGTAAGAGACCAGCCAAAAACCGTGTGTGATCTTCCACATCAGGGGACTGTGGCCGGGGCCAGGGGTTTGGCGATGAGCAGTAGTGAATTCAGGAGAATGGCGAAAAGGCAGACTCTGAAGGCTCCGAATTTGGGGCCCAGCTCTGTGGCCTACTGGCTAAGGCAGCCGGATCCCACAGGGCCAACGGCATAGTTCGAGTCCTAGACCCAGCAACTTGAGAAACATGCCAGGCACTGTGACACATCCCCAAAATTCTGACAAGAGGGGGAAATGGAGGAGAAGGGATTGCAATGTAGCCGTTCCCAGCGGGAGAGTTCTTTCTCCTCTCTGGCGAATACATGTGCCCTCTAACCAAAAAAAAGAAAAGAAAAGACTCCAATTTTATTATTATTAAAGAATTGTTTTGTTTAACTGTATTTATTTACTTTAATTTCACCAGAGATTGACAGAGTGAGAGAGAGGGAAAGCGAAAGCAAGAAAGCAAGCTGCCAGGCCCAGGACTCAAACCGTGGTCAGCCATATGGGAGCCCAGTGCCCTTAACCACCACGCCACTTGCTGGCCCTAAGACTCCAAATTTTCTAAACCCAGAAACTAGCAACAGGGTGACACCAGGCACACCCCGAGAGACACACTCGACCCAGAGTGAAGTGCTGAGGAAGCACACACTTGCAGATATGAGTGGCTGTTACACGCCCTTGAGCAGAGTCCGGCCAGCACTGGACACCTCACGGCACGGAGGGCTGTGCGTACGGAGTGGCTCACACGCACTCACCGACTGCCCAGGATGCAGCCATTTTCACACCTGAGTCCCCACAGAGCTTCCTTCCTGGCTCTGTCAAGTGCTCACAGTGGGGAGTTCGTTTTCAGGAGCCCTCCAGCTGTGGGGCTCCAGAACCCACTCGCCCGGGGTCTGCATGGTCAGATGGACTGGGCCCGGCTCCGCCCACCCGCTTCTGCAGAGACGGCCGGGTGTGCGTGGCCTGTGTGACTGCTTTCCCTCTGCAGCAGCAGGCCATGAGAGGGCCCCCGATGGCCTTGGAGGCCGGAGAGCCCTTAGACCCGTACAGGGTAAGTGTGCCGACCCTGGCCTGAAAGGTGAAGCCGAGCTTTTCCTGCTTTGCGTTCCTCTCACGGGTCCTTTTCTAGGTGGTGGCTACATCTCCCCCCATCTACTTCCTGGGCTTAGTTCAGACATTGTCGCCCTCTTAGTCTGTGCTGGGTGCCGAGGTAGACACCCAGGGTAGGCAAAACTAACGAGACCTGGGGGTGCCCTCGGAGGAGCACCCCGCCTGCTAGGGGAGAAGGACACAGGAACAGAACAGCCGCATGAGTGTTTTGCACGGGAGAAGCTCCTGGGTGGACTTGACGGTCAGTTTCAGCATTTTCTCAGCATCGAGTACCTCACCGTGCGTGATGGGGACAAAAATGACGGAAGACCCAGACTCTGCTTTCTGGCAGCGCAGGAGCAGGGAGCAGGTCCGCAGGAGTGGGCATGGTGCAGCTGCTGGGCCGAGACGGGCCCTGCAGGCCCCAGAGAGCAAGGTGGAGCTTTGGAGTATGGGAAGGGCTTGGAGCAGCCACGGAGCTGAGTCTGGGCAGGCAGAGGCCCTTTGCTGGTGGGGTGGTGTGCAGCGTTGTGGAACCAGAGGTCGGAAACATGTATGACCTCTGGGTGGAGCTGGGTCAGAAGAGGCCTCTCCATGAGAGACCATAGCCCTGGCCTTACCTTGACGCCCCTTCACACAGAGCTGCTGGTTATAAAGCAGCATCCGCCCACATGACTCCGGGGGCATTAGGGATGCAGGAGGACCTCAGAGAAAGGGCCTGTGGAACTGGCCAGGCCTCGAGAGCAGGGTGGTGCAGCTGGCACAGGGCGGCGGTGGGGTGGGCTAGGCAGGAGAGGCTGCTCCTGGTTGCTGACCGCCCATGTCAAGGCCAAGGTCCCTGCTGGGGACCCCAACTCTGAGAGCCCAAGTGTGGCAAGGAACGTGCCTCCGTTCTGTGCAAGTGCCGTAGGTGCACACGGCACAAAGTCTTTAAGTGTTTGCTGTAGGGCTCATGAGCTCCCCAAAGTCAGAGAAAAAGCAACCCCACGTGGGGTTGCCACCCTGCAACCCCCTTTCCTCCATTATACTCCTGGGATTTGGGCCATGCACACATGGGCTCACAGCATGTTGGTCAGGCCTCCAGTTCTGGGACTCAAACCGGCAGTCAACCATGTGGGATCCAGCCGCCTTACCAGCCGGCCCTCCAATAGTCTAAATGATTTTATTTTCCAGAATTCCGAAAAGCTGGAAGAATTTTTTAAGTAGGCACCCACAGTCCTGCCACCTAGATATTACAGTTAACGTTTTCCTCGTTTTCTCACGTGTCCCATTAGTCCATCTCGCTTTTTTTTTTTTTTTTAATTATTTTATTCACTTTTTATTATTTTTTCACATGGGTTTTTTGCCAGAGGAGAAGAGAGAGAGAGCAAGCAAGCTGCCAGGTTCAGGACTCGAACCATGATTGGCCATGCGGTATTAAATGATGGGCCAAGTCATCTCAGAAAGCTCCCTTTGATGACCGCAGCAGCATTTTCTGACGTCAGCACACGTCCCTCAGTTGTGACCGAGGAGACGGGGATGTTGAGATCGCACATCAGTGGCCAAACACAGCAGAGCACAGGTGTTCAGGACCCAGAATGCTGTTTTCTTGAGATTTCTCCACCTGCCTCTGACTGGCCTTGCTCCCCGGGAGGTCTCCAAAGTTGATCACAGACCTAAGGAACATGGTCCCCGAGTCCCCAGCCTCGGTCCTGAGATCAGAAGCTACAGATCAAAGAGCCATGTTTGGAGAGAGCTATGGTGGATCATTTAGCCACAATTGGAGAAGACTGGGAGGACACACGTGGGTGACCCCTCGGAGAGAGAAGGCCTCAGGTTAGCCCTGCTTGCCAGGGCCCAAAAGCTGGCTATGTGCATGGGGGAAGCCCTCGAAAGAGTCAAACTAGAGCCAGCTCGTGGCATGGTGGTTAAAGTGCTGTGTCCCACACGGCCGACTGTTCAGTTCAAGTCCCAGACCCTACAGCTTCAACAACGTGGCGGTCACGTGTGTGTTCATACCCAAAATCCAAACGGAAAATGGAGAAAAGGATTCTGGCATGGCCATCCCCTTCTGGAGGATTCTGTTTCTAGCAAGCACACGCACCCTTTAGCACAAACTTTTAAAAATAATAATAATCCAGTATGTTCCTTATATTTTACTTAAGGAGCTTGGTTAAGCCACACGGAGTCAGTACCCTGTGGCTGCCTTGTCCTTACCCGGGCCATCTCGGTCGTCCCCTCCCTTCCCTCCAACTCGTCTCTTCCACCGTTGGGCTGTAACTCTCGAGAGGCAGGCGAGAGCCACAGCTCTGAAGGCACTCTGTGGAGTGACAGTGACACTCGGCTAGGTTTCCTCACGTCACACACCACTGAGGGCCTCCAAGGGAAGGGTCTGTCTGTTGGGTTTTGAAACCCTTGGTCACCCCACCAGCCGTGCCAGCCAGGCCTCCTCAGAACCGCGGGACGGGGAACATGCTCCGAGGGGGCAGTGTTGCGCTTCTCCCAGGGGTGGCGCCATCTCTAGGACTGAAGCTCACCCTTACTTAAGCCGAGGCCTGGGGGCAGTGGTTCCCAAGCCTGCTCTGTCTGTGTCCACCCCACAGTCTGTTACTGTTCTGTTGTTTCTGTTTCTTTCATGGGGCTGGGCGGTAGTAACAGAGAGGTATTTGGACAGGGTCCTGTGTTGACGCCTCCCACCTGTCCCAGCTTCGCGATTAGCCGGGATTACAGGCGTGTGCGACCGTGCCCGCGTGTTCAGGTTGGCCTGGGCACCAAGTCCGTGTCTCCCAGTGGAAACGTTTCTATTTCTTTTTCTTTTTTTCCCCTTAGTTTTAAGAATTATTTTATTGAACTTTCTTTATTTACTTATTTATCTTAATTTGACCATAAAGGGACAGAGTGGGAGAGAGA
>NW_006159454.1:766994-784780 GCF_000334495.1 Tupaia belangeri chinensis | reverse complement strand
CTCTCTCTCTCTGTCTCTCTCTGATCAAACTGGAAAATAATAATGATAATAATAAATAAGATTAAATAAAATAATTCTTTTTTTAAAAATAATATTTATTTAATACCATTGTGGTTTTTTGTTTGTTTTTTAATTTGAGCAGACGGAGACAGAGAGAGAAAGGGAAAGCAAGAAAGGAAGCCAGGTCTGGGACTTGAACTGTGGTTGGCCATGTGGGAATCCAGTGCCTTTCATCACCACGCTACCCGCCGGCCCCCAACAATGGAAACACGTCTAAAACCAAACCCCTCTGTGTACTTTCCACCACTACCACCACCACCAAGGCCCCAGAGCTTAAGTGCCAGGTGTGAAGCCCACCAAGTCCAAGTGTTCAGAGTGTCCGTAGACGTGGCATGCAGTCCCCGCAAGTAAAGTCAGGGACTTGAGGAGGACGAAGGCAATGGTGCTGCGTGCTTTCCCGTGTGACCTCCTGGGGGCCATCCCAAATGACCCACTTGCCGACCTCCAGTGGGCCCTTCCCAAGCACAGACAAGTGAAGGCTTCCTGCTGCCTTTTAGGGCGCTGTCTTGGGGCCTGGGGGCAGGTAGCTGTCAGGTCACCTCTGACGTGGACGGTCAGCACCCGCTCCTGCCCACGAGAATGAGCCTTGGCTCCTTGCTGCGATTCTTGGCCTGTCCCCCTCGCGCTTCCAGCCAGGACCTCGTGCGAGTTGGGCGTTGTTGGAAACCCTTTCCGTTGCCTATGCGGCTGACTTTCCCTGCCTCATGCTCTAGATAAGAAGGGATTTGCCGAGGGCAGGAGGAACTGGAAGGTCTTTCTTTTTTGGAGAGAATTTTGCTATGAAAGACAGAGACAGAGAGACAGAAAGCGAGAAATCACCCCCAGGGGGGATGGCCACACCGCAATCCCTTCTCCTCCATTCTCCTCTCGGGATCTTGGGCACGCACGCACACATACCCAGCGTGAGTTTAAGCCACCGGTTTCAGGACTCGACTACATGGGTGTCCAGTGACATAGCCATTACGCTAACTGCTGGTCCCATGTACATCATTTTAAACAGAGAATTTTATATTCTTAGGTCTGTTAAGTGCTCCCTCTGTTTGCCTCTCCCACCTAGCCTCTACCATCCACTCTTTGGTATCCTGTAGATGACACTCTTATATCTGTTAAAAGAGTCACTCACCTTTCCTACTTTCATATTCTCAGATCTGAGTGTACACATTCCGTATGTATTGAGTGGGGATATACAGTGCTCGTCCTGCAGAGCCTGGCTTGCTTCACTCAGCAGTAGGTCTTCCATACTCAACCACTTTGAGACACATGACAAGTGTCTCTTTGTTCCTTACGGATGAATAGTACTTCGTAGTGTACATGTGCCACTATTTTTCAACCCAGTCGTCAGTTCTTGGGCACTTCTGTTGATTCCGTGTCTTCGTAATTGCAAATAATGCTGTGATAAGCATGCAAGGGCGAGTGTCCTCCTGACCCAGTGCTCTCCTGTCCTGTGGGTAAGTACCCCGTTACTTTGTCACTTTGCTGTTTGCATAGTGCAGCTGCTGACGATGTTTCAATGTGGTTCGTTGTTTTTACTTTTCCATTTTGTAATGCTGATGTCTTGACACGGTTCATTCCTAACTCTGCGCTTCGTCTGTCTCTTTGTGTTTTAACAGGACGAGGGCTCAGAGGACTGGACGTGCTCAGACAGCGGTGTTCTTCTTCCCAGTTCTTGATCCCTGGTCCTGTCTCCAGCCCGTCTCGGCTTATCCACTTTGACTCCTTTGAGCCGTTTGGAGGGGCGGTTTCTGGTAGTTGTGGCTTTTATGCTTTCAAAGAATTCCTTCAGTCCAGAGAGTTACTCCTGGCGCCCCTGCGTGTCACCCCTGGGTGACCGCGGCAGTATGTCCTCTGGGTGCACTCACTGCTTACCGTCGCTTCAGTCACTAATCACTTTCTGGTTTGAAAGATGCAGTGGTTCCTCCCTCTCCTGACTCCTTTCCTACCCCACGCCCTGCTCCCCGTGCAGCCACACTGGAGCACGCTCTTTTCCGATTGGCTCTCGTCACTGGCATCTCACTCGATGATAGGGAAGGCCACTACCTAGGGCACTTTACGTCAGTGACAGCCCCGTATTTGCACTTCACCTTCCGGCCGTAGCGTCTGCCCGGAGCAGGCGCTCGAGGAGACAGCGTGGAAGCCGTTGCAGTCCGCTGCAGGTGCTTCTGTCTCAGAGCCTTTGGGGAGCGCTGGCCAGCATCTTCCCTCATGTTAGTCACTAACATGTTCAAGGCAGGTGCTGTCTGCCAGCTCTTCGGAAAGTCAGTCATGTTTCTAATTGAAAAGCAGGCCCGCCCCCGGCAGTGTCATCGTGTAGATTTGCTGTGGTTACCCGTACCATGTATAGAGGAATGACACCTGCCGAAACGCGCTCCCTGCAGGACGTAGTGCTCACAAGGCCCACCAGAAAGATGGCGAGTGGCAGCTCCGCCCAGCCCGTGGGCACAGTGCACAGGCAGGGCCGGGCTGAGCGGTTTCTGGAGGAGCCGCAGGCCAACCAGGCCGGGGCTCCACCGCGGGGCACACGTGCCCCCAAGCTACTTCTCGCTGTGTGTGGTCCCCGAGCCACATTCAGCCCGAGGGTGGAGCGGAGAGGAACACACTGCATCTTTAAATGAGAAAGTGTACGATTTTTTCCTTCTACAGCATGTCAGCATCCCGAGTCCATTTCTCAACCTACAATATAGCAGTTTGTAACGAGCCTTCCTGAGCTCACATGAAGCACCGTTCTGTCGTCAAGTACTCTTAAACATTTCTGCGCCTGCTGAGCTCAGGCGCTCAGAAAGGCTAGCACTCAGTCACGTTCGGAGCGCCGTCCGTACCTCCCCGGTCTCTAAGTACTCGTCCCTGCCGCTGTGTGCTGTGGAGCTGACTCGGGGTTCTGGACTCCCCACTGCTCTCTGTGCTGAGAAATTTGCCTTGTTCAATAATTACTGTACCCTCGCATGACTGTTACAGCTTTCTGTGCAGAGATGACTGTCCAAGTGCCACATGCCTATGATTGAAACGAAAAATCTCTCGTGACCTCTGAGCTGTGTTCCACGGAAACGCTGTCCAGCAGCTCATTTAGGAAAGAGCACTTCTATTTTTAGCTTTTCGTTTCTCGGCTGTCCTTTTCTTCTCGTTTGATTTCTGACAGCAGTGGAGAATGGTTCGATAGAGACTGCCTGCTAACGTGAACAGAAATGCACTTGTAATTCCTGGAAATAAACGTACATCTCCTACCTTCACATTCACGTTAAGGTTCAGTGTTCATTTCCTCTGGAGCGGCGTGTCCGAGTGGGCACACAGGTCCAGCTGGTGCGCAGAACAGAAACGTCCCGGGCCTCACCCGCCACCCGGGCAATGCCCTGGCGCTTGGACTCTCCCGAGGTGACTTAGGTGTTTCTGTAGGGTCTTTTTCCCCTCACACACCAGAGAGGCATTCTGACATGTTCCTTGATTCAAATCATAGGTCTCAATTATTCTGTCAAACCCTGATGGAGAGGCCCACACAGCTCAGGTGAGATTAAAAAGGGCCTGCCCTCATGCCCCTGAGCTGCAGCTGGGCCCAGCATGGGCAGGGCTGCACGGCTCCACGAGGCCACAGCCCTGCCCAGAGAGCCGCGTGCACACAGCTCACGTGGCCGGAGAACAGTGGCTGGCTCATGCTAAGGAACCAGGGCCGCATCTCGGTTCTCGCCCTGAGTGGCAGGCTGTCACACGCCATACCCAGTGCGGCCAGGGCAAGCCCACCGCGTTGGCAGGGTGTGGAGATTTGACTGTTATTTGATACATCGATAAGTCAGTTTTACTTTTAAAAAGAGCATTCACGGTTTTATCGCTCTCGTTTCTTTGTACTTTTTAAATGGAACGTTAGAATTATTATGAGGTTCATTTGCAATCCTTTCTAAATAGAACACCATTAGTCTTGGCTACTAACATCTGAGGACTGAGCCCTTTTCCACCCCCCCTTCCTGGTACTGTGGGGTCAGGTTGGCATGAAAGCACTAACCACATCCTAGAATCACCCTAGGCGTAAGTCACGTAGTTGTGTGCTTTTTATTAACCACGCCGAACGTAATCTAACAGATCAGCATTGTCCTAACTAAGGTACATGTGTAATAGACTCACCATTTTGGCTTTTCCTACATCTCTACAAATGTACAGATGAGGCCACCCAGACTCACGTTGGTGATCCCAGACGCCTCTACCGTAAGTGTGCTCAGACAGGCTTTCAAACTAATGGCTCTTTTGGTGTCTAAAATGTAAGCAAAAAAATTCCTGTTGAAACATTCCAGTCCTTTCACTTAGTAGGAAACAAATCCAGGCCAGTGGGCTGGGTCTGAGAGAAGGCATCGCGAGGACTCTGTCCCGACAGACACACACAGACCCCTGCGGTGTCCGGGTGGAAGAGGGCCGTCGCGCTGTGAGTGCAGCATGGCGCACGGTGTGTTCACACTCACTCCGTCGGCCTTCGGGCACGGGCAGCGGGCGTGGAGTCACTGTTAGCTTTGAGAAACACGTGGCTCGCCAGTGGTTGTCCCCAAGGAATCCCAGAGGTGCACTTGCCCACGCTGCAGGCCACACCCCATCCAGACCATTGGGAGGGACTGTTTTACCTTCATTTGCTTCTAGGTTAATATGGTTTTAAATTTATATAGTCTGGTAACAGTATGCTCATACACACACATGTGCACACGTGCTTTTGGGTCCTTCCATGACACTTTTATATTTGTAAATCAATGTTTCGGAGTAATCCCAAGATTAAGGGACATATTTTTGTAAATGTAGTGGTTTTGAAAATCCAAGCGATCCTCTCCGCTTACACACTTTTAAAGCCCACGTGCTTTAAAACTGTTACGCTGGCGTTTGAGACATGACACTCCCATAGTGCAGATGAGAAGCATGCAGCAGTGGAGTAAATGCGTGGTTTCTCGTACCGTCACCCACCTTGACCTGATGGGTCGGGAGCGACTGGGACTCCCCAGCGCAGTCCCGAGGGTCGCACCAGGCTCCCTTCAAGCTCGTTGCCTTCTTCGTGCCGTAGATCCGTGTCGAGCACCCGAGAGCGTTCTGAAACTGCTTTGTACCTGCTTTGTACTGTTGGTGCCTTCTCGGTATTGTACCCCAACACTCTGCATAGGTTACTTAGTATAATGGTAAGTTAAAAAAACAAATGTTAAAGGAAGATTTTATTAAGAATCTGAATGTTTATTCATTTTATTGTTACAATTTAACATTTATTTGTGGTGTTTGTGATTTGGTTAATCTGTATAAAAATTGTAAGTAGAAAGGTTTATATTTCATCTTAATTCTTTTGATGTTGTAAACGTACTTTTTAAAAGATGGATTATTTGAATGTTTATGGCACCTGACTTGTAAAAAAAAAACCTACAAAAAAAAAAAAACCTTAGAATCATTAAATCGTGTCTCTGTATTACCAAAATAACACAATACTGTGCATGTATAGTTTAATCATAGTTCCACATGTGAAAGCACGACATCATCTCAGCTCTTTATTTTTTTGGGAGAGGTTTTTTTGCTGTAGGGTGCATGCGCTTGCCAGAAAGACAGAGACAGAAAGCGAGAAATCACCCCCCAGGGGGGATGGCCACACTGCAATCCCTTCTCCTCCATTCTCCTCTCGGGATCTTAGGCACACACACACACACACACCTGGCGTGAGTTTAAGCCACCGGGTCTGGGACTTGAACCGCAGTCAACTACATGGGCGTCCAGAGACATAGCCATTACGCTAACTGCTGGTCCCATCTTAGCTCTTTAATGATGAGCTTCCAAAGCAAATGCGACTTTGCCTGTAGGATCAGCAGTTAGTGATAGAATCAAGCTTGTCTTCTGGAGAACGCGGTGGGGCTTCAGGTGGTTTTTCCAACCTTTGGGGACAGAAGAGGAAGAAGGGCAGTGCCTGATCCACCCCCTCGTCCTCTCAGGCTTCAGCCACTCCTCTGCAGGGGCAGATGGCACGGGCAGCCCTTTATTTGCAGATCAAGACATCACGGTGACGTTCGGGCCCCTTGGACACTTGGCTCTCCTAGTGTGGGGCACCACGCAGTGGCCCGTCTATAAGGCAGAGCAGTCGGGAAGCGGGTTCGACACGGCAGGGCAGAAAGCACAGGCTTCAGGCCCACGGCACGGGTCAGAACTGCCCTCTGCTTGTAACTGCACTGGGGTGGGCAGACCTTCAGACGGTCAGCTGCAAAGCGGACCTGACATTTCTGGCCTTGCGAGTGGTAACAGTTACGAAAGGGTATCTCAGGTGTCGAGCAAGTCCTCAGTGAGCAGCAGTCTCCCTCGCTGCTGCTTTATTTTATTAAGTTCTGTGTCCGGTGTCACAGGAGCGTCTGCGAACTCAAGTGCCTGCCTCGTGTGAGTGCGAGCAAAGCCTGTCCGGAGCTCTCTCCGGGGAAACGAGCTGATCCAGCCTGGACTGGAAGGTTCGATGGTGGACATCAGGAAGCCCGTGGCAGGATTTGCTTTCTCCCTGAACACTCTTTGTTGCTATCCGAGCTTACAGAAAGCAATTCGGATAACATGTCCAGGGAGCAGCAGATGGCATAGTGGTTATGTCGCTAGACTCCCATGTGGCCGGCTGCAGTTCGAGTCCCAGACCCGGTGACTTGAAACACACACCAGGCACGTGTGTGTGCGTTCCCAGGATCCCGAGAGAAAGGGGAAGAAGGGGTTATGGCGTGGCCATGCCCCCAGGGAGTGATTTCTCACTTGTCTCCGTCTCTAGGGCAAGCACATGCACTCTATAGCAAAAATCTCTCTTAAAATGAAAACATGCTCCTTATTCGCCCCAGGAGCCTGATAGTCCCACCCATCTCCCACGGGGGGTGGCGGGGGGGGGTGTGTGGCCCTCATCCCAGCCCTGGTACAGTCATCCTGGTGGCACTGAGCCTTCCGTCTGGGCTGTCCGCTTCCCCGAATTTAATTCAAGCTGGAGTGGAGCTGAGCAGCAGGCCACGCTGGGCTGAAAGGAGCAGAAAGCAAGCCCCCGGCCACGAGCGTCACAGAGCTCATGAGGCAAGGTGCAGGTCCCCTGCAGATGAGATTACCGGGCTCCTGGGCCGTGACAGGAGGGCCAGGGCTCCAGTCCCTGAGCGGTAAGGGATATGTCTCCATGGGCACAGGCTCGCAAGTCCGAGGAGAGCCAGCGGAGTGAGAGAGGAGGGGTGTGCGGACATCACAATGCTGGGCCCTGCAGGGCTGAGGGCCGAGGGCCAGGCAGAGAGGAGGGGAGGACATGGCTGTTTCTGAGTGATGACAAGGATGTCTGAAGACAGTTGTCCAGGCGTCAGGGAGGAAATGGAGGGAGGCGATGCCCATACTGTCTTTTTCAGATGAGGTGGGAGACACAGTCTCTCAGAGGCTGAGGAAGGGACACAGACTCGGAAATAGGACTCCCTGTACTGTGAAGGCCTGTGGTGACATGCTAGGGTGCTGTCCTGTGGGTGCACGAGCCAGACTAGGCAGGGGGCAGAGGACCAGGGAGTGAGGGACCAGCACAGGCTGCTGCTCTGAGCAGGTGCCATGGCCACATCCTCTGAAAATGGACGTCTCTTGACCTGATGGGCCGGAGCGTCTGTGCTGAGCAGAGAAGGAGTGTTGGGGGACACCGAGACCTGTATGTTGGGTATGTCACCCTCACGGCTAGTGACATTTTGCAGGGAGGTGGCAGTAATGAGGGAGAGTGTCTCCCCGATGGGAGAGATTGATCCTGATCCTGATCCTGGGGATGCTCTTGCTGACTTTGATCTGCAGTCAGGTCAGTTTTGCAAACAATGGCTTCCTGCAGCGAGGCACACCAAGGACAGCCCCTGGAGCTGCAGGTCTCAGGAGGGAGACCTCGGAGTAGCCCAGAAGACTGAGTAGCCCAGAAGACTGACGTCTGATAACTCCGGGTACTGTCTGGGGGGCCTCAAATGTGTGCTTTGAAAAGCTGGCTGGTGGGACCAGCAGTTAGCGTAACAGCTATGTCGCTGGACTCCCACGTAGTCGACCGCGGTTCGCGTCCCGGACCCGGTGGCTTAAACTCACGCCAGGCGCGTGTGCGTGTGTGCCCAAGATCCCAAGAGGAGAATGGAGGAGAAGGGATTGCGGTGAGGCCATCCCCCCTGGGGGGTGATTTCTCGCTTTCTGTCTCTATGTCTGTCTGGTGAGCGCACGTGCCCTGTAGCGAAAAACCTCTCCAAAAAAAAAGAAAAGCTGGCTGGTTACAGCCAGAGGGTGCAAAGCAGCAGCTGTCCATCTAAGAGCGAGGTTCATCTCTGAGTGGACCGAGGGGTCCTCTGGGTCCTCGCCCCCTTTTCAGTGCACGTTGTAAGCACCCCGTTCTATGGGCACACCCAGAAAACAGGCCGGAGCCTCTGTGCTGTGAAGTGAGAGCCATTGCTGGTGCCTGGAACGTTCTTCCCTCTTTCCTTTCCCCTCGTCCTCCATTTCCTGACTCCTTCCTCCCACAGCTCGGAGCGCAGAGGGTCCTTTGTCCAGTAACCACCTGGCTCACCTGTCGGACCGGGCCTAGAGCCGCTCTGCCCTCCACCAGCTGGGAACGGGGCAGGTGCCGTGTCTGAGGTTTGGAACCGGGGCCTGTGACACGCCGGGCTGTGTCCCAAGGATGGGAAGCACAGCTGTTCCAGCTCAGTGATGCACAACAGCCATGCTGTGGACACAGGCTGGGGACAGAAATGACATGGGGTAAAGGTCCTCCGTGAAGGAAGCCCCTGGTTGGGTGAGAGTTGGAGAGAACTCTTGAATTTCTTGACCCGGAGGAGCAGCGGTGCCAGCGCTGTTTGGATTAGTCAGACCAGAGGTGTGGAAGCTGCCCCCGCGGGACCAGGGAGGGCACATCCGTGCGGTGGGGAGCTTGGGACCCGGGGGGCATCGGGGCTGATGCAGCCAAGCCCAGAAGGGGCCTTAGAGGAAGAGGGGCTGCAGGTGGGCAGTGCAGGCCCAGGACCAGATGTGCACTCCCAGAGGACCCTGGGCTGACCCAGCTTAGTGTGGAGAGTTGGTGGGGACCCGATGGTTATCATTTACTAAAATCTACTCCCTTCTTTTCTCTTTTTTTTTTTTCTTTTAGAGAGATTTTTTGCTATAGTGCGTGTGTATTCATCAGAGAGACAGCGAGAAATCACCTCCCGGGGGGATGGCCACACCATAGCCTTCTCTAGTCCCCTCTCAGGATCTTGGGCACACATGCACACGCACCTGGCATGAGTTTTTTGTTTTGTTTTGTTTTTTGTTTTTTGGGGATTTTTTTTTTTTTTTAGAGATTTTTGCTATAGGGCGCGTGAGCTCTCCAGAAAGACAGAGAGACAGAAAGTGAGAAATCACCCCCCAGGGGGGATGGCCACGCCGCAATCCCTTCTCCTCCATTCTCCTCTCGGGATCTTGGGCACGCACGCACATGTGCCTGGAATGAGTTTAAGCCACCGGGTTCGGGATTCGAACCGTGGTCGACTACATGGGAGTTCAGCAACATAGCCGTTACACTAACTGCTGGTCCCCCTGGCGTGAGTTTTAAGCTGCAGTGGACTATGTGGGAGTCCAGCAGCAGAACCATTACGCCACCCAGCGGTCCCACGCCCCGCTTTTCTTTCCTCCGATTCCAAGGCCTCCCCACTTCCTTTCAAGTCACTGAAGTGTTCCCGCTCCCTGGCCATGGGGAGCTGGCCGAGTGTGCAGGCTGGGAAATGCATTTTTCCCAGATGGAACCAACGACATGAGGTGGGCACTGACCTGAGGCCACAGGAAGAGACCGTGACAGGACATGACAGGGAACCGAGCGCCAAGGAGCCAGCACTGATTTCTTCGCAGCATGTTTAATTCCGAAAGTCTGCGGCATTAGTCCCACAAAGTGGCAGTTCTCAAACCCTTCCTTACCAGTGGCCTCTCATGAAACGAAATCGGGGGAAGTTGGCCTGCTCTGACCCGAACAAGGGCCGAGGGCCAGTACCCCTGTCTGTCCACCTCCCGCTGGGCAGCTTTTCATGTCTGCCACATGGGAACCAGACAGTAGGAGCTGGCGTCACAGAGGAACAGCTCAAAAACAGAATCAGGCCACCAGTGACTGTTAACACTGTGCTGTGGACCAAGGTGGTCCCAGAGGGACAGCCCCGCAGCATGGCGGGGATCTGGGGCCATCACTGCAAGACAGGCACCCGCAGAAGGGCCCAGCAAGTGCCTTCGGGAAGGGCGTCCATCTAGCTTAAAAGTGCAGGGGCGGGGACCAGCAGTTGGCGTAATGGCTATGTCACTGGACTCCCACGTAGTCGACTGCGGTTCACGTCCCGGACCCGGTGGCTTAAAACTCACGCCGGGCGCGTGTGCGTGTGTGCCCAAGATCCCGAGAGGAGAATGGAGGAGAAGGGATTGCGGAGTGGCCATCCCCCCTGGGGGGGTGATTTCTCGCTTTCTGTCTCTCTGGTGAGCGCACACGCCCTATAGCGAAAACCTCTTCAAAAAAAAAAAAGAAAGAAAAAGAAAAGTGCAGGGATGGGCCAGCAGGTGGCGTGGAGGTTTAAGGTGGCCGTATCCCACACAACGAAGTGTACAGTTCGAGTCCTGAACCTGGAGGCTTGAATGTCACGCCAGGTACGTGTGCGTGCATGCCCAAAGTCCCAAGAGGAGAATGGAGAAGGGATTGCAATGCCATGCCTCCAGGGGGTGATCTCTCAGTCTCTGGCAAGGCAACACACCTTATAGCAAAAAAAAAAAAAACAGTGCAAGAAGAATTAAGACCTTTGGGAGGGAGGGAGGAGGCGGTGGGTGATGAAGACCCTGACTGCGGCAGCCATGGAGACTGGGTGTTGGCGATCGAGTGCCACTGCAGGCCCAGCCGGGTGGCACAGTCGGCAGACGGAGCCACATGGCCAACCGCGGGTTCAGGTTGCTGGCCTGAGCAGCCGAGGGCTACAGGACGGGGATCGTGCGAGACAGGACTCTTGAAAGGGTGTTTCTCACCACGTGCATGCACACGCTCCAGCCACACGCTCTACTGTGAGTAAAGCCAGCCAGCCACGCTGTATTTTCTCGAGGTGGGGACACGCAGCGGGAAGCGTCAGGCACCACTGTCGCCGCCAGATGGAGGGCAGAAGTCCCGAAGTCCTCAAGCGCTGCAGCCGTGCTCTGAGTGTCTCTGTTAGGAGAAAAAGCACACTCAGTGAAAGCCATCTCCCCGGGGCAGGGAGGCAGCTCACACCCAGGGCTGGAAGCAGACACGGACCGGAGCACAGGTGCCTCCGTGTGTGTGTGTGTGTGTGTGTGTGTGTGTGTGTGTGTGTGCGTGTGCGCATGCGCGTGCATGTGTGTGAATTATTTAATTTAAATAAAATTAGTTTTTTTAATTTATTATTTTTAATTTTTATTTATTATCATTATTCTTCCGTTTTTGACCAGAGAGAGACAGACAGGGAAAGTGGGAAAGGAAACTACCAGGTCTTGGATTTGAACTGTGGTCGGCCATGTGGCAGTGTCCAGTGCCTTAACCAACACACCACCTGCTGATCCCCTAAATAAAGTTAGTTTTTTTAAAAAAAGGACGGGAACAGCAGGTGGTGTGTTGGTTAAGGCACTGGACACTGCCACATGGCCGACCACAGTTCAAATCCAAGACCTGGTAGTTTCCTTTCCCACTTTCCCTGTCTGTCTCTCTCTGGTCAAATTAAAAGAAATGAATGAATAAATAAAATTAAATAATTTTTTAAGAATTATTTTATTTAACTTTATTTATTATTGTCATCATTATTATTATTTTCCAGTTTGATCAGAGAGAGACAGAGAGAGAGAGAGGAAGTGAGAAAGCAAGCCACCAGGTCTGAGACTTGAACCATGGTCGGCCATGTGGGAGTCCAGCGCCTTTAACCACCATGCCACTTGCCAGCCCCTAAAATTAAATAATTTTAAAAACGAATAATTTATTATTTATTTTTAGTTGACCAGAGAATGGGAAAATGAGAAAGCAAACCACCAGGTCTGGGACTCAAACCACAGTAGGCCATGTGGGAGTCCAGCACCTTCACCATCACGCCACCTGGCGGCCCTATGGGAGCGCAGCACTTGAAGGACATCTGTCATTGCAGAGACGAGCGGGGACCGAGAGCCCTGTGCTGAGCTCACACGCAGTGAGCCCCTGTAACTGCGCAGCGGGGGGTGGCCCTAGTGGCCGTGGGGGTGAGCGTGGCCGCGTACGTGGTGACCCTAACACGTTGGCAGACTCTGGAGGCCAGACCGTGACTGAGAACGCAGTGTCACTGCCCTGGAGAAATAAGTAAAAATGAAAGACATCTACCAAAGAGGGGAGCATGAGACGGGGTGGGGGTTACAGAGGGGCCAGGCTGTCTCAGGTGAATTCCCCAAGAATAGAGCTGCTCCCTGTGCGCACAGACCCAGGCTGGCAGAGGAGAGGAGGCGGCGCCATGGCAGGGAGCCCTGGCTTTGCCCTTGGCTTGTTCCTGCTCTCTCCTGAACGTCTGAGGCTGGGAACAGCCGTTCTGCCCGCACCCAGGACGGCAGGGCCAGGGCAAACCCCCTTGTGATTCTATCTGGTGTCTCTGAAGAGAAAGAAGGTTCTGGAATAGACGAAAGCGAGAACTCGTCCGACCCAAGGCATTTCCTTTTCCTGATAGGCTGTTAGACCCTGCAGAGGAACACTCCGGACCCGGGTTCGGTGGCTGCTGGTGGCTTCGTAGTGGCTAGCACTCTCTGTGGCCAGGAGAGCGAAGTGACGCCCTGAGCCGGGGCAGGGAGAGGCCTTGAGGTGACACTGGCGTGGATGCCCCCTCTGTGCAACCTCCCAGTTTTTGTTTTTGTTTTGTTTTTGTTTTAAGGTTTTTGCTATAGGGCACGTATACTCGCTAGAGAAAAACAGAAACCGAGAAGGAAGGTAAGAAATCACCCCCAAGAGGGATGGCCATGCTCCAATCCCTACTCCATTCTCCTCCTGGGATTTTGGGCCAGCGCGCACCCACGCCTGGTGTGAGTTTCAAGCCGCCAGGTCTGGGACTCGAACCGTGAACGGCCATGCGGGAGTCCAGTGCCATAACCACTACGCCACCTCCTGGCCACCAAGCGCCTGTTTCGATTTGAGGACATGCCTGCCTGCCATTCATGTAGCATGTGCCGGCCGAGATCAGAGAACACAGGCCTCTATGGGCAAAAGAAACGCCAAGAGGAAGTCCAACACGCCCCATGCCCCCTGCCAGGGCACGCCGAGTGCCCGCTACCTGGACACCGGAGGAAGTGTCCTGCTGCGAGAGCCTGGGTGGCTTCCCCAGGAGGACTGCTCAGTGAGATGCTCTCCAAGTGAGATGCACAGCCAGGCCTGGGGCCCAAATCACATGGTGTTCACACCTTGCCCTGCTGCTGGGTGACAGTGACTAGGCCTGGGCCTCTGCCGGTGACAGCACCTGCCTCCCAGGGGCCTGCCCCTCTTCCCCTTTCGTTTGCATGGGGTCATGTTCGTAGAAGTAGCAGGTGTGTATTTCTGTTTCTGGAGGCCGTATCAGGCCCTCAGAGGTGCCCGCCCTGTTGCAATCGGTCCTCATTGCCCACTGGGGGCAGCAGCGCCAGCCTTCACACCTCCATCCCCGCCGTCTGCAGTGACCACAGGGCAGGTACCATCTCCTGTGTGAAACCCTGCCCTGGAAGGCCCTGAGCCCTCGCTGCTGTCTCCACTGCCCCTCCAGCCCCCAGACCCCATGCCCTTCCTGACTGAGCCCTCCACTCCCCAGCCCGGGCCCTTGCCAAGCCTCCTCTGCTAGCCCCAAGGCTAAACCCACAGCCTGTGCCCACCAGACCTGGCCACGGTGTCCGTCAGCTTGCCGGTGGAAGTGGGCCGGAGGCACGGTCCCACAGGCACAGCAGCCAGCCGAGGCTCCTCCTTGGAGGGAGACTCTCCCTCCCGTGCCTGGCAGCCACACCTGGCAGTCCCGCTGGGGTTGGCCTGATAAGGACTGACCCAGTGACGCCCAGAGTCCGTGGTACTCCTCTGGGGACACCAAGGAGCTTGTAAGGGGCAGTGTCCTCCTAACGGGGACATCAAGAGACTTAGTACCTTGTAATCTTTTGGTAACCAGAGGAGAATTGTTAAAGTGGAAGACATTCCATGGGGACCAGCAGGTGGTGTGGTGGTTAAGGCGCTGGACTCCCACGTGTCTGACTGCAGTTGGAGTCCCTGACCCAGCGGCTTGAAATTCATGCCGGGCGAGAGGACTTACGTGCCCAAAGCCCAAGAGGAAGAGCACCATTGGGGGTGCTCAGGCACTTGCTCACACCCTCTGACGTTAAAAGAGTCAAAGACCAGCAGGTGGCTTGGTGCTTAAGGATTCCTAATGGCCCACCGCAGTTCGAGTCCCGGACCCGCAGCTTGAAAAAATGCCAGGCATATGTGTGTGCATGCCCAAAATCTCGAGAGGAAAATGGAGGAGAAGGGATTGTAGTGTGGCCATCCCCTCCCAGAGGTGATCTCTCACTTTCCCTCTCTCTGTCTCTCTAGGAGAGAGCATGGGCCTTAGAGCACAAACCTCTCCAAAAAATAATAATAATAACACTAAGTCTATTCCGGAACACAACAAAAATAGAGTTGGTTTGGTATGGTGGTGTAGACAGCTAGATCCCACGTGACCAAGTGTGCAGTTCAAGTCCTGGACCCAGCGGCTTGAGAAACACACTGGGCGTGTGTGCACGGGTATGTGCCCAAAATCCTGAGAGGAGAATCCTGGAAGAGAAGGGACTGCAGCATGGCCATCCTCCCAGGGGGTGATTTCTCTTTTCTCTCTCTGTTTCTCTGGGTAGTGCGTGCATCCTATAGAAACTTTTTTTTAAAAAGTCACAAAAACATAAACACCAAGACAGCAAGCAGGTGGCGTGGTGGTTAAGGCACAAGATTCCCACATGGCCAACCGCAGTTTGAGTCCCGGACCCGGCCGCTTGTTTTCTCACTTTCCCTTTTTTTCTGTCTCTGTCTCTCTCTGGTCCAATTAATAATAATAAGCAGTTCTTTTAAAAGAATATACCAACACTTGTCCTCACTCCCAACCAACAGCCAGTCAATGGCCACTTTTGCAAAAATTTGATAATTTCCCCATTATCAAATAGGGAAATGCAAATTAAAAGAATGATGAAGTGTCATTTTTACCCACTATCCTTTGTTTTTTATTTATTTGTTCACTCATTCATTCATTCATTTATTTTAATTTGACCAGAGAGAGACAGAGAGAGAGAAAATGAGAAAGCACCAGGTCCAGGACTTGAACCGCGATTAGCCATGTGGGAGTGTCCAGCACCTTAATCACCATGCCACCTGCTGGTCCCCCCATGATCCTTTGTTAACTTGCTTTGTTTTTAGAAAAACAAAAATTATAACAGCTAACTGGGGTAAGTTGCCCGGAAATACATACCTTTGATCATTGCTAATAGTACTGTAAATAGGGACCAGCAGATGGCATAATAGTTACATCACTGGACTTCCACGTAGTCGATCATGGTTCGAGTCCCAGAGCCGACAGCTTAAAACTCATGTGCGTGTGCATGCATGCCCAAGATCATGAAAGGAGAATGGAGGAGAAGGGATTATGGTGTGGCCATCCCCCCTGGGGGTTGATTTCTCGCTTTCTATCTCCAGTGAACACACATGCCTATAAAAAAATCTCCCTTAAATAAACGTTAAAATAGTACTGTACGTGAGAGAGCGGGTCGTCTTACTCCTGGGCGGTTACTCTATATCTCCAAGCGACAAAACAGAGAATTAAAAATGGGTGATGTTGAGAAAGGCAAGAAGATTTTTGTTCAAAAGTGTGCCCAGTGCCACACCGTGGAAAAGGGAGGCAAGCACATGACTGGCCCAAATCTCTATGGTCTATCTGGGCAGAAGACAGGCCAGGCCCCTGGATTCTCGTCCATGGATGCCAACGAGAACAAAGGCCTCTCCTGGGGGCAAGGATGCACCGATGGAGGATTTGGAGAATCCCAAGTACATCCCTGGAACAAAAATGATCTTCGCTAGCATTAAAAAGAAGCCCGAAAGAGCAGAGTGGATAGCTTATCTTTAAAAAGCTACTAATGAGTAATAGGTGGCCACTGCCTTGTTTATGACAAAACAGAAACGTCTCACCCTTTTTAGGTGTACCATCTTTTCATTGATCATCTACACCAGATCTCGATCATGAATGGCTGACGGGTTATTTTTGTTGGACGGTCCTGATTTAAGCAAATGTTAAATGAATATTATTGGGGTTTTTATTTTTTGTTTCTTTTATTTATTTAATTTTTTTGGAGAGGTTTTTTGCTGTAGGGCATATGCGCTCGCCAGAAAGACAGAGAGACGGCGAGAAATCACCCCCCACGAGGGGGGGGATGGCCACGCCACAATCCCTTCTCCTCCATACCCCTCTCGGGATCTTGGGCATGCATGCTCACACACCCAGCATGAGTTTAAGCCACCTGGTCTGGGACTTGAACTGCAGTCGACTGCATGGGAGTCCAGCGACATAGCCATTACACTAACTGCTGGTCCCTGTTGTTGGGTTTTTAACATTATGCTAGTAATTTCAGTTCAGTAAGTGCTATCACTGTTTGCCCTGTCTATAATTGGTAATTCATTACTGATGCTCATCTTTCTACAAAGATGGCAAATGCCATCTCAAAACCTACTGGAGATTGCTTTTTTATTCAGGTTTATGTGTAACTGGTTATATGAATATATATAAATGCTGGAGAAATCCCTTCACTTCTCAAAACCAAGCGCTTTTCAAAGTCAGTGTGACAAGATTTAGTAGCATGTTAAATTATACCTTTGAATTCTGTTATCTAAGTCAGACTAAATTATATTTCAGGATTGTTAGGCACCTGTTCAAAACCACAGAGAAACCGAAGAACTACTGTAGGAGTGTGATTGGTAATGGTGTTTTTGCCAATTTATTAGAAGGATTAAAGTAAAGGAGATATTCCATCAGCATAGATTTGTACATTATGCCATCATAAAACTTAAGATGATTAAAAACCAAATAACAGATTAAAAAAAAAAATAGTACTGTACGTAAATGCAGTTGCATCTGGCAGATGTAACTAGAGTCCGCAGGATGTGTTTGGGCTGCCCCACGGCCTGATGGTTAAGGGAGCTGACCGCCATGTGATTCCGTCCTGGACCTGGTGACTTGGAAAATATCGCCACGCATGTGTGTGCGTACCCCAAATCCTGACGGGAAGGAGAAATGGAGGAGAAAGAATGGTGGCATGACTACACCCTGCTGGGCAGTACTTCCCGCCACCCCGAAGCAGCACATGCACCCTAACAAATTAAATAAAAAAATAGAAGAAAGTGAGGTTTGGGGCTAGCACCCTGGCCTGCTGGTTAAGGGGAGCTGGATCTCGTAGGGCTGACTGCAGTAGGACCCCAGCCCTGGCGGCTCGACAGACCCACCGGAAATGTGTGTGCGTGCCCCAGTCCCGACAAGATGAAGAGCTGGAGGGAGGTTATGGTGTGGCCAGTCTCCTGGGCATGCTTTCTTCCTCTCCCCTCTCTCTCTCTGTCTCTGCGTCTCCCTCTGTAAGCACATACAGCCTGTGGTAAGTTGAAAAAACAAGGGGGGGATGGGGCTGGCAGGTGGCATGGTGGTTGAGGCATTGGACTACCACATGGTCGACTGCAGTTTGAGTCCCAGACCTGGGGGCTTGCTTTCCCACTTTCTCTCTCTCTCTCTCTCTCTCTCTCTCTCTCTCTCTCT
>NW_006159454.1:761652-763989 GCF_000334495.1 Tupaia belangeri chinensis | reverse complement strand
ACTGCAGTTTGAGTCCCAGACCTGGGGGCTTGCTTTCCCACTCTCTCTCTCTCTCTCTCTCTCTCTCTCTCTCTGTCTCTCCTCTCTCTCTCTCTGGTCAAATTAAAATAAAATTAAGTCAATAATTCTTTTTTTTTTTGGGGGGGAGAGGTTTTTTGTTTGTTCATTTTTTGTTTGTTTGTTTGTTTTTGCTATAGGGCATGTGCACTCCCCAGAGAGAGCGCGAGACAGAAAGCGAGAAATCACCCCCCTGGGGGATGGCCATGCCGCAATCCTTCCTCCTCCATTCTCCTCTCGGAATCTTGGGCACGCACGCACATACACCCAGCATGAGTTTGAGCTACCGGGTTAGGGACTTGAACTGTGGTCAACTACATGGGAGTCCAATGACATAGCCATTATGCCATCTGCTGGTCTCAAATAATTCTTTTTTTTTTTTCCTTTTCTTTAAATTTATTTTTTTACATTCATTCACTATACATCATTACAGCATACAAAATTAAATTTCTGCCCAGAATACCCTGTATATTGGCTCAATCAAGCACATCAACATACATGTTATCAACAAATAACTCCATATCTTATGTCTTGTATACTTTGCCTTTTCTTAGTCAATAATTCTTTTAAAAAAAAAAAAAAAAAAAGAGGATGAGTTTAGACTGGGTAATTGTTACTGGCAATGTTTTTCCTTGACAATAATTACAGAGATTATTGTACACGTCTGTAGAGATTATAGTCACATGTAGGAAGAGGCTGGTACCAGCATTATCTGTAATCAATAGCGAGAGGAGGGCAAGTGGCCTCGACTGCTCACCGTCAGCCTGGTCCAGCAAACTCAAGTCAAGACAGTGTGACGACTTTCTCTTTTTTTTTTTTCCTTTTCATTTATTTTTTAGTTTTTTTGCTGTAGGACACACACAGTCTCTAGAGGGAGAAAGAGTGAGAGAGAAAAAGTGACGAATTACTCTCCAGAGAGGGTGACACGCCACAACACCTTCTCCGTTCTCCTCTTGGGATTTTCTTTTTCTTTTTTTTTTTTTTGGAGAGTTTTTGCTATAGGTCCCGTGTGCTCGCCAGACAGAGAGAGACAAAGAGACAGAAAGCGAGAAATCACCCCCCAGGGGGGATGGTCATGCCGCAATCCCTTCTCCTCCATTCTCCTCTCGGGATCTTGGGCACTCATGTACACGCGCCCGGCGTGAGTTTAAGCCACCGGGTCCGGGACTCGAACCGCAGTCGACTACATGGGAGTCCAGCGACATAGCCATTACGCCAACTGCTGGTCCCATCTCCTCTTGGGATTTTCGATGTGCATCCAGTGTGTTTTCAAGTCGCCAGGTCCAGGACTCGCACCGTGGAGTCGGCCATGTGTGTCACCTGCTGGCCCCATGAACACATTGGTTAGTTGGACCCTCCGGGGACCACGCGGATCCGAGTCACACTGGGAATCAGGCAGCTTTCCTCAGTCCTCTGGCAGGACATCACCCTTGTCCGGCCTGTCCGGAAGTGGCTGCCGGGGCCTGCTGTGTGCCTTTCTGGTCTACCTGCCACCTACCTCAGGCTCTGGCACAAAGAAATGACAGGGGCCCTGGACCAGCGGCCTCACCATCCTCTGCTTGTAAGTGCAGACTGCGGGAGGGAGGGAGGGGGAGGCGGTGTTCAACCAGGCAGCTTCAGCTCTGCGGGATGGAAAGCATTTTGGAGAATGGATGTCCAGTCACGTGAACACACTCAACACTACCGAGCTGTGCACTTAAAAATGGTTAGGTTGGGGACCAGCAGGTGGCGTGGTGGTTAGGACGCTGGACACTCTCTCATGACTGACCACGGTTTGAGTCCCAGACCTGAAGGCTTGCTTTCTCACTTTCTCGCTCTCTCTCTGTGTATCTCTCTGGTCAAATTAAAATAAATGGATGAATAAATGCAATTAAATAAATAATTCTTAAAAATAAATAAATAAATAGGGGCCAACAGGTGACGTGATGGTTAAGGGCACTGGACTCCCACATGGCCGACCGCAGTTCAAGTCCTGGACCCGGTGGCTTGCTTTCTTACTTTCCCTCTCTCATTCTGTCCCTCTCTACTCAAATTAAAAAATAATACCAGGGGGGAACCAGCAGTTAGCGTAATGGCTATGTCGCTGGACTCCCACGTAATCGACAGTGGTTCGAGTCCTGGACCCGGTGGCTTAGAACTCACGCTGGGCACATGTGCGTGCGTGCCCAAGATCCCGAGAGGAGAATGGAGGAGAAGGGATTGCAGCGTGACCATCCCCCCTGGGGGGTGACTTCTCGCTTTCTGTCTCTCTGTCTCTCTTTCTGTCTGGCGAGCGCACGC
>NW_006159454.1:757616-761274 GCF_000334495.1 Tupaia belangeri chinensis | reverse complement strand
AATGGAATTAAATAAACAAATATTCTTTAAAAAAAAAAAAAAGTCCATCTCTGGGGCCAACTGGCAGCATGGTACTTAATTAAGGTGGCTGGATCCCACATGGCTGGATCCCACATGGTTCAAGTCCCAAACTGGACGGCTTGGAAGGCACACCAGACGTGTGTGCTCAAAATCCAGAGAAGGGCATAGAGGAGAAGGGATTGCAGCATAACCACCACCACCACCCCCTGCCCAGGGAAGTGCATTCTTAATTGCCCTCTCTCTCTGTCTCCCTCCAGCAAGGACATGCACCCTATAGCAAACTTTTTAAAAATTTGTTTTTTATTTTATTTTTTTTAGAGGTTTTTGCTATAGGGCGCATGCGCTCGCCAGACAGACAGAGAGAGACAGAGAGACAGAAAGCGAGAAATCACTCCCCAGGGGGGATGGCCACGCCGCAATCCCTTCTCCTCCATTCTCCTCTCGGGATCTTGGGCACGCACGCACACGCGCCTGGCGTGAGTTTAAGCCACCGGATCCAGGACTCGAACCACAGTCGACTACGTGGGAGTCCAGCGACATAGCCATTACGCTAACTGCTGGTCCCTTATTTTTTTTTTAACTCTATCTCCAGAGGCCCGATCATGGTGCAGCAATAAAATGGAGCCCCCTGAGAGGCCGTACGACATAGAGAGGTTCCAGGCTCGTGCCCCTGAGATTACATCCACGCCTGTGATCCAGCTGGCCAAAGCTGGAGGTGGAGCGGAGATAGCCCCGTAGGGTTGCTGTCTCTGTCTCTCGTGCATGGGAGAAATAAACTTAATATAAAAAAATAAGAAAAAAATCTCTTTCTATTTCCCTTTCTCTCTATCCCTCTTTCTCACCAAGGAAAATGATTTTCATGGTCAAGTTTATGTTACATGAATTTTAATGCAATTCCGAATAAAAATGCAGGCTCTCAGGCCCCCCTACCGACTTTCCATTTGAGCATTCTCATTTTAATAAGATCCCCAGGCGGGGCCACAGGTGGCGTCCAGATGCTGGGCTCCTGCATGGCCAACTACAGTTTAAGTCCCAACCCACTGGCTTGAAACTGACGCTGGGCACGCGTGCGTGTGTGCCCGAAATCCCAAGAGGAGAATGGAGAAGGAACTGCAGCATGGCCATCCCTGTAGGGAGAGGATTTCTCACTTTCCCTCTCTCTCTCTCTCTCCATCTCTCTGTCTCTCTGGCAAGCCCAAAAATTTTCTCAAAAAACAAATAAACAGGGACCAGCAGTTAGCGTAATGGCTATGTCGCTGGACTCCCATGTAGTCGACCACGGTTCGAGTCCCAGACCTGGCGGCTTAAACTCACACCGGGCATGTGTGCTTGTGTGCCCAAGATCCTGAGAGGAGAATGGAGGAGAAGGAATTGCGGCGTGGCCATCCCCCCTGTGTGTGTGTGTGTGTGTGTGTGTGTGTGTGTGATTTCTCGCTTTCTTTCTCTCTGTCTCTCTCTGTCTTTCTGGCAAGCGCACATGCCCTATAACAAAAAAAAAAAAAAAAAAAAAAAAAAACACTCCCAAAAAAAAAAAAAAAAAAAAAAAAACTCTCCAAAAAAAGAAACAAACAAACAAAAAAGACAAAACAAAACAAACAAGACCCCCAGGAGACTGAAGTTTCCAGGTGCCCTCTACGCTGGGTATATAGCTACTCCTCAAAGGTCCGTTCCAACCGCTCATGAACGATTTCTAACTGAAACACACACTTTTCTTTTTCTCCCTCACTGTGGGAGGCCAGTTCCCGTTTTCTAGACTCCTTCATTTGTAGGAAAAACGGAGAAATCAAGTGGCAGCTGGCGGCCACCGAGGACAGCAGGGTGCCATGGCAACTGCTTCCATCAATAACTTAATTTCATCTCCGCTCTTACAGCTTTCTCTCCTCAGTCCTAAAGCTGGAAAGGTTTTAATTTGGAAAGAACATACGATGGGTTCTGGTTGCCATGCCGACGGCACCTGCAGACTTCCCTAATGAGCCTTAATATCATAAAGAGGCTCTTAGAGATCATGGAGTTACAGAGCTCAAGGGGCTCTGGGCAGCTTCGTCCCAGCCCCTCACGTGGCCGAAGAGCCCACTGGCGCCCAGGGAGGTCAGGTCCCCTGTCTGTTGACAGCAGTCCTGCCGGCCTGTGTCGAAGTTACGCCTAAGCGGACCAGCAGGTCGCATGGTGGTTAAGGCTCTGGACTCCCACATGGTCGACCAGGGTTTGAGTCCTGGACTTGGGAGCTTGTTTTCTCGCTTTCCTCCTCTCTTGGCACGTGGCCGAAGAGCCCACTGGCGCCCAGGGAGGTCAGGTCCCCTGTCTGTTGACAGCAGTCCTGCCGGCCTGTGTCGAAGTTACGCCTAAGCGGACCAGCAGGTCGCATGGTGGTTAAGGCTCTGGACTCCCACATGGTCGACCAGGGTTTGAGTCCTGGACTTGGGAGCTTGTTTTCTCGCTTTCCTCCTCTCTTGGTTGCTCTCTGGGGAGCTTGTTTTCTCGCTTTCGTCCTCTCTCGGTCGCTCTCTGTCTCTCTTTGCTGAGTGTGTGTGCGCCCTTTAGAAAAATTTAAAATGGGGACCAGCAGGTGGCGTGGTGGTTAAGGTGCTGGACACTCCCACATAGCCAACCACAGTTCGAGTCCTGGATCTGGTGGCTTGCTGTCTCGCTTTCTCTCTCTCTCTCTGGTCAAATTAAAATAAATTAGTGAATAAATAAATAAAATTCAATAAATAATTTTAAAACATTTTTAAATGATAGTAATAATAAATAAAATTAAATGGATAATTTTTTTTCAGGTTTTTGCCTTAGGATGCATGCCCTCGAGAGACAGAGACAGTGAGAGGGAAAGTGAGAAACCACCCCCCCCAGGGGATGGCCACGCTGCAATCCTTTCTCCTCCACTCTCCTCTCGGGATCTTCGGCATGCACGCACATACACCCTGCGTGAGTTTCAAGTCCCTGCATGCCCCCAGGAACCCTGCGTGGTTCCTGGACTCCCACTGAGGTTGGCCAAGTGAGACTCCAGTGATGTAACTGCTACGCCATCTGGTGGCCCTAAATGGATAATTCTTTAAAAGAAGAAAAAAAGGGGACCAGCAGTTAGCGTAATGGCTATGTCACTGGACTCCCATGTAGTCGCCCATGGTTCAAGTCCCGGACCCGGTGGCTTAAACTCACGCCGGGCACGTGTGCGTGCGTGCCCAAGATCCCGAGAGGAGAATGGAGGAGAAGGGATTGTGGTGTGACCATCCCCCGGGGGTGATTTCTCATCTTCTGTTTCTCTGTCTCTGTCTGTCTGGCAAGTACACACACCCGCTAGCAAAAACCTCTCCCCCCAAAAAATTTTATTTAACTTTCTTTATCCTTCTTCTTATCATTTTTAATTTCCAGTTAGATCAGAGAGAGCGAGGGAAAGTGAGAAAGCAAGCCACCAGGTCCAAGACTTGAACTGCAATCAGCCATGTGGGAGTCCAGCACCTTTACCCACCACACCACCTGCCAGCCCTGACTATCTTCCTTTAAAACCCAGGGTGTAGGGGCAGCGGGCAATGTGGCAGTTAAGGTGTTGGACTCCCACACCGCCAACCACGGTTTGCATCCCAGACCTGGTGGCTTGTTTTTCCCTTTCTCTCTCTGTCCTCTCTTTCTTTAAAAA
>NW_006159454.1:752185-757156 GCF_000334495.1 Tupaia belangeri chinensis | reverse complement strand
CCCGGCGTGAGTTTTAAGCCACCGGGTCTGGGACGCAAGCCACGGTTGACTACGTAGGAGTCCAGCGACATAGCCATTATGCTAACTGCTGGTCCCAGTAGCTGTTTCCTGATGTCTTGAACACTGCGGGGCACCTCCGAGGTGCAATCTGTCCGTCTTATCAGTGCAGGACTCTCACTGGCCGCTGCCACCACGTCATCTGTCCCTCGGTGCTGTCGTCTCCTGAGAAGCCCCACTGGCCTGCCGAGAGGAAAGCGCTGGCCATCAGAAGGGCGAGCGTTTCCTGAGCGTCAGCTGCCAGGCAAGCGGGCGGGTCACGCCTGGATCCTGCTGCCTCCCCGGCCGTCCTGCTGGAGCCACCTATTCCACAGATGTCCTTGGTGCTGGGGACAGGGCTGCACTGGGCAGTGTCTTGGTGGGGGACAGGGCCATAATCCAAAGGAGCAGGCACAGACTAGCAGGGAAGAGGGTGTCAAAGGACGTGAAGCTGAAACCCCCGAGGCTGGGAGAATTACAGGGAGAAAATTCTGCCCGGCCCCCACGGCCTGGTGGTTAAGGGAGCTGGATACCACATGGCCAACAATGCAGTTCAAATCCTGGCCCTCGTGGCTTAGAAAGCATGCCAGGTGGACCAGCGGGTAGCATGGTGGTTAAGGCACTGTACCCACGTGACTTACTCCACGGTTTCGAATCTTGGACCAGACAGCTTGAAAAACATGCCAGGTTGGGACCAGCAGATGGTCTAATGGTTATGTTGCTGGATTCCCACATGGTCAACCACGGTTCAAGTCCTGGACCTGGCAGCTTCAAACTCACACTGCATGTTGGGGCCGGCAGCTGGTGTGGTGGTTAAAGGTGCTGGATTCCCATATGGCCGATCACGGTTCAATTCCCAGACCTGGTGGCTTGCTTAAAGAAAGAAAGAAAGAGAAGAAAAGAAAAAGAAAAGAAAAGAAAAGAAAAGAAAAAGGAAAAAAAAAAAAAAAAACTCACACTGGGCACATGTGCATGCCCAATATTCTGAGAGAAGAATGGAGGAGAAGGAATTGTGACATGGCCATTCCTCCAGGGGGGTGATTTCTTGGTTTCTGTCTCTCTGACGAGTGTACTCACCCTATAGCAAAAATCTCTCAAAAGAAAAGAAGACAGAAGGAAACACAGACAGACAGACAGACAGACGTGACAGGTACATGTGCTTGCATAGCCAAAATCCCAAGAGGAGAGTGAAGGAGAAGGGACCGTGGAGTGGCTGCTCCCCCGGGGGGCATCTCTCACTTTCCCTCTCTCTGTCTGTCTCTGGCAAGCGCATGCACCCTATGGCAAAAGTATGAAAACAAACAGCAAAGTAAAAAACACAAAAACAAGCCACATGCCCCAAATACTGACAGGTTGGGGAAACAGAGGAAGGAGATCGAGATGCGACCACACCCCATTGGGGCCGCTTTCGGTCTCTGCCTTTTTCTCTGTCTCTCTGTCTCTGGCAAGCACACACATCCTCTGGCAAAAAAAAAAGAGAGAGAGAAGAGAAGGAAGGAAGGGAGGGAGGAGGAGGGAGGGGGAGAGAGAGAAAGAAAGAAGAAAGAAAGAAGAAAGAAAGAAAAAGAAAGAAAGGAAGAAGGAAAGAGAAAGAGAGAAAGAAAGAAAGAAAGAAAGAAAGAAAGAAAGAAAGAAAGAAAGAAAGAAAGAGAAAGAAAGAAGGAAGGAAGGAAGGAAGGAAGGAAGGAAGGAAGGAAGGAAGGAAAGAAAGAAAGAAAGAAAGAAAGAAAGAAAGAAAGAAAGAAAGAAAGAAAGAAGAAAAAGAAAGAGAAAGAAAGAAAGAGAGAGAGAAAAGAAAAGAAAGAATAGAGGTTTATTTGGTTCACAATTCTGGTGGCTGGAAAGTCCAAGAGCACGTGACTGGGATCTGGCCAGCCACTGGTGTGGAGTCACGGCATGGCTGCAAGAACCAGGCAGGGGAGAGAGAAAGAGAGACAGAGAGAGAGAGAGAGAGAAAACACAGACCTTGCCACTTCCCGTCTGTCCCTCGTACCCTCCCTGCTGATCGGAGACGGGTGTTCCTCTCGGTCCACTGACTCCCACACCAGTCTTTTTTTTGGGGGGGAGGGGAGAGGTTTTTGCTATAGGGCGCGTGTGCTTGCCAGACAGAGAGAGACATAGAGACAGAAAGCGAGAAATCACCCCCCAGGGGAGATGGTCACGCCACAATCCCTTCTCCTCCATTCTCCTCTCGGGATCTTGGGCACGCACGCACACGCGCCCGGCGTGAGTTTTAAGCCACCGGGTCCAGGACGCGAACCGCGGTCGACTACGTGGGAGTCCAGCGACATAGCCATTACGCTAACTGCTGGTCCCTCCCACACCAGTCTTGTCAGGTAAGTCACCTGCCCACATCAAAGACAGGTCTCACCTCACCACCTCCTGATGCGGTTCCATTAAGGACCACATTCTTTTTTTAATATATATAATTATGTATTTAATATTATTTTTTATTATTATTATTTTAATTTTCTATAGGGCATGTGAGCTCACCAGAGAGAGAGGGAACGTAAGAGGGCAAGTCACCAGGTCTGGAACTCAAACCACAGTCAGCCATGTGGGAGTCCAGCGCGTCAACTGCCACGCCACCCGCTTGTCCCAAGGAGCACCTCCTAACACACGCACTCTTGGGAGACACGCTCCCTACCCACACTACAGCCCTAGCGGAGCTTACCCAGGCCTGCAGAGAGGGTCAGCCTTCGTGCTCAGCTCCCGGAGTTGATCAGGCACCTTTGAAATGCCATGCTCCCGGGATAGGCCCACGGTGTGAGCCAGGTGAGGACAACCACAGCAGATGGTATTTAGGCTAGAGCTGACCATGGCACAGAGAAAACCAGAGGAGGAGGGTGAGAGCTCCGGGCCACACCCAGAGGGGCTGGCAACTGAGCCTCCCCGTGGGCAATCGGCCAGGTCTGTCCAGATGAACCAGGAAAACGCAGACCATGGAGGCTCGGGTGAGCCTCGGTGGGTGAGGCCCTGTGCCCATCACACGGCCAGGCCAGGACGGCAGGGCTGTCCAGCACCCCGCAGGGAGGACTCAGCAGAAGCTCTGTGTTTGGAACTCTCCCGAACGCTGCCGTATGTGCTTGTCCTTGGCTGGTTTTAATTTAGTTTTAGTTTTAGTGTTGTTGTTGTTGTTTTTAATGAATTATTTTATTTAACTTTATTTATTCTTTTAATTTAACCGGAGAGGGTCAGAGGAAAACTAAGAAGCCTGGTCTGAGACTTGAACCATGGTCTGGCCATATGGGAGTCCAGCACCCTTAAGTGCCATGCCACCTGCTGGTCCCGTTTAGTTTTAGTTTCTGCTGTAGGGCAGGTATGCTCATCAGAAAGAGAGAAGGAGGGAAAGTGAGAAGTCATCTCCCATGGCGGGAATGGCCATGCTGAATCCCCTCTCCTCTCAAGATTTTGGGCGCACACACACACACACACACACACACGCACACACACACACACACACGCGGGTGGTGACATGCTGGTGTGATTTTTTTTTTTTTTTTAAGAATCATTTTTTGGGGCCAGTGCTTACATGACTCCCTCATGGCTGACCACTGTTGCAGTCCCAGACCTGGTGGCTGAAAATCACTCCAGGTGTGTGTGCATGTGTGGCCAAGGTCCCAGGAGGAGAATGGAGCAGGGATTGCAACATCGTCAGCTCCCAGAAGTTGGTTTCTCTCTTTTCTCTCTCTCTCTCTCTCTCTCACTCTCTCTCTCGTGAGTGCATATACCTTATGGCAAAAACCTGTAAAAATTAATTATTTAACATTATTATTATTATTAGTTTTCATTTGACCAGAGGGAAAGTGAGCTAGCAAGCCACCAGGTCCAGGACTCGAACCATGGTTGGCTATGTGGGAGTCCACCACCCTTAGCCATTTCACCTGCTTGCCCCAATCCGGTGTGATGTTTAAGCCACTGGATCTGGGACTCAAACCACGCAACCAGCCACGCAGGATCCAGCTGCCTTAACCTCCGTGCCACCTGCTGGCCCCTTGGCTGATTTTAATATTAGTCCTTCCCCTGGTACAGTCCTTACCTGTGGGAGTCATGGCTTCCCACGACTCCTTCTAGGAAATGATCAAATCCGAGGACGGTCTTGGGGACCCCCAAAATTGCAGGTGGAATCAGAAGTCAGGATGATCTCGTGTGGGCTTTTTTTTTTTCATTTTTTGGAAAGGTTTTTGCTATAGGGCGTGTGCGCTCACTAGAAAGAGAAACAGAGAGACAGAAAGCGAGAAATCACCCCCCAGGGGGGATGGTCACACCGCAATCCCTTCTCCTCCATTCTCCTCTTGGGATCTTGGGCACGCACACACATGCGCCCGGCGTGAGTTTAAGCCACCGGGTCCGGGACTCGAACCGCGGTCGACTCCATGGGAGTCCAGCAACATAGCCATGACGCCACCTGCTGGTCAGTCCCGAGAAGAACAGGGTTAAAGGTAGAGTCTGGGACTTGGAGACCACTTGAGCTGTGGCTAGATGACAGAGGAGAGTCATGAGAGTGACCCAGGCCCTGGGTGCTGCAGCAGGAGTTGGGGCCCGGGGGACTTGCCGGGGGTCAGTCATGGAGTGAGAGGGACAGAGAAGAGTGGAGGAGGGCTGAGGCTTTGGCCCAGGCCAGAGGACAGAAGCACCCTTTACCAAGATGGCGGACGCTGCAGCTCAGGCGGGGCTGCGCTGAGTTGGAAGTATGTCGCAGACCCTTGGTGAGGGTCAGAGTGGGCAGGTGGACATGGAAGCACGGGATTCGTGGACGCGCACAGTTGGTCGGCTGTTGTAGGTCACGGATGGTCTTGGAGTGGGCGAGCCTGGCTGCCGTCAGGAGAAAGCAGGAAAGGGAAGAGACCCGAGGACTCGGCCCCAGGGGCCTGCAACATTGGGAGGAGGAGGAGAGATGTGAAGAGGGAGTGGAGTGGCGCCCCGCGCGCGGCA
>NW_006159454.1:746035-751649 GCF_000334495.1 Tupaia belangeri chinensis | reverse complement strand
TCAGAAAGGAGGAGTTTGTGGTTTTTTTTTTTTTTTTTTTGGTATGGCTTTATAAGGAAAAATAAACCACATGTTTAATGGCAAATCCATTGAGAAGCCAGCAGGTGGTACAGTGGTTAAGGCACTGGACTCCCACCTGGCCGTCTGTGGTTCGAGTCCCAGACCTGGCAGCTTACTTTCTCACTTTCTCTCTCTCTCTCTCCTTTGCTCTGTCCCTCTCTGGTCAAATTAAAATAAATAAAATCATTCTTTAAAAAAAACAAAATAAAGTGGAGCGGGACCAGCAGATGGCATAATGGCTTCGTCGTCACTGGACTCCCACATAGTCTACCGTGGTTCAAGTCCCAGATCCGGTGACTTAAAGCTTATGCCCAGCATGTGTGCATGCATGCCCAAAATCCAAAGAGGAGAATAGAGGAGAAGGGATTGTGGTGTGGCCATCTCCCCTACGCTTGTGGCGGGGCGGGGGGGTGATTTCTCACTTTTTGTTTCTCTGTCTCTCCAGGAAGCGCATATGCCCTAGAGAAAAAAAAAAAAAAAACTCTTTTCAAAAAAAACTAAAGAGGGGGGGACCAGCAGTTAGCATAATGGCTATGTCATTGGACTCCCATGTAGTTGACCGCGGTTCGCATCCCAGACCTGGTGGCTTAAAACTCACACCAGGCACGTGTGCGTGCGTGCCCAAGATCCCAAGAGGAGAATGGAGGAGAAGGGATTGTGGTGTGGCCATCTCCCCTACGCTTGTGGCGGGGCGGGGGGGTGATTTCTCACTTTTTGTTTCTCTGTCTCTCCAGGAAGCGCATATGCCTTAGAGAAAAAAAAAAAAAAAAAAAAAAAGAGTGGAGCCCCAGAATCAAAGTGAAGAAAGTGATTGGAGGATGCACCCACGTGTAGGAAACCCTGCCTGGGCCATCTGATAAGATGTGGGCCCAGCTCAGACACGGTGGGAGTGGGGGTGACGGTGAGGAAGTGCAGACCAGGCTGCTCGGAGTCCTCTCACCCTGCAGGGTTGCAGGGAGGCCTGGGGAGAGAGACAGGGGCCTCTGGAGCTTACAGTGCATGGATTCTGATGGCACAACCCGGGGTGTGTGGGGGGGGGAGCAGGTGCACGAGGATGCAGGGATGAGGGCGTGGAGCCAGGTGTTCACGGAGGTTAGGTGAGCGGGCTGGGAGGTGGGCTGGGGGGAGAAGGGAGGAGTTCTCTCCCGGCTATGCTCAGTGAAGTGGCACAGGGCAGAGGGGAAGGAGGTGTGAAATCGTCCTCCAGGAAGGTGGGACCTGAGGGCGCGAGTGGGCTGTGGGACTTAGCTGTCCTAGACGTTAGTCCCCCACGGTAAGTGACGGCCACTGCAGTGTGTGTCTGGGACGGCGGAGTTGCATTTAACCGGAACAGGCCTACGTGGGCAGGTAGGTAGTGTGGGAAACGGGCTGGGGAGGAGGTGACCCCGGAGAGGAGGACAGCCCCCAGGGGGTGGGCACAGCGACTTGCAGAGTTGGGATGCCGGAGGGAGTGACCTCCAGAGCGAAAGTGGGGCCAGAGTGGACACTGTCTATAAGGACACACAGCCAGGGGGTGGCAGACTGCAGCCCTGGTTAATGGGCACCTCACAACACCACTTAGAGGGCTACGGCCAGATTGTGTCAATAAAAATAAACCTAAAAAGGATGGGCTGGAGGGAACCAGCAGTTAGCGTAATGGCTATGTCGCTGGACCCCCACGTAGTCGACCGCGGTTCGCATCCCGGACCCGGTGGCTTAAAACTCATGCCGGGCGCATGTGCGTGCGTGTCCAAGATCCCGAGAGGAGAATGGAGGAGAAGGGATTGCGGCGTGACCATCCCCCCTGGGGGGTGATTTCTCGCTTTCTGTCTCTCTGTCTCTCTCTATCTGTCTGGCGAGCGCACGCACCCTGTAGCGAAAACTTCTCCCCCAAAAATGTTATAAAACCACAATGGGATGTTCTCTGAGCCTGACCTGCATGGGAAGGTTCTAGGTTCGAGTCCACTGGGCCCCCATGAGTCGGTGATCCAGAGCCTGCTGAAGCTGGGGTGGGTCACACCATCAAGGTGTTGTTGGGGTGCTGTTCCTGTCTTTGTCTCTCTCCGAAGGAAAAACAAAAGCCCACAAGGAGATGCCACTTTAAGCCCATCAGGATGGCCACTATCCCAAACTACCCCAAGACAAATCTGAAATGTGAGTGAGGAGTGGAGAACGGGGACATACAGGTTCTCTAAAAAATTGGGACCAGCAGTTGGCGTAATGGCTATGTCGCTGGACTCCCATGTAGCCGACCACGGTTCGAGTCCCGGACCCGGTGGCTTAAACTCACACCGGGCACATGTGTATGCGTGCCCAAGATCCTGAGAGGAGAATGGAGGAGAAGGGATTGCGGCATGGCCATCCCCCCTGGGTGGTGATTTTTCGCTTTCTGTCTCTCTGTCTGTCTCTCTCTGGTGAACGCATGCACCCTATAGCAAAAACCTCTCCAAAAATAAAAATTAAACATAAGTACCATATGAGGCCCAGCCAGTGGGGTGGTGATTAAGACAGCTGTACACCGACATGGCCACCTGCACGGTTTGAGTCCTGACCCGGTGGCTTTGAAAAACACACTGAGCACCTGTGCATGCGTGCCCAAAATCCCAAGAGGAGAGTGAAGAAGAAGGGATTGCAGTGTGGCCATCCCCCCTAGCAGGTACTTCCTCACTTCCTACTCCCTCATCCCTGGCAATTTTTTTTTTTTTTTTTTAAAGAAAAAGAAAGGAGAAAAAAAAAAAAACAACTAAATATTGAGTGAAACTCTGACCACAGAAAAACTCAAGATAACCGGGGCCAGCAGGTGGTATGGTAATTAAGGCACTGGACTCCCACAGGGCTGACTGCAGTTCAAGTTTCAAACTCAAACTCGGTGGCTTGAAACACACCGGGCACGTGTGCATGCATGCCCAAAATCCCGAGAGGAGAAAGCAAGACAAGGGATTGCGACCAGGCCATCTCCCCTGGGAGGCGATTTCTCACTTTCTCTCTCTGTCTCTCTGGTAAGCGCATGCACCCTATAGCAGAAATCTCTCTCTCAATAAAAAAAAAGAATATTTATCAAGCTTTCAGAGTGCCAGGAGTTTGTAAATTTTTTTTCTTTTTTTGGAGAGGTTTTTGCTTTAGGGCGCGTGCGCTCACCAGAAAGAGAGAGAGACAGAGAGAGAAAGTGAGAAATCGCCTCCCAGGGGAGATGGCCTGGTCGCAATCCCTTGTCTTGCTTTCTCCTCTCGGGATCTTGGGCATGCACGCACATGCGCCTGGCGTGAGTTTAAGCCACTGGGTCCGGGACTCGAACCATGGTCGACTACGTGGGAGTTCAGCGACATAGCCATTACGCTAACTGCTGGTCCCAGGAGTTTGTAAATCTTGATGTGTAATAGATGAAATGTGCAAAGATCAGATCAATGCGGTAAGTCTAACTCTATTAACCATTAAAGAAAAACAAACAAGAAAGAGAAGTGCCGCGTAAGTCCATCATTCCATTTCTGGGTATATACTCGAAAGAAAGAAAAGGAGGAATTCAGAGCTTTTGGTTTACCATGTTGAGAGCGTGAGTCACGGTACCAAAACGTGAAGCATCGGCCCAAGCACCCATCAATGGATGAGTGGGTCAACAGCATGTGGTCTCTCCGCACAATGAATTACTCAGCCCTTGGGACCGGCGGGGACGTGGTGGTTGAGACGCTGGACACCCATATGGCTGACTATGGTTCAAGTCCCAGACCTGATAGCTGGCTTTCTCACTTTCCTTTCTCTCTCTCTCTCTCTGTGTCTCTGTGGTCAAATTAAAACAAATGAATGAATGAATAAAATGGACTAAAATAACTGTTTTTTAAAAAAAGAAATATTACTCAACCCTAAAAAGGAAGGAAATTTGGGGGGGGGGAGAGGCAGCAATTGGAGGAGGTTAAGGCAGCTGGATCCCACATGGAGACTCACCATTTGAGTCCCAGACTAGTGGCTTGAAAAATCAGGCCTCTGGGAACCAGCAGTTGGCATAATGGCTATGTTGCTGGACTCCCACATAGTCGACCGCGGTTCGCGTCCCGGACCCGGTGACTTAGAACTCACGTCGGGCGCGTGTGCGTGCGTGCCCAAGATCCTGAGAGGAGAATGGAGGAGAAGGGATTGCGGAGTGGTCATCCCCCCTGGGGGGTGACTTCTCGCTTTCTGTCTCTCTGTCTCTGTCTGTCTGGTGAGCGCACACGCCCTATAGCAAAAACCTCTCAATAAAAAAAAATAATAAAAATAAATAAAAACAGTCCTGTGCTTGCCCTTGTCTCTCTCCTGCCAGCACAGGATAGCCTTATGGCAAAAATCTCATATTAAAAAAAGCGGGAGGTCCGGCAGGTGGCGGTGGTTAAGGGCGTCGGACTCCCACATGGCTAATGGTGGTTGGATTCCTGGACCTGGCTGCTTGCTTTCTCACTTTCCCTCTCTCTCTCTCTCCCTCTTTCTCTTTCTGGCCAAACTAAAAACTAAAAATAAAAAATTAAATTAAATTAAAAATTTTAAAAAGTTGGGACCAGCAGTTAGCATAATGGCTATGTCACTGAACTCCCATGTAGTCGACTGTGGTTTGAGTCCCGGACCCGGTGGCTTAAACTCACACCTGGCATGAGTGTATGCCCAAGATCCCGAGAGGAGAATGGAGAAGGGACTGCAGCGTGACCATGCCCCCTAGGGGGTGATTTCTCTTTCTGTCTCTCTGTCTCTTTCTGTCTTACTGGCAAGCGCATGTACCCTATTGCAAAAAAATAATAATAATTTTTTTTAAAGTTAAAATGATTCTTTAAAAAAAAGCAGGGGCTCTTTACATATTCATCGGAGTTCAAAGAAGAAACACACTAACAGAACAGTAACATGTATAAAAATGTAACAAACATTGAGTTTAATAGTGTTAAATTTTTTATACGATCACTGTGTATTATTACAGCATGTAAAATGACATTTTCCAGCATGAATACACTGTATATTCGTGTGTGTGTGTCAAACTGTAATTTAAAACCCAGTCTATAGACAAGAAAACACTGCCATTAGTGGCGTGGGGGGCCCAGGTGTGGATGCAGAGAGGGCGTGGGCTGCCTGGGGGCGTCAGAAGCACTTCTCCAGAATGGGGCATTCTGTTCGGTCCAATACCGGGGCTCCGGAGCAGAGCCGGGCCCAGGTGAAGACCTGAAGGATCTCAGGAACTGAGGGGTCGCGGGGTGCTGAGAGCAAGGAGGACTCCCGGTCACCCAAGTCCCGCGTGCCGCCTTTGGCTGCGTCGTCTGAACTTCTGCGAGCGCGCGGACCAGCCGGACACGCACTGTCCAGGCCAAGAGGCTGCGCCCGGGCTCCGCGTGCGCCCCTGGAACTGCGGACCAGGCAGGTCCTCTCCATCTGCGCACGCCGTGAGGAGCGTGACCTGTGGACTCCGAGAGGAGAGCGTGTCCCTACGCCGGAGACCCCCAGGTCCAAGTGCCCCAGCGCGCGCACCCTGCGCCTGCGCGCCGCCCCCGTTCCGAGCGCGGCCCATCCCCTCGTTCCTCGGCGCTTACAGGCTGGCTCCGAGGCCACGCCCATCAGGACAGCC
>NW_006159454.1:739187-739702 GCF_000334495.1 Tupaia belangeri chinensis | reverse complement strand
ATCCGTCGCGTGCGGGCGGGCCCGGCAAGCACCTGTTGGGCGTCCGGGCGGGCGGGGGCGACAGCGGGGCGGACCTGACGACTTTTTTGGTCGTGATTTTTCCATTTGTTGCTATTTGCTTCACTTCGTTTGGAAATAGACCACAAAGACTAATCTTCTATTCCCCACACCCTTTCTTCTCCCCACCTCCTGCCGCCCCCTTCTCTCCGCGCCATAAAAAGAGATTTGCAGAAAATGAGCTAGGTGCCCTATGATCATTTTCTTTCCCTTCTTAAAAACAAACCCAAAAAACGGTCGCGATTGGGGAAGGAAATGAGGACAAAAAAGGACTCCTATGAATGTCTATTAAAAGGGGAAAACGAGCCAGCAGGTGGCGCTGGTGGTTAAGGTACTGGACTCCTACATGGCTCACCGTGGTTCGAGTCCCAGGCCCAGCAGCTTGGAAATCATGCCAGGCTCGTGTGCGTGTGCACCCAGAATCCGGAGAGAATGGAAAAGAAGGGATTGACGCCTGG
>NW_006159454.1:736219-739156 GCF_000334495.1 Tupaia belangeri chinensis | reverse complement strand
GTGGCCATCCCCCCCCGGATGGATTTCTCACTTTTTCTCTGTCTCTTTCTCTCTGTCTCCCATGAGCACACTGCGCCCTGTAGCAATAAATCCCCCCAAAAGGGGGCGGGGGCGCTTTCAAGTTGCCCACCCAAAGATCACAACTAAAATGAATTGCCTTCAGTGTCTACACTTGCGGCCCTGGCCCTTATAGCAGGAGACTGGGAAAGGCCGAGCTTCAAAAACCTGTTAGACCCTCCCTCCTCCCCCTAGGCCCCACCTGCCTCTGATTGCCCTCTAGTGTCCAGAACACCCCTTCCTGGGCACAGGATGCGGAGGGTATCCATTTCCCCACCCTGAGCTTTTTCTGTTCCCTTGTCTTCTCTGTCTCTAAAATGCCCCCTCCTTAACCTGAGCCAAGAGTATGATTCTTCACGCTCCCCAGCCCAGGCCTCAAGGCCTGCTTTACCTGCCCTGGGAACCTGTCCAGCTGCTTCCCCGGACAAGCTGCTCCTCTCGCCACCTGACGCCCTCTAGCCTCTGCTGGTTTCCGGTAGTAACCAGTGTGTGCCGAGCACCTGCCCCATCGCGGAAGCTGGGCCTGACCCCGGGGCCATAGTCCCAGTCCTGCTCTGCTTCCCCCCACCTGGGGCCCCTGGGGCTGGAGGTGGCACGTTTGGAGCAGGCTGACACTGGGTCTCCTAGGCATATGCTCCCTTCCCCGGCCACCCAAGGGGCTAGAGTGCTTCTTGTGGGAACCCCTGGGGGCTAGGACCGAGGCAGCCCTGTCTGGTCACAGCAGGCGGCACAGGGTCTCCCTTATGGTGAGAAGGAGAAAGCCGAGGAGCTTTACTGCCAGCCTAACCAATGGTCTTCTCTTTTTAAATAAACGTATTTTTACTTTAGACTAACTTTCTATGGGACCAGCAGTTAGCGTAATGGCTTTGTCGCTGGGCTCCCACATAGTCAACCGCGGTTTGCATCTTGGACCCGGTGGCTTAAACTCACACCGGGTGCGTGTGCGTGCGTGCCCAAGATCCCGAGAGGAGAATGGAGGAGAAGGGATTGCGGCGTGGTCATCCCCCCAGGGGGGTGATTTCTCCCTTTCTGTCTCTCTGTCTGGCAAGCTCATGCGCCCTATAGCAAAAACCTCTCCAAAAAAATCAAAACAAAACTGTTCTCTGGGACCAGTGAGATGGCATGGTAGTTAAGACAGCTAGGTCTCACATGGCTGACTGTGCAGTTCAAGTCCGGGACCCGGAGGCTCGGGAAGCACGCTAGGCACGTGCGCGTGCACACCCACAATCCCAAGAGGAGGATGGAGAAGGGGTTTTGGTGTGCATCGCTCCTGTGGTTGCTTTCTCACGTCTTCTCTCAGTGAGCACACATGCTCTACAGCAAATTAAAAAGAAATAAAGTCTATTTAAAATTTAAAAAAGATTGTTCTCTGAGAGTCATTCGATTTTTGAAAAAAAATTAAAAAGTTTTTAGACGCTAGATGGGGGGCCAGCAGGTGGCATAGTGGTTTAGGCGCTTGACTCCCATGTGGTTGACCATAGTTCGAGTACTGGACCTGGCAGCGTGTCCTGAATTCCCAGAGGATAATGGAAGAGGAGGGATTGCAGTGTGGCCCTCCACTCTGGGGGGTGATATCTCTCTCTCTCTCTCTCTCTCTCGTGAGTGTACACACCCTATGGCAAATTCCTTAAAAAAATAGTGGTTAGATTGGATAATTGAAGATCTCTAGGGAGTGGGAATTTGAGGAGGACTTGAGCAGAGGTGGGAAGGGGTCTGAGCAACCAAGGCAGGGCGGAGGGTTTGGAGAGCACAGTGCGAGGGGGGCCAGGGGAGAGGTCAGCAGGGCGAAGTCAGGTGTGCCAGCTGAGAGATGCCCCTCCTGTGATAGAGACCCCGGGGTCATCGCCCACACCCCAGGAAGGGGCTCAGAGCCGCACTGCCCAGAGTCCAGGACAGTGGGACTAGGACCCGGGTTGCTGCCGCTCTGCCATACTGTAGCGGAGGCGGTGTGCTGCCATGAGGCACCTGTCAGGCCTTCAAACTGTGACCCCGGGTCCCCTTTCCCTTAACTTCTCACCGCGTTCTGTGGACTGCCCTGTGAGGTGTGTGTTGCCCCATTTACAGATAAGGTTAGCAGCTAGGCTTGAGATCCCAGAGCCAGTGAACACGTGGGACGTGGGACCGGCGGAGGGCATAGTGGCTAAGGCGCTGGACTCCCACATGGCCGACGGCTGTTCGAGTCCTGGACCCAGTGGCTGGAAACTCATGCTGTGCACGTGTGCATGGGTGCCCAAGATCTTGGGAGGAGAATGGAGGAGAAGGGACAGTGGCATGGCCATCCCCCCTAGGGGGCGATTTCTCACTTTCCCTCTCACTGTCTCTCTCTCTGGCAAGCGCTCATGCCCTAAGGCAAAAAAATCTCTTTTAAAAAGTGGAACATTTTAAAAGAGCCCTGGGATGCCTCTGAGAACAAGATAAACCCTCGTTCGCTGTGACCCGGTGGCCGTGGCCCTCGTTCAGCCTCGCCCGCTCGCCCGCTCCCGGCACCACCTGTGCTCCAGCGTGGGTGTGCGCTCCCCCGAGCACTGGAGCTATTTTTCCCAGTCGTTTTTTTCCTTTTAATTTTCTGCAGGGTGCATGAGCTCGGCAGAAAGAGAAAGTGAAAATGAGAAGCTCCTGCCCGGGCATCGCCACGCCATGGTCTCTCCTCCATTGTCCTCTCAGGATTTGGGGCACACGTGCGCGCATACACAGCTGTGTCCTTCCGTCCGCCGGGTCCAGGATTTGAACCACACTGTCGGCAATGGCAGATCCAGCCACCTTAACCACCACACCCCCGCTGGCCCTTCTCTTCCTCTCCAGCTTTCTCTTCCCTTGCCCCAACGAAGGGCTTTAATTACTCATTCCTTTTTTTTTTTTTTTTTGGAGAGGTTTTTGCTG
>NW_006159454.1:728166-736202 GCF_000334495.1 Tupaia belangeri chinensis | reverse complement strand
ATAGACACAGTGAGACAGAATGAGAGAAATCACCCCTCATGGGGGGTGACCACGCCGCAATCCCTTCTCCTCCATCCTCCTCTCGGGATCTTGGGCACACATGCACATGCGCCTGGCGTGAGTTTAAGCCACCGGGTCCAGGACTCGAACCGTGGTCGACTACGTGGGAGTCCAGCAACATAGCCATTACGTTAACTGCTGGTCCCCCAGGTCAGTCCAGTCTTGTAGGCCTCATACCCCCCTGTCAGCTGAGAAGAGTGTGGTGGGTTCCTCCATTTCCCCCTCCTTGTAGGTAGCAGGGAAGCCAAGGTCCCGAGGCCACTTCGTCTTCGGGCAGCTTCATTTGCAGTGGCAGAAATAAACCGTGTGCACACGGCTCAGCACGAACCCCTTCTCGGTGGTCTCACCGGAGACGGTGCTGTGGGTGCCAGGGGAGCTGGAGGACGAGAGCCTCAGGGCAGAGGCGCCCAGGGCACCGGGCCCTAGAGGTCCTCCAGAGCAGCAGGAACTGGCGGGAACCGTTTTAGGACATGGTGTAGGTGTGGGACTGAGCCCCCCAGGCCTGCAGCTCCTGCAGTGCAGAGGGAGCTTCGCACCCTGGGAGCCGAGAAGGAAGGTGCACGTGTGTGTACGGGAAGCCGTTAGGGCCACCTGCAAACCCTGCCCGCCCCTGCCCCTGCCCCTGCCCCTGCACTGCTGCGGGGTGAGGTCCAGGCTGCGCCTGCACGTGTGATTGGCAGCAAAATCAAAGGGTAATAAAGGGGGCAGGTACTTAAGGAGGAGACATTTCTGTTACATGTTATCCTGACATTTCTGATACATGTCCCGGAGCCCTGTACTCGCCAGGTGTCTTTGGTGAGCTAGAGGTTTCTAACCTTTTATTCGGGGCAATATTGTAACGGCTCGTCCCCTACCCATGTGTCTCTTTCAGTTTGCTGTGGTGCAGGGTGGGCTCAGGAGAGAGAAACAGAGAGGGAAGGTGAGAACGCAGCCCTGGGGAGATGGCCACACTGCAGTCCCTTCTCCTCCATTCTCCTCCTGGGACTTTGGTCACACACACACTTTTCCTCAAGCCGCTAGGTTCAGGGCTCGAACCACGCAGTCGGCCACGTGGAGTCCAGCCGCCGTAACCTCCATGCCACTCGCTGGCCCCGTTTTTGTTTTGCCCAAATGTACCAGTCAGCCCCGAGGTGAGCTGGACTTCAGGGCACGCCTCCAGAGATGCTGGTGGCTGCTGCCATGTGGCTGCACTGCAGGGCGCCCTTGCCTGGGTGTACCGACGGTCTCAAGTCATTACCCACATGTGACCAGTAGGTGGCGCGGTGGTTAAGGCACTGAACTCCCACATGGCTGACCCCGGTTCAAGTCCTGGACCTGGCAGCTCGAAATTCACCCCAGGCACATGTGTGTGCGTGCCCAAAATCCCAAGGGGAGGATAGAGGAGAAGGGGTTGCAGTGTGGCCATTCCCCCCAGGGGTGATTTCTTGCTTTGTCTCTCCTCTCTTCTGTCCAGTGAGCACACATGCCCTAGGCAAAAAAAGAAAAAAACTCTAAAACAATTAAAAAAAAAAAACATTGCCTACCTGTGAGGTGGGAGATAGCTGTCGGTGAGCCCCCACTCTGCGCTGGTTACGAGGGTGACCATCTGCTCACGTGTCTGTGGGCGCGGCGCTGCAGTGTGGACTCTGGCTCTGAATCCAGCCCCTCCTGTGCAGCTTTCGTCAGTGGTTAACCTCTCTGTGCTCGGTTTCCCGGTCTGCACAGTGGCCTGATAAGAACACCCGTCCCTTCGGACCGCGTGCATCTCTGCAAGCACCTGCTTAGAACGCGCGTGCCCACGCTGCCAGCCCCCTCTGTGAACGGCTGGAGCCATTCATCATGGCCTCCCTGTGTCGCAGGGACCTCGTCTGCTCATCCCCAGGCGGGCCTTGCGGGCAGGGCCTGTTCCCACAGAGAGCAGACAGCCGCTCAGGGCGGGGTCAGGGAGGTGGCTCCGCTGCTCTCCGAGGTCGCAGCACTCCTCCCCGCCAAAGCCCCCTGTGGGAACCTCAGCCCAAGGGCGTCACCTGCCCGGGGTTCACTTTACGAATCCTGCCTAACTGTGGCCGGGCCAGGAGACGGAGCGCTGTGTCTGTTGTTGTTTTTTAAGTTTATCTGACAGGGATCAACACAGAGAGAGATGGACAGAGAGACGGAGAGAGGGAGATAGACCAGAGGACACACAGAGAGATGGACAGGAAGAGACAGCAATGGGCAGAGATGAGACAGGCAGATGGGGAGAGTTGGGCAGAGAGGCACAGATGGACAGAGAAATATAGAGAGACACGGGGACCCGCAGGTAGCGTAATGGCTATGTCGCTGGACTCCCACATAGTCGACCATGGTTCGAGTCCCGGACCCAGCGGCTTAAACTCAGGCCGGGCGCATGTGCGTGCGTGCCCGAGATCCCAAGAGGAGAATGGAGGAGAAGGGATTGCAGCATGACCATTCCCCCTGGGGGGTGATTTCTCGCTTTCTTTCTGTCTCTGTTTCTCTGGCGAGTGCATGCGCCCTGTAGCAAAAACCTCTCCAAAAAAAAAAAATAAAAAGCCCCATTACGACTTGGCCGTGGCCTCTCTGTGTGACAGTGGCTGCGTAGTTGGAAGCACAGCAGGACACGGCACGCCATGCTTCTCAGTGACCACATGACCAGGCCTGGCCACCGCCTGCCGGCATCCCCTCCGAGGCTGGTGCCAAGTGTGGCAGTCAGGCCTGAGATGACTCTGCAGGAGTCACAGCCTTCGGAGGCTGGCGGGGACCATCGGGGAGAGACCGGGCTCGGTGAAGGGGGCGGCGGGCCCGGGCATGCCAGGCCTCTTCAGAGAAGGACTCTTGGGGCCGCGGCTGTCCGAGGATGGACTGAGTCGGGCGGAGTGAGACTGCGAGGCTGTGCGGGCAGGCGTCGGAAGGCAGTGACCGTGGGCTACCCTGTGCCCTGTGCCTGGCATCGCCGCCTCGCTGTAGGTCCTCACTCTGGTCCGGGGAGCAGCGGGAGATTGGTGTCATCGCAGCTCCAGTTGAGGGTCTGAGACTCGGGGAGACGCCTGGGCGCTGGGGCAGGGCTGGGGTTTTCAGGCCAGTTGAAGTTGCCCTGTGCGTGGCAGGCTCCTCAGTGGCCCTCACTCTGTGACAGCACAGGAGCAGGGCGGGGCACGAGCGGGTGGCAAGGAGAGACCCGTGCTGAATCAGCCTGGGGGCCCCCTGCGTGGCACAGGGCCCGTGACTGCTTGTGGTCTCCACTGGCCTCAGGGACAGGGACACATCGGTGCTTGGAGGGTCCCCTCCTGGGGAGTTGGCTATCCCCCCGACGTCCCCTCTCCCAGACCAGGCAGGACAGGGTAGCAGAAAGCACCTGCACTTGGACTCGGGACCACGGTGGCCCCGGGCGCCTGGCACCTGGTGGTCACACCTGGGCAGAGACGGGCAGAGAGGCCATTCCTGGGTGGAGTGAGGATCCAGCGGCCGGGCCGGCAGACAGCCGTGCAGACAGGCGTTGGACAGTGCCTGCCGGGCGGGATTCTGATCCCCCAGGAGGCCTCAGGCTGCACCCCAGCCCAGACTGACCACCAAGGACCCCAGCATGAAGACCCCGAGCCTGGGGAGATGGCTGTCCTCGTGGGAGTGTTCTGGGCCTGTTGTCGCAGGCCTGGCACTGGCCACCTGGACAGCACCAGCCGAGACCCCGCTCGAGCAGAGTGCTCTCTGGGGACGTGCAGGTCTGGGTCGTGACCCTGCGGTTGTCCCTCAGCCTGCGCCGGCTGGGGCCCGCAGAGGCCGTGGGCGTGTGTGTTCTGTCCTGTGTTTTCTGAGTACCGTGGGCCTGTGCACTTGCGGGGAGAGGGAGGGGGAGGAAGCGTCCACCACCACCCCCTGTGGGCCATGGTCACACTGCAGTCCCTCTCCTCCGGTTCTCCATCCTGTCAGGATCTGGGCACACACACAGCTGGCCTGTCTCAGGCCTCTGTGTCCGGAACCTAGACCGCGTGGTCGGCCGTGTGGGATCCCGCTCCCCAATCATGAGGCTGTGGGCTGGTTCCAAGAGTCAGCCTGTGTGTGTGTTTTACTTTTATTTAATATATATATATATTTATTTATTTAAGAATTACTTTATTTAACTTTATTTAATTTGACGGGGGGGGGGGCGGTGGCGAGAGAAAGCAAGCTGCCGGGTCCAGGACTTGAACCATGGTTCGCCATGTGAGAGTCCTGCATCCTTAACCACCATGCCACCTGCCAGCCCTAATTAATATATATTTTAAGGAATTATTTTTATTTAACCTTATTACCATCATTATTTTATTTTTAATTTGAGAGACAGAGAATGAGGGAAAGTGAGAAAGCAAGCCACTGGGTCTGGGTCTCGAACTGCAGTCAGCCATGTGGGAGTCCAGCGCCCTCAACCACCTTGCCATAGGGTGTGTGCGCTCACCAGAGAGACAGTGAGAGGGAAAGCAAGAAACCGCCCCCGGGGGATGGCACTCTGCAATCCCTTCTCCTCTGGGGTTTTGAGCATGGACGCACATGCGCCTGGTGTGATTTTTTTTTTTTTTTTTTTTAACCGCCAGGTCTGAGACTTGAACCATAGCCGGCCATGGGGGAGTCCAGCATCTTAACCCCTAAGCCACCTGCTGCCCCCAAGAAGTGAAAGATTCAGCCCCAGGACAAGCCCTCTCCCCTCCTTTCCTTACCCATGGACGGGTGTGGATTGAGCGAGCTACTGCGTTCTCCTGTGGACCTTGTGGTCCCCCGGGACAGCTGGGCGGGACAGTGGAGCCAGGCTTACGGAGGGCAGTGACCAGGTTGACGTTTGTCTCTCTGACCTTCCTGGGGGCACGTCAGCGAGTTTATCACAGGTGGGGGTGCCAGGATTCCAATTCAGGAAGGGTTCTGCACGTCAGGGGAGCAGGTGAAACCCAGTACATCGGGCCAGCCCACTGCCTGTGACCCGGGTGGCTGGACTCCATATGGCTGGGCACAGGCAGCTTGAAACGCACACCGATGGGCCCAGCAGGTGGCATGGCAGTTAGGCTGCTGGGCTCCCACATGCAGACCGCAGTTCGAGTCCCGGACCTGATGGCTTAAAACTCACACCACGCCTGCGCACATGTGCCTAAGATCCCGGGAGGAGGATGGAGGCAGGAGGTGGGGGTGGTTTCTCACTTTCCCTCTTACTGTCTTTCTCCTGCAAGTGCATGCACCCTAAGGCAGAAACCCATAACAAAATAGTAATAATAAAGAAATAGACAGAGGGGGCCGGCAAGTGGCGTGGTGGATAAGGGCGCTGGATTCCCACATGGCCGACCACGGTTCGAGTCTCAGACCTGGTGGCTTGCTTTCTCACTTTCCCTCTCTCACTGTCTCTCTCTCTCTTTCTGGTCAAATTAAAATAAATAAAATGAATGAATAAATAAAATTAAATATTAAAAAAAAATAAATAGAAAAGAGTAACACACTGAGCACAGGCCCTGGAAGGAGGAAGAGGTGGAAGAGGGGGGCTTGCAGGGGACCCTCGCCCGTGCATGGGCTGCTTTCTCACCTTCCCACTTGCTCTCTCTGGCAAGTGCGCGTGCTCTCTGGCAAATCAGGAAAAAATGCCCTGGGGCTGAAGGTGAGGCCCGCAGGGACAGGGGACAACTGGAGATTGACACAGCCTCACTGACTGGCAGCTTCGTGGGGAAAGGGTTCAAGGGTCTGGGAAGCGGTTCGAAAATGCCAGTGTAATTCGACGTCCTCAGAAGGAAACGGACTTTGTGGGACCAGCAGTTAGCGTAATGGCTGCGTCGCTGGACTCCCACGTAGTCGACCGGGGTTTGCATCCCGGACCTGGTAGCTTAAAACTCACGCCAGGCGCGTGTGCGTGCGTGCCCAAGATCCCGAGGGGAGAATGGAGGAGAAGGGATTGCGGCGTGACCATCCCTCCTGGGGGATGATTTCTCGCTTTCTGTCTGTCTGGCAAGCGTACGTGCCCTATAGCAAAAACCTTTCCAAAAAAAAAACTATTTAATTTTCTTTATTATTTTCTGACTTGATGAGAGAAGGAGAGAGAGGAAGAGAGACAGAGAGAGAGAGAGAGAGACAGAGAGCGCAAACGGCCAGGTCCAAGACTTGAACCGTGGTCTGCCATGTGGGAGTCCAGCACCTCAACCACCATACCACCTGCTGATCCCAATAAAATAATTCTTTTCAAAAAAAAAGTTAGATCTTTAATTTCTGTCCCCCTTCCAAACTAGTGACCCCCGCACAGAGCCCCTCGGGGCCGTGCCAGGCGCTGTCTGTAACACGCAGCCCCTGACTCGCCGACAGGTCGGGGCGTCTTTCTCTCGTCGCAGCTGTGTGGACGGCGCCACACGCCTTCCCGGACAACGACGGCTCTTGCGTGCGTCTTCCAGTGTCTCTTTTGTCAGAGAGCCCAGCAGAGCCCCAGGTCTTCCAGCGCCAGCCCTGAGCTGAGTGAGGAGTGGCCGGCCGAGATGGTGAAGATGACCAAATCCAAAACTTTCCAAGCGTACCTGCCAACCTGCCACCGCACGTACAGCTGCATCCACTGCAGGGCCCACCTGGCCAACCACGACGAGCTGATCTCCAAGGCAAGTGGCCGGCCCAGGCAGGGGTGAGCGGCCCTCCGCACCGTGGGTATCTGTCGTCCTGCTCCTGCTCCCTGTGTGTCGGTGACCGACCGTCTCGTGACTTCCTGTGTCCCCAAGTCCAGAACCTTCTGGGGCTGGGGAAGGTGCTGTGCAGGCCGGGTGGGGCGGGGCCGCCCTTGGGTCATGAGCCGGCCCAGGGCTTGGGGGACAGGCCCGGGATTCCGGCAGGTCGTGAAGAGAAGGCAGCTCCCGGACAGGGCAGTGAGAGGGATGTAAAACCAGGGAGCCGCGCAGGATCACAGCAAGGCCAGAAATAGTTTCAGAATAAAGGCGTTCAGAGTTTCTTAGGGGATGAGACCAGCAGGGGGCGTGGTGCTTAAGGTGCTGGGCACTCCCACACTGCTGACCATGGTTTGGGTCCCAGACCTGGCGGCTTGCTTTCTCACTCTCTCTCTCTCTCTCTCTCTCCCCCCCCCTCTCTGTCTGGTCAAATGAAAATAAATGAATGAATACATTGTGTTTTTTTTTTTTTAAAGAGGTTTTTTATTTTTTATTTTTCTTTTGGTAGAAGTTTTCATCCAAGGGCATGTGCACTCAACAGAGCGAGAGAAAAAGAGAGAGGGAAAGTGAGAAATCACCCCCTTGGGGGGATGGCCATGCCACAGTCCCTTCCCCATTTTGCTCCTGGGATCTTGGCATGCACACACACATGCCCAGCGTGAGTTTCAAGCTGCTGGGTCCAGGACTCAAACCACGGTTGGCCATGTGGGAGTCTGGCAACATAATCGCTATGCCATCTACTGGCCCTGGTGTTTGTTTTGTTTTGTTTTTTTTAAAGCTTATTTTGTTCATGAGCAAGAGAGCACCTCTAACGGCCTTGACACCTCGATCCAGCCCAGCTCCAGCCAGCCCCAGACCGTGGGCACACGGGCCTAGCACTCCGGGAGGTCTCTGGACTGGAGCTTGCAGTGTCATGTTGTACCCCGTGCCGCCTTCTGGCCCCAGGGAGGTGGTCTGTGTGTATGTATGCATTCATTTGTTCGTTTATTTGTTTATTTTGAGTGATTTTTGCTATAGGGCGTGTGCACTCACTGGAAAGACAGAAAGTGAGGAGTCACCGCATCCCCAAGTGGGGGTGGCCATTCCACAATCCCTTCTTCTCCCTTCTCTTCCTGGGATTTTGAGCACGCACGCACACACATACCGAGTGTGCTTCAAGCCAGCGGCCCAGGACTCAAACCGCAATCAGCCATGTGGGATCCAGCACTTTAACCGCTATGCCACCTGCTGGTCCCCCCAAGAACGGTTTTCTTTCTTAAGAATGACTTATTTATTTAATTTCTTTCTTTTTTTTTGAAAGGTTTTTTCTATAGGGTGCGTGCACTTGCCAGACAGAGAGAGAGAGAGAGA
>NW_006159454.1:722996-727832 GCF_000334495.1 Tupaia belangeri chinensis | reverse complement strand
TCAGCCCCCAGGGGGGATGGTCACGCCGCAATCCCTTCTCCTCCATTCTCCTCTCGGGATCTTGGGCACGCACGCACACGCGCCCGGCGTGAGTTCTAAGCCACCGGGTCCGGGACGCGAACTGCGGTCGACCACGTGGGAGTCCAGCGACATAGCCATTATGCTAACTGCTGGTTCCCCTTATTTTTAAAATTTGACCAAAGAGACAGAGAGAAAGGGAAAGCGAGAAAGCACACCACCAGGTCCGAAACTCAAACTGCAGCTGGCCATGAGGGAATCCAGCACCTCCAACTGCCATGCCACCTGCCGGAACACCTCCCGCCCCAAGGAAGTTTTAAAACTCACATCCCAGCCCCTGTGGTGCCACAGTGGCACAGGTCCCCTGCAAGGCAGGAAGCCACCGCGGGTTGGGATTCCTGGATCGGCTTGAAGCCACTCCAGGTGTGCACACGGGAGCCCAGGGTCCCGAGGAGCTGGAAGGCCGAGAAGGGAGAGCGAGGTGTGATGTGTGTTAATTGTGCTTTCCTCTCTCGCACGCACAAGTTCTCTATAGAAAAGTTGTTCATTTTTACTTTGCCGTTGGGTGCATGCACTTGCCAGAGAGGGGGACAAAGTAAGAAATCACCCCCGGGGAGGATGGCCGCGTCGCAGTCTTCTCTCCTCCCTTCTTCTCTCGGGATTTTGGGCACACATGCAAATGTGCCCAGCATGTTTTTCAAGCTACCAGGTCTGGGACTTGAACTGCGAGGTCGGCCATGCGGGATCGGCCGCCTTACCTCCACACCACCAGCTGGCCCCAGTAAAGATGTTAAAACTCCGAATGGTTAAGAAGCAGGGGTGCTCAGGAACGGGCCTGGGGGTGCGCAGCGGCTGGCCGTGTCAGGACCTGCTGGGTCCCGGAGCAGAGTCTGGATGATGGTGCCAGGCCCCGCAGGCTTCTAGAACCCCGCGTGCCGGGCCGTGACAGCCTGGGCACCACAGCGGGAGCTCCTGCTGCCTCCTGTGGAGTCGTGTGCGTCATCTGCAGAATCTGCGGCCAGTCGTCCGGTCGTGAGCATCTGCGACAGCCCCGTGTAGCGGACGAGCGGACTCTCACTCGGAACCACAGCCCAGCCCGCAGTCGGGCCCCGCCTCACAGTCCACACCCTGGACCTGTCCGCAGAAGGTCACGACCCCCAGGGTCATAAAGAAGTTGTGCCTTTCAGGAATTGCTTCTCAGGCTCCGTGTTTACGTCAGAAGTGTTTATTGGGACTGAGGTCATGCACTGCTCAGGAACGCCGGATCCCGCATGGAGACGTGGTTCGAACCCCCGGCCCGGCTGGCCTGAAACGTGCCAGGCGTGCGTGCAAGTGCCCGGGATCCGATGGGCCGGAGGAGGGGCAGCGCGGGATCAAAGCCTGTGCTGCGGACGGCGCTTCTTTCCCTCGTGCACACGCTCTATCATGAATTAAAGAACATGCATCTCTGGCCCAGCAGGTGGCGTGGTGGTTAAGACGCCGGACTCCCACATGGCCAACCACAGTTCGAGTCCCAGACCTGGCAGCTTGCTTTCTCACTCTTCCTCCCTCTCTCTCTCTTTCTCTGGCAAAACTCATGTGAAAGAAAAAGAATAATAAAGAAATAAAATATTTTTAAAAAAGAAAAGGAAGAGCATCTATGTCCTTGTGTTTCCGCTAGGTATTAGTCAGAGCCCCTCTCGTCCCTCTCGTTCCCGTCCACGCGTCCGGGGCAGGCAGGGTCTGGCTCTCTCGCTTCGCTGGCTCCTCTGCGGCAGGCGCTGCTGGGGCGGGGCGACGCCCTGTGCCCCCCACCCCCGTTTCCTGGTGCGTGCCGAGGCAGGTTCCGGTGTGAAACCACGTCCTGCACTGACGGGGGCGGAGCAGCTCGGGGCCTCCAGCTGGGGCCCTGTGGCCCAGTGACCTTGTCGAACCTGGGACGCCTCCCTGTCGGCTGTGACCGCTCCCCTGAGCAGGTGCCAGCGCCATGCAGTGTTCTGAAGCATGCTGGGTGTGTCCACCCTTAGGTCACCAAGGGGGATCTGAGCTGCTTCTCTTTTCATTTTTCTTTAAAAGAAAAAAAAAAAAAAAGACACAAACACTGTGGTGGTTAAAGACACGAGATTTCCCACATGACTGACTGTGGTTCGAGTCCTGGACCTGGCAACTTGCTTTCTCAATTTCCCTTTCTTGTTCTTTTTTATTTTCTTTTTTCCCCTTTCCCTTTCTCTCTGTGTGTGTCTCTGTCTGGTCAGATTAAAGGAAAAAAAAAAACCACACACACACACGCAGGTGGCATGGTGGTTAAGGTGCTGGACTCCCACACGGAGACTGTAGTTTGACTCCCCCACTTTTCCTCTGTCTGTCTCTGGTAAGCACATGAACCCTCTAACAAATTAAAGAAATAAAAATAATAGTAAATAAAATTCCATCTTTTTAAAAATGTATTATCCATTCAATGTGATTTTCAAGCTGCTGGGTCTGGGACTCAAACCATGGTCAGCCATGTGGGATTCCAGCGCCCTAATCACCATGCCACTTGCTGACCCAAGATGCTTCCTTTGAAGAACCCAAAAGCCGAGAGCAGAAGCTTGCGAGGAAATCGGCGGGAACCGTTGTCAGTCGGGACGTCGAATGAACCTTCCAGGACAGAAAGGCTGTCGGAGCTCAGCTTCCCACACTGGCTTCCGAGACCGGGCAGCTCAGCTGGTGGCGACGCCGGGCAGCCCAGGACAGTGTCTCCTCCTGTCCATGCCTCCTGTCCTCCGCGCTCCACACGGGCGCGCCCCTAACTATAGTGGGGCGTTGAGGCTACAGGTACCACCTGGCGGAGGCTCAGCAGGCTCCGAGGCTGTCCCTACCACTGCTGAGAGTCCCCTGGGCCAAAGCAGCTCTCGGGTCGTCGGGAAAGGTGGGACGCTAGAAAAACCAAGCTCGTGGCTTCCGGGCAGCTGGAAGGCTCTGTCTAGTTAGCGAACTGCAGAGGCCACGCCTGGGCCGCCCTGGTCTCTGCGGAGTCTTACTGGATCACGGCTCGCCTGTTGACACTCACCTGTGGCTACTTCCGCCCCGACAGAGTCGTCGGTACCGAGGCCAGGTGGCCTGCCGGGCACAGACCGTCTCCCTCCTGGCCCGAATTTACAGAAGCTTGCCGACCCCTGCCCTGCAGGCTGAGCTCTGACTCCGAATCCGAACCGACCCTACCGCTGACCCAAAGTCTGTTTAAAAGAATGAAGACTTAGGGCCGGCCCCATAGTCTAATGGTTGAGGGAGCTGGATCCCAGTTCGAATCCCACCCCAGCAGCGTACAGACATGCCAGGCCCAGGACCAGCAGGTGGTGTGGTGACTGAGGAAGCTGACTCCCACGTGGCTGACTGCGGTTCGAGTCCCAGAATTCGGTGGCTTGCTTTCTCTCTTGTGAAACTGAAGATGATGATGATAATAATAATAATAATAATAAAATGAATAGTTCTTTAAAAACAAAACACAAAAACATACCAGGCCTTCTGCGTGCATGCCCCCAAACCCTGACCGGATGGAGAAACGGAGAAGGGAGCATGGCGTGCCGCACCCCACTGGAGGGTGCTTTCTCCCCCCCACGTCTGTCTCTGCTGAATCCATGCACCCTCTGGCAATTAAAAAAAGACTTGCAGATCAGGTGAGGGAATTAGGAACTTCAGCCTAGAAATGGAAGGCTGAGGACATGCACAAGTCCAAAGTGATTATTTTTTTTCTTTCTTGGAGAGGTTTTCACTACAGGGTACGTGCACTCGCCAGACAGAGAGAGACAGAGAGACAGAAAGCGAGAAATCACCCTCCAGGGGGGATGGCAATGCCGCAATCCCTTCTCCTCCATTCTCCTCTCGGGATCTTGGGCACGCACGCACATGCGCCCGGTGTGAGTTTGAAGCCACCAGGTCCGGGACGCGAACCGTGGTCGACTACGTGGGAGTCCAGTGACATAGCCATTACGCTAACTGCTGGTTCCCCCAAGGTGATTATTAATGGAACTGAAAGTAATATCCCTAATCTTAGAAAGCTGCTTGAGAGAATACCCCTTTTTAAATCTGAAAACTTTTTAGTTATTTTTATTTTATTCACAATAGAGAGCACGTTTGCACACACATGAGAGCTGGGGAGAGAAAGGCGCCCTGGACGGGGTCTCCTCATGCCACAGTCCTCTCCCCTGGCCCTCCAGTTGTCGGGACCCGGGGCTTTTGCATACATGTCAGCGTGTTGTTTTTTTTTTTTCTTTTGTTTGAAGAGGTTTCTGCTATAGGGCACGTGCGCTCGCTAGAAAGACAGAGACAGACAGAAAGCGAGAAATCACCCCCAGGGGGGATGGTCACGCCGCAATCCCTTCTCCATTCTCCTCTCGGGATCTCGGGCACACACGCACACGCGCCCGGCATGAGTTTAAGCCACTGGGTCCGGGACTCGAACTGCAATCAACTACATGGGAGTCCAGCAACATAGGCCTTACGCCAACTGCTGGTCCCACACATTTTCCACTTTAAAGAGCTCACCTGAGAGTCGGTTTTCGGCCGACTTTTCTTTACCGTCTGGGAGTGTCCCGCACCTGCTCGCTCTGACCGACCCCATCCGCAGCCGAGTGCCGGCCGCAGCACAGGCGTTGGCCTGCCCCGCCTGTTGTTTTACTCCCCCCCTCCCCATGGTGACCGTCCTTGCCCGTGAGCCCCTCCGGCTGGTGCGTGAGCTCGAAGCGGGCGTGCTGGGACCCAGGTGAGCCTTTTACGTCTCCCTGTTGTCAAGTCGTGGTCCAGTCACATTCCCCTGCAGGGGGGAAGAAAGTAATAAAGAAACATCACTGCTTGGTG
>NW_006159454.1:721102-722344 GCF_000334495.1 Tupaia belangeri chinensis | reverse complement strand
ATTGTGGCGTGGCCATCCCCCCTGGGGGGTGATTTCTCGCTTTCTGTCTCTCTGTCTCTCTCTGTCTTTCTGGCGAGTGCACACGCCCTATAAAAAATTTTATTTAACTTTATTTATTTTTAATTTGAACAGAGAGAGAGTGAGAAAGCAAGGTGCCAGGTCCAGGACTCGAACCTCGGTCAGCCACGTGGGAGTCCTGCGCCCTTCACCACGCCACCTTCTGGCCCCCCTGCTTGTTTCTAACCCTCCCTCGTCCCGCCCTGCCTGTCCAGGGTGCACAGCCCGCAGCCACTCACGGCCCCTCTTCTTCTTTGCAGTCCTTCCAGGGGAGCCAGGGCCGGGCCTACCTCTTCAACTCCGTGTGAGTACCCGCTGTCTCTGCCGCGGTGGCCCTGGGAGGCTGCGGTGGCTCCGCTCGCTTCCGCTGAACTCCTCAGGGCCGAGGCCACCCATGGCGGGCAGGACGCAGTGTCCCCTGTGACCAGAGCCACCGTCCCTGTCCTGGGAGTTTCCAAAGCGCTTAGTGACCAGCCGCCGTCTTGCAGGGTTGTCGTGGGAGACCGGAGGCCGTTCCTTCCCGTTGGAGGCTGTGGCCAGCGGGTGGGGACCTGGGGGAGTCGGCGCTGCTCTTTGGACAGCTCCTGGGCTCTGGTGGGCTCTCTTGGGGCCTGGGTGGGAGCCAGGCAGGGGACGGGACCTTTAGCGCGGTCTCTCCGCCCCCCTGCGCAGGGTGAACGTGGGCTGCGGCCCCGCGGAGGAGAGGGTCCTGCTCACGGGGCTGCACGCGGTGGCCGACATATACTGTGAGAACTGCAAGACCACGCTGGGCTGGAAGTATGTGAGTACCGCGTCCTCCGTCCGCGGGCCGCCGCCCGGGGGGCACAGACAGGAGGGAGAGCGCGGTCGGGGGGGGAGCCGATGCAGGTGTGCAGACGCAGGGGTGCCACCCTGGAAGGGAGTGGGGGAGGCCTGTCCACCCTTAGGGGCGAGAGCGCAGACCCCGCCTGTGCCTGGACCAGCCAGTGGGTGGCAGGGCAGCCCTTCCCCAGACCTGGATGGAGGCCCTGCCACCCCCCATCTCCGGCCCTCTCCTGTTCTTTCTCTTCACCAGATGACAAGGGTGCCCCCAGGCCTGCCCCCTCCCAGAGGCCTGGCCCCACTGCCCCCCTTGGGTGAGCTGCTCAAGGGACGCCCATGGAAATCACAAGATACTGGCTCAAGTGTAAACCAGGCAGTGCGGAG
>NW_006159454.1:719268-720595 GCF_000334495.1 Tupaia belangeri chinensis | reverse complement strand
GTGCCAGGAGTGAGACGGAGCTGCAGGCTGCCTCGGACTCAGTCCTGAACCGCCTCCTCCCTCTCCCCCAAGGAGCACGCCTTCGAGAGCAGTCAGAAATACAAGGAGGGGAAATTCATTATCGAGCTCGCGCACATGATCAAGGACAATGGCTGGGAGTAAAGGGGAAACCTGCCCTTCGCGTTTGAATATATTTTGTGAAAGACGGGGACGTGGTGACTGCGGACGCCTGAACTCTGACCTCGCGGGCTCGCCCTGCCAGCCCCTGCCAGCCTTCGCGTGTCCCGGCGCGCCCTTGGGTAAGGTGTCCCTCCGATCCGGTCCTCTCCACGTACGCGGCCGCTCCGGAACATTCTCCTGCGACCTTCCCTAACTTCGCAAGCTCAGGAGAAAAAACGACCCGGCTGATGACCCCTAGCGAGCGCTCCCGCTCGGCCTGCGCCTGGTCTGTGCGGTGTGGCCGCGTCTCCACAGGCTCGCTGTGACCGTCGGGCTCTCGTCCTCGCTTTCTCAGAGTCAAGGTAGCGTAGATCCCCACCCCCGCTTTTTCCCCCCCCTAGTTCACAAAACTACAAATTGGATATTTGTCTTTCAGATGAACTGTTCAGGCATAGTGTTCCTTTGAGAATCTTCTAGAAGCAGTCAACAAACTTAAACAGCAAGGTTTGGGATTTTTTCGGTTTTTAGTGCAAAGACAGGACACCACTGAGAGGCTGAGCCGCACCCGAAGGGGTGCCTGCTGGACACCCCCGTTTCCTTTCCATGTCTAGGAAGCCAGTGAGCTAGACCTTAGGACTGTCCCACGGGCCCGCAGAGGCTCCAGCCTCGCAGGGTCTGGTCCTGGTCCCGGCCCATGGCCCTCAGCCTTCACAGTGGCCAAGTGGCTGGTCCATGCAGTTACTGAGTCCCACATCTGACCAAGTAAGAGTCGGGTTTCGTTCTACCCTGGACGTACTTGAAGAAAAAATTATTTTTGCAGAGGAGAGGCCGACAGGGAAAACTTCTATCTTTTCAGAAATGGTTCAAGTTGCAAGGCGGGCTTCACCTTTGTAGGAGAGGTTTGGCTTGCTGCCGGTCCCCCTGCCTGCAGGGACCTGTCATGGACCCATGGGAAGGGACCGGTGCCCTCGCCAAGCCCTGTTTCTCCCACTTAGTTGTCGCCTTGGTCCACTGTCCATGTGGGTCTCTGCTGGGAGTGGGGTTTGCCAATTTGCAGAGAACGAAGGCCAAGAGACATTCCAGATAAGATTCGGTTTTCAACATTTTGTAACCTGAGGGCAGAGGGCCCTGGGCGGGGCGGGGCGGGGGCGGGGGGAGGAGGGGGGGC
>NW_006159454.1:710136-719241 GCF_000334495.1 Tupaia belangeri chinensis | reverse complement strand
TGAGGACAGTGCGACAGTGCCCCGCCCCGACTCCGTCTCCTGAACCACACCCCACGGCCAGTGCGGACCCTGTGTTGCCGCCAGCATGCACCCCGGGGCCCAACTCTGGGTGCTGTGTCTGCCCCAAATGTGAGGCCCTGGGATGTGGGAAATGCCATTGCCCTGGGTCCCGCGGCCTGGCAGGGTCACTGCAGCAGCAGCTCAGCTGGAGCGACGGTGGCAGGTTCCTTTCTGGACACCTGCAGCTGGAGGCGGGAGGGGGCTGCCGCCTGTGCCTCTCCCCGAGCCGGCTTCCCCGGCAGAGCTGGACCGCCCTGGGCCTCCCGGCTGCTGTGCAGGCCTATGGCTCGCCAGGGTGCAGACTGCTCCAGGCAGAAGTGCCCTGCCACCCGGAGATGCCCCGAGTTGGCACAGGACGCAGCCACCCCGGTGGCCTCAGCCCGTCCGGAGCCCGGGGAGCAGAGAGCCCTCCTGGGTGAGGGTGGAGGCGTGCTCGCAGGCTGGCTGAATGGAGTTCCCACGGGGACGGGACCTGGGGGTGCCTGCTGTCCCCACCCCCAGGGGCCTGTAGAGGGCGCCAGTCTGTAAGAGGTTCCACTTCAACTGAGAAGAACCTCCCCGAGTCTCGGATCTCTGTATATATCAGTGCTCTATTTAAAGCTGTGTGTTCTGGGCCCGTCACGGCCCCTTCCGTTTGAGCACTTTGGTTTTGGCATTGTCTTTTGTGACGGCGTTGACTGAACATTTTTTTACTAGTACTCTTAGGACTTATTTCTTTTTTTTTCTTTTTTTTTTTTTTTGTAATTGCTACCAACAAAACTTTTCTCACGTTTTTGTTGGTGATTTTCTGTGAACCATAAGCTCCTTCTTAAACCAAATGAACTGACCGTGAGCTGGCTTCAGGGAAGTGATAGTCACGAGACCATAACCAGATGAGCTGGAATGTTCCACCCTCTTCAATTCCTCAACAATAAATACCCTGTGACTTTTATTTAAATTATTTAAGGTATTTTTTCCTTGAAAACACCGGGCGGTGATGCCAGAATTAGACATGCATTTAACTGGGATGGTGGACTGGTTTTCAGCACAGAATGCTGGTTTTAGAAATGTGGTTTTGCTGTTTTTAGATGTAGCTCTGTACAGACATAATATTTTTATACCTTAAAGCTTATTCTTGGTGGCATCTGTCAGATAAGAGGAAGGGTCAAAAACGAGAATTTTTCCAAAGTCCTTTACTGTGCCTGATGACGTCGGGTTATAAATGCACGTGGTCCGACACCTAGAAAACTGGAAGCTCTGGACTGTCCTTTGTCAGGGGCCCTTCTGCCGCGGGGGGCGTGGTGAGGATGCAGGCTGTCCCCTGCGGCAGGAAAGAGCTGGGTGAGCCTGGACAGACGGCGGGGCCCGGGGACGGCCAGGCCCCAGCCCTTCTTGGCCCTGCGTGTGCGGTTCAGGAATAAAGCGTCCTTGTCACCCGCCTCCGCTGAGACTGGCTGCTGTCGCCGAGGCCGTGCTCGAGGTGGAAGGACACGCGCGGCAGGAATCCGGGCGCCAGGGGCCATTCGGGGTCGGGGAGCTCCTGCGAGGGCGGCCGTGGTGCTGCCTCTGCTCGTCCCATGGTCGGGGGCTTTTGTGTGTGGACAGAGGAGGAGGGATGCTGGAGCCAGCGTGCCGGAGCAAGGATGGCATCACAATCCCTCCCAGGCCGTCCTCACTGTCTCGCTCCCCACCGGGGCCTTGGACTCCACCTGCCCCGGGCGCTGCAGAGTGCTGGCCGGGCCCGCGACTGAGCGCGGCGGGCAGTGCGCAGGACCCTCCCAGCGGGCAAGGGCTGGCCTCTGGGTGTGAGTCACCAGGCCATCTAGGGGACAGGGAGGCTGGAGGGAGGAGCCTGGCAGAGGCATGGAAGAGGAGGCTGCAAGTCCACTGGCCCTGGGCTTGCTGCTGGGGTCAGGCAGCCCCAGGGCCGGCCCCAGATCCAGACGCAGTAGGCAGCCGTCGCCCCACAGTCACAGCTGTGGGCCCGCCAAGGGAGGCCGGTGAGGCTGCCCACTCCCAGGGACAGGAGAGCCACGGCACATTCTGGAAGGACCGTCCACACTTGCGCGGTCTGGGTGAGGGTAAGCCCAGGTCTGAGGAGGTGGAAGGGGGTGGTGGCCCGGGAGGACAGGGATGGGCATGGCAGCCTTGGGGACCAGAGAGCAAACGGGTGGCAGGGTGCCTCCCCAGCGTGGGTGGAGGGGCAGAAACTGTCCCCACACTTCGGAAGTAGGAGCCGAGGAACAGCCGAACGGCAGCGGGCCGGGCTGGGGGGCAGCCGGCAGCACATCCTAGCGGAGTAGGGGTCTCTGGGCAGGGGACGCTGACACGCTGGCCTGGGAATGACAGGAGCCAGCACCCGAGGAGCCGCATCAGCAGATGGCCCCGGCGCCCGAGCCACCTCTGCTGCCGGGGACCGTCCCCCGTCCTCACTCACAGCAGGTGTGGAGCTGCCCTGGACCCCGGCAGGCCTGGGTGGAGCCCGACCCCACAGGCCTCTCCAGTCTCTGCAAGCCCAAGCAGGGGCCGCAGGAAGGGAACAGCAAGGCCTGGCAGGGTCTGTGGGGCCGCCCGGGGGCACCTCGCAGGGTCAGGTCGGGGCTGGGACTGGCCTCACACGGTCCCAGGTAGGGGCGCGGGCCATCCCTGTCCCTGAGAAGATGCCACAGGCTGGGGTGAGAGCCCGCCCTCTACACGGAGGCCCGGCCGTGGGAACGGGCACCTTGGCACCAGGTGAGGGAGGGGAGAGGACCCAGGCGACAGGTGGGAGTGTGGCCAGGTCACAGCCCGAGGGCAGGTGGACGAGGGAGGCAGCTCGGGTGGGCACAGACCCCAGCCCTGCGTCCCCACACCCTTACCAGGGTGCGGAGCGACAGCGGCTGCTACCAGGAGCTGAAGTCCCCAAAGCCGCGGCTGGGCTTCTTCTTGGCCGTAGGGATGGTGGCGCTGGTCGAGGGCTCCTCCTCTGCCCCTCGTTTCCTGGGGAGAGAAGAACCAGCCTCCAGCCACATGCAGGCCCCAGCCCGCCCAGAGCAGGCGACCTCCCCACCCCGAGCAGGCGACCTCCCCACCCCTGCACGCAGCCTGCCACGCAGCCCCAACCCCCACCCACCGCCCGAGCCCCGAGGGCTGCTCCAGACAAACCGCCTGGGCCTGGCCCTCGGCTGTCGGGAGCCCTGGGGGCACCACGGAGGCCCACACGAGCACTGCCCGCCGACTCACGTGGCTGCCGGGTTGATGTACTTGCCCACCCCCTGGCGGTAGGTCTGCGGGCCCTGGCTCCCTGGTGCCGGCTGGCTGCTCTTCGCTTTGGCCTCTGGGGCCGCCTCGACCTGCGTCTTCTTGCGCTCCTCTGCGATCTGGGGGGTCAGGTGTGAGCGGATTGGGGCTCAGGGCGGGGAGGAGGGGGGCCAGGGCCCTCCCAGTGGGCAGGTGCCCCCTCACCTGGGCGTCGGCCTCCTCGTAGGGGTCCACGAACACTGTGGTGGCGTCGATGCGGATCTCCTCCTGACAGCACAGAGAGGCTGAGGCCAGGCGGGCGGGAGGCCAGCGGGTGCCGCCGCCCCTACCTGGCACCCGACAGGGCACCTACCTTGGGGCGGTCGGTTTTGGGATCGCTCTCCACGTTCTCCATGGCTGTCAGCGTGTCAAAGCCCCCGACGACCCTGCATGGAGGTAGAGGAGGGGGCTCAGGAGGGCCAGACCTGGGAAGTCCACCTGGCACAGGTGAGGGAGGGAAGAGGGGGCGGGAGTACCCGTGCCCAGGGCAGGCCCAAGGGCAGAGCCCCCAGGCAAGCCATCCAGGAAGGGGCTGGGCCCACGGAGCTGGGGGGGTCGGCTGGCAGCCCCAGGGGACAGAACCAGCCCTGGGTTCTGTGGCCTGTGCGGTACCACCACAGAGGGGCAGGGTGGCCCACGAGGCTACAAACATGCCTGGGGCCTTATGGGGAGTGTGCCAACCCCTAGAGGAGGGGACAGTGACAGGCGGGTGGCAGGATGGGCACCAAGGGGTGGGGGCAGGAAGTCAGACATGCCAGAGTCCCCCAGTGTGGCCCGCCCCCAGCAGTGTCCCCTGGCGATGTCTCACCGTCCAAAGATGGTGTGCTTCTTGTCCAGGTAGGCGCAGGAGCGGAAGGTGATGAAGCTGGGGACAGAGCGGGGTCAGGGAGCGTGCCGGCTGCCCGCCCTGCCCGCCGGGCCACCCCAGGGCCACCCTCATCCCCGTGTGTGCGGCGCGCCTACAGGCCGCCGGTCCAGGACAGGCTGCGAGCCAAGGCCCCAGGTGACCACGGACCTCCAGGCCCTGGAGAGGGCCCAGGGCAGCCCTGTGCGGGAAGGGCGGGGAGCTCCCTCACGTCCTCCTGTGGGTGGCCCCTGGGCTCCGAGCCTGCAGGGACATGAGGTCCCTAGCACTGGCTCCAGGGGTGGGGCCCAGCCTGCCTGGCCCATCAGCAGCCTCACCAGGACAGGGGGATCCCAGACAGAGGCCACACAGGAAGGGGGTAAGGGGTCAAGAACCATGGGCAGCGCGAACCCACAGACCATGGACGCGATCGCATTTGGCTGGTAGAAACAGGTGGGATCAGAACACCCAGCCTGCTGGTGCGGGGGTTAAGGCGCTGGACTCCCACATGGCCACCTCCAGTTCGAGTTCCAGACCTGGCAGCTTGCTTTCCCACTTTCCCTCCCTCTCTAGTCAAATTAAATAACAGTGATAAAATTTAATTCCTTTAAATAAAGTTTCTATAAAACACCCGGCCATAGTGCTGGCAGGTGGCGTAGTGGTTCAAGGTGCTGGACTCCCACATTGCCGACCACAGTTCGAGTCCTGGACCTGGCGGCTTGCTCTCTCACTTTCCTTCTCTCTTGCTCTCTCGCTCTGTCCCTCTCTGGTGGGACGGCGGGGAGAACGGGGAAGCTGTCCCCCGTCGCGTCCGAGTCCGGGAGAGGAAAGCCGAGAACCGTGAGCACCTTTGGCTCCTCGAGCGCCTGCTGACTTGGGAGCAGACACACACGCTGGCCTCCCGCCCCGAGGATGAGAAGACGCGGCCACGGAGACATGAAAGGGGTCCCCAGAAAACACAGAGCAGGACACGGAGTAGGACGCAGCGAAGTCGAGCAGGCTAAGCTCCCCTCGGCCCAGCACGGGGCCTGCAGCAGGGCTCGTTCTAGACCTTTCTGGGGAGATGTGCCCCCATAACGAGCCAGGTGCGGCCGGACCCAGCCTGAGCACGAGGGGCAGCCGCATCACTGTCCCCTCGCCCTCGCAGCTTGAGGGCCGTCTCACACGGTGTCGTGCTCAGTGGCGTTCTGGCTGTGGCCACCGCAGAAGGCCAGGTGTGGGGGTCTCCACTTCTGACGTCACACCAGCACTCAGAAAGTTCAGATCTTGCAGAATTTAAAATGACATTCCCAGGTTAGGGATGTCAACCTGTACACACTTAAGAATATGGGGATGGGGTGGGGCCGCAGGTGGCGTGGTTACGTCACTGGACTCCCATGTCATCGACCACGGTTTGAGTCCAGGACTTAAAACTCAACGCCGGGCGCCTGTGCGTGTGTGCACAAGATCCCGGGAGAAGAATGGAGGTGAAGGGACGATTTCTCCCTTTCTGTCTCTCTTATCTCTGTCTCTCTGGCAAGCACACACGCCCAATAGTAAATGTCTCTTAAAAAAAAAAAATGATCAGGGTGGAGGAAAACAAGCCAGGTGTGCACCATCAGACAGAGCTGCCGGGTGGTGGGGGTTAAGGCAGCTGCAGCCCACCTGGCCAAGTGCATGGTTCAAGCCCCAGACTTGGCAGCTTGAAAAACATGCCCGGGGCCAGCAGGCGGAGCAGTGGTCACATGGCGTGGCTCACAGGGCTGGCTCCAGGTGCCTGTGCGGCCATGCTGGAAATCCTGGGAGGACTGGAGGGGAAGGGACTGTGGCAGGCCAGCCCCTCTGCGGGGTGATTTCTCACTTTCCCTCTCTCTGTCTCTGTCTCTCTTTGGCGAGCACACACACCCTAGAACAAAACTAAACAACAACAAAGACAGCCCTAAAATTTAAGAGCCTCAAACGAGGGACCAGCAGTTGGTGTAATGGCTATGTCGCTGGGCTCCCACATAGTCGACACGGTTTGCGTCCCAGATGTCCCTCTCTGATCAAATTTAACATAAATAAATAAATAAATAAAGTTAAATAAAATAATTCTTTTAAAAAAAGTAGTAGTTAGTATGAAATAAAGAATTGCTTTAAAAAAATCATTTTTAAAAAATATTTTTGCCATAGGGTATGTGTACTCACTGAAGAGAGACAATGAGAAGGTGAGAGATCACTTCCCAGGGGACGACCACGCTGCAGTCCCTTCTCTCCCGTTCTCTTCCTGGGGTTTTGAGAACACATGCACACATGTGCAAGCCACCAGGTTTTCAAGCCACCAGGTCCAGGACTTGAGCCGTGGTCAGTTGTGTGGGAGTCCAGCACCTTAACCACCACGCCATCTACTGGCCCCACCTTTTTGTAAAGAAATGTTTGCCGTAGGGCACGTGTGCTTGCCCGAAAGGAAGACAGAAAGTGAGAAATCACCCCCCAGGGGGATGGTCACGCTGCAATCCCTTCTCCTCCGTTCTCCTCTCGGGATCTTGGGCACGCACGCACACGTGCCCGGCATGAGTTTAAGCCACCAGGTCCGGGACTTGACCCACAATTGACTACATGGGGGTCCGGCGATGTAACCACTGTGCCATCGGTGGTCCCCCCGTGTGTTTTACAGGCTGCTATGGCCGGCCAGGTGGGCTTCCCCCCGGTGGACAGGGCCACGGGTACATTCTGAGAGTCTTACATTTGGGCAGGCCGGGGACCCACATGGAGAAAACCACTACATCTCATCAGGAGAGAGACGACCCATGAGATCTCTTCGGGAGGTTCACAGAGAACGTCTGTTATGAAATTACCGGGCACTTCAAACTATTCTGCACCAAAATAAATGCATGCTTGGATTCCATTTTCCGTGAGCTTTCCAAAGCCCCTGTGCCCTGAGGGACAGCCGGGGCGCGTCCTTGAATGACGCATGTGTGGGACAGTCACACCCGCTCTCCCCACACAGGCCCTCCTGGCAGTGCGAACCATCACGCCCCGCGGGCCCTTCTGCTCCCTCCCACCGGCACACACTTGCCATGGGCGCTAGGCCGCAGTCTCCCTGGAGCCACCTGTGCCCCACCAGGCAAGTGGGCCTGTCAGCCCAGCCCTGCCCTGTCCAAAATGCCCCCGACCAGCTGGCTGGCCTAGTGCACTAAGCTCCCCACGGACCTCCTGGCCACACACTCACAGATGCACACGCACGTGCGTGCGCCTGGTCCTGCCAGCACGGCCCCTTCCTGGCCTCCGGGCAGTAGTCGCCACACGCAGGTGGACCTCCACCTCGCTCAGGGCTCCCCGGGAATGCAGGTGCGCATGCTCAGCCAGGGCGCTACACGCCAACTGGGTCTGATTCGGGATTGGCCCCACCCTGGGTGGAGGCAGAGCGGGCCCTCCCCAGCCGCCCGCAGCAGCCCAAGGACTCACAACTGGGACTTGTTGCTGTTGGGCCCTGAGTTGGCCATGCTGAGGATGCCCCGGCCCGTGTGCGAGAGGTTGGGCCGGAATTCATCTCGGAACGGCTTTCCCCAGAACGACTCCCCGCCTGCAACAGGAAGGTGTGTGGGCAGCAAGCACTGGCCAGGACCTCCTAGCGGGCAGCCCTTGGCCCTTGGCGCCGACTCCCTTGGGACCTTGCCCAGCACCCCCAGGCCTGAGCCCTTGCACCTCATTCAGGCAGACTGCGCCTCACTCCCCCACCCCCACCTATGTGAGCCCTGCCCCAGGACGGGATGAGGGGTCCAGATCACTGGTCACTGTCACTCCCACTGGGCAGGGGTGAGGGTGTGGGTGTGGGTTGAGGCCTAGCTGTTGGCAGGCCCAGGGTGTAGTGGGAGGGTGGGAGGCCCTGGGTCTCTGAGGCAAGTCCCACCTCCCCCATGCAGCCCTCCAGCTCCTCTGTCTGATGGTGAGGTGGGGCCAGGCCCAGGGAGGGTGCACACGCTCCCCACACACCAGACCAGTCTGTGACCTGGCTGTGGCCCTGCCCACCCTGCCCCGTGGACCAGCCCGAGAGGCCCTGTCCCACACCTACCCGTGCCTGTGCCAGTGGGGTCTCCGCCCTGGATCTGTGAGAACAGAAGCCAGTGAGCGAGGCCCCAGCCCACGCTGCCCAGCGCCCACCTGTCTGAACACCAGCCCCACTCCCTGGGCCCGCAAGGGGCTCTGAGCTCTGGTGGGGACAAGGCCCCTCCTGGCCAGCTCTGCAGGAAGCCAGGTCTGCCAGGTTGGGACCGGGTTGGCCTGGTTGGCCTGCGGGGCTCCTTGACAGGATCCGCCCACAAGGAATCGCCCGTCTGCGGAGGTCTGGGCGGGGGCGGGGCCTGGGCGGGGCAGGCGTGGCAGGACGCGAGTGCCACTCACCACGAAGTTCCTGATGGACCTGTGGAACACGGTGCCGTCGTAGTATGCCACGCAGCACGAAGTTCCTGATGGACCTGTGGAACACGGTGCCGTCGTAGTACCCCTTCTTGCAAAGCTTGATGAAGTTTTCGCAGGTCTTCGGCGTCTGCAAAACAGCCGTCCTTCCGTGAGCCCCGGGACACCGCGGGGCCTAACCTCCGGCAGAGGCGGCCGGAGCCGGCCGCAGAACCCAAGGCCTCGGTCAGGGCTGGCCTGGCAGGATGAGGAAGGACCCGGACCTGGGCGACAGGACCCCCACAGCTAACGGACCTGCGGGCAGGCATGGGGCCCCCGCTCCCCCAGGGACCCCCGAGCTGTCCGCGCGGCCAGGAGCCACCCACCAGGTCACAGTGTAGCTCCAGGTTGAGGTCGCCCCTGCTGGTGTGCAGCCGCACGTAACCCTTCTTCCTCACGTACTGGTAGCGCAGCACGTCCTCTTCGATGACGGCTGCGAACAGGCCAGGCTGCTCACCCGCCCGGACTGGGCCCACCGCCGCACGCGCAGGCTCAGCGCCAGACCAGACCCGCCGGGGCCAGGGCCG